>NC_090448.1:523098684-523401715 GCF_031143425.1 Pleurodeles waltl
GCAGGCAGCAGTCAACCATCAAGATGCCATCTCTGCTATTGGCTAAACTGTTGCTCTAAAACACTAGCCTACGTAGACAGTCACAAAATTGATGGTGTGTGTGAGATACGTGCAACAGTAGAGGCCACCTTACCTGCGCTTCTTCCCTCAATCAGCACGTTCTTTCAAGACACTCAAAAAACACCTTGTCACATACCATTCGTCCAGTCTTTAGCACCTCCTGCGCCCAGTCCAACAATCATTATTGGTGCTCCCACTCCCTCCTCCTAGGATTCCCTTATTACCACACAGCAAAAGTGCCCTTCATCTCTCCATAGCCGCCCTCCACCCCGCACATACATTTCATTGGTATTATAGCGCAGGTAATGGCTGACTTTACTAATGTACTCAGCTATTTACATAAAATACAGATTTGCTCTTTGCAGTAGGCATATAAACCTTCTGCGCTTCTTAATGGCACTAAAACTACCACTAGACAAGTCTGACCCTTTTCCCCCCAGGAAAACCACACACATATTGACAAAAGTGATATATATATGACAGCCAACCACCTGAAACTCAACTCAAGCAAAACCGAAATAATCCTCTTTGGCCCACACAAAAACACCTGGGACCCCTCATGGTGGCCCACCACGCTAGGGCTTGCACCCACCCCCGCCAACCACGCACGCAACCTCGGCATCATCCTAGACTCCTCCCTCTCGATGACCCAACAAATCAACGCTCTCACCTCCTCATGCTTCAACACACTCCGTATACTGAAAAAAACATTCAAATGGATCCCCACAGAGACCAGAAAAACTGTCACTCACGCACTCATCAGCAGCAGACTTGTTTACGGAAACGCCCTCTACGCCGGCACCACTCTAAAACTCAAGCGCAAACTACACGCATCCAGAACTCAGCAGCACGACTCATCCTCGACCTCCCCGGACACGAACACATCTCTCCACACCTCAAATCCCTCCACTGGCTCCCCATTGACAAAAGGATCACCTTCAAGATCCTCATCCTCGCATACAATTCACTCCACAACACAGGCCCTGCCTACCTCAACGAGAGTCACCTTCCACACCCCTACACGAAACCTCAGCTCAGCTGACCTCTCTCTCGCCTCTGTCCCCCGCATCAAACACACCTCCACCGGGGGCAGATCCTTCACCTACCTTGCACCCAAAACCTGGAACGCCCTCCCAACCCACCTTCGCAAGACCCAAAACCTACTTCTTTTCAGGAAGGGCCTCAAAACCTGGCTTTTCGAACAGTGAACCTCCCAGCCCCTTTCCCTCCCCCCACCCCCCCCAGCGCCTTGAGACCCTCACAGGTGAGTAGCGCGCTTTATAAATCTCTTTGATCGATTGATATATATAGATCTATCTATATATATATATATATATATATCTACATAGATATATCTATAGATATATCGATGTACATAGATATATCTACATAGATATATCTCTATATCTATATAGAGATCTACATATAGTTCTTTTTTTTTTAGCTGTTGTATGGTTCCTTGGGGGCCAAAATGGCCCCCAGGGAAACCCTACAACATCTAAAAAAAAAATATTGCCCCCACAGGGGGTCACTCTGCCCACGGGCGACCCCCTGTCTTTTTATTTTATTCATTTTTTTTTTAAAATAATATTTCCCCTGGGGGGACCTACCTTTTTTTTTTTTTATAAAATATGCCCCCGGGGAGGGATGGCGGGGGGGCGGCCCGTTTTCTGAGGGGGCCGACCCCCCCAAGTGAAATCCCTGGCATCTAGTGGTGTTTCCTGGCCCCCGGCAGGAAACAGTTTCAGAAGGCCTCGTAAGAAAGGGGAGAGTCTCCCCTTTCTTACGAGGCCTTCTCGAAAGTGGGGAAGGCCGTTTTCCCCATCGAAGCAGGAAGCGGCCTCAAGGCTGCTTCCTGCTTTGATGGGGAAAACACCTTTGTAACGTCAGCGCGCCTCGCGGCGCGCTGACGTCACAAAGGGGCGGGTGGGGGGCAAGGGGGAGACACAGAAGCTTCCGTGTCTCCCGGGGAATAGAAAAAAAAAATACAAAATCCTCGGGTGCGACGCACCCGAGGATTTATTAATACCCTTCCTGGTGTCGGCCACTGGTCGTGACCCGCACCAGGGAGGGAGTGTGGGCGTCGGCCAGTGGCTGACGCCTGCACTAAAAAGGCTAAACAAGTGTTTCATCAAGAAAAAGTATGAGTCCGTTCCTTTAGTTTGTACGCCGCACAGCTTTGACTGTTTGGAGAGACGGGTGCTTTTTTGCCGTTTGCTACGGGTTTTTAGTCTTTTTGCTGCTTATGTTCATTGTGGAACAAATCAAGGTAGGGGAGGTTAAGCATGATCCCAAGTGCAATTATTATTGATCGTGGGTGTTGTGTCTAGAACAAATGAGGGGTTCGTTCTCAATTTGGGAGCCAGCTCTTGGCGATTTATCTTGGGGATACTGTTTTTTCACAACCTTAGAGAATAGATCATACATACAAGTTCATACGGTGCTTCTGATTATCTCATGTACATTATTTACAAGGCACACATAGTATGTAAAATTACTCCTAAAGCTTACTACGGAAAAAAAAATTGACAACAGGTATTAGTTATAAGTGTACAGGGGCTCATTATTATTTTCCTAGCAACTTCAACAAGTATTTAGGAGCTCGTTTATGAGCTGGGACCCAGCTTTCTACTTTCGTTTTTCGTTTAGGGATCCCTTAGTGCTCCATCAATCATGCTCCAAATAGCCCTGGATGTGGGCACTTCATTTATGACTTTTCTCTCCAGGATGGCCACATGCTTTCACAGTCTTTTCGACTCACCATGTTTTTTTATTCTCTTTTGGTGCTACACAAATTTAACAACCTATATGGGCTTCTTTTAAACTAGTGAATTCCATTTCCTTTGTGTTAGAAATGGCGTCTTTGGTTGGCAGACAGAATTACCCCCTGTCCAAGCAAGGACCTTCACTCTAGTCTGGGTAAAGGAGAATCACCTTCAGTTAACCCCCGCTCACCCCCTTGGTAGCTTGGCACAGGCAGGAAGGCTTAACTTCAGAGTCTAGGTGTAAAGTATTTGTACCAACAGACACAGTACCTCAGTGACAACACTACAAAATGACACGACACAGGTTTAGAAAAATAGGTAATATTTATCTAAGCAAACAAGACCAAAACGACAAACATCCACCATACACAAGTCAAGTTATGAATTAAAAAGCAAAAAGAGTCATAAATCCTTAGAAAACAGTGGTAACACTGTTAGCGTGAAAAAGTACCTGAGTTGCATCAAAATAACACAGCTCGGGCGAGTGTGCATTGGAAAAGGCCAGCGATGTATCGATTTCTCACTCGCAAGCGAGACCGTGCGTCATTCCTCCTCCCATCGGGTCAGCGTACGTCATTTTTCCTCTTCGCAGGAGAGCAATGCGTCGATCCGGACAGGTACCTTGGTCCAGGCAGGCTCTGTGTTGTTTTCCGCGAGCAGCCAGGTTTGCATCAAAAATCTTGAAGCACGGTATCAGCAAAATCACTCTATGTGGGTTGCGATGTTCTCAGCCTCCGTCAGCGGGTGTTGCGCATCATTTCTTCAGCTGCGTGCATCGATCTTCCAGCCGCGCTGCAGGTGGAGCATAGATTTGAGCCACGAAGCAGATGGCGCGTCGTTTCTTAGGTGCGGCAAAATTTTCCCCGAACGGCGGTCTGTGCATGGATTTTAAGTCTTGGTCTGCCAGCTTCACCTTTCAAGGCCCCAGGAACTGGATAGGGCAAAACTTGGCAGGGCAGGAGTCTCAGCACAGAGTCCAGGTGCCGGCAGGGGAAGTCTTTGATGGCCCTGAGACTTCAACAACAGGAGGCAAGCTCAGGACAAGCCCTTGGAGATTTCTGCACAAGCAGGAATGCACAACAAAGTCTAGTCTTTGTCCCCTTGCACAGGCAGAAGCAGCAACTGCAGGATAGCTCCACAAAGCACAGTCACAGGCAGGGCAGCACTTCTCCTCAGCTCTTCAGCTCTTCTCCAGGCAGAGGTTCCTCTTGATTTCCAGAAGCAATCTAATTTTCAGGGGGTTGGGTGCACTTCTTATACCCAATTCTGCCTTTGAAGTAGACTTACTTCAAAGGAAAGTCTTCTCAGCTTTACTAAAAAATGTATTTTTAAATGGTGAGTTAAGAGACCCCAAACTCCACATGCCATCTGCTACCAAAGGATATCTACTCTTTAATCATACTTAAAGGCAGCCCCCATGTTAAGCTATGAGAGAGATAGGCCTTGCAACAGTGAAAAACAAACTTGTCAGTATTTCACTGTCAGGACATATTAAACACATTAGCATATGTCCTACCTTAAGCATACAGTGCACCGTACCCCTGGGGCTAACTAGGGCCTACCTTAGGGGTGTCTAACATGCAAGAAAAGGGAAGGTTTAGGCCTGGCAAGTGGGTACACTTGACAAGTCGAATTGGCAGTTTAAAACTGCACAGACAGACACTGAAGTGGCAGGTCTGAGCCATGTTTACAGGGCTACTAATGTGGGTGGTACAACCAGTGCTGCAGGCCCACCAGTAGCATTTGATTTACAGTCCCTGGGCACCTCTAGTGCACTGTACTAGGGACTTACCAGTAAATCAAATATGCCAATCATGGAAATCCAATTACACATGCATTTTACATAGGAGCACTTGCACTTTAGCACTGGATAGTAGTGGTTAAGTGCCCAGAGTAAGAAAAACAGCAAAAACAGAGTCCAGCACACATCAACAACCTGGGAAACAGAGGCAAAAGGTTAGGGGAGACCACGCCAAGGATGCCAAGTCTAACACCCTGGTTTAGTGAGAGGCTACTCAGGGTCTCATTACTGACTTACCTTGTTTTATCCAGGACCACAAGTTCTTGGAAGGCTATGCTTAGGTAGGTAGGTGTTCTTAATCATGTGCTTTAGCCTACTGGCATTAAATGCATTTAAGATAGCTGATTCTAATAAATAATAACAACTAAAATATTTATTACTTCTATAGCTTGGCTATCATTCAACTTAACTAGACTATCCAATAGCTCCTGCAAATACCAATTATACAGGCTCAGCACATACAATTTTTCCTTGATGGGTTTTACGAGTTCACTTTATAACTTCAGGTTGGTCCCTCTAATGAGTTATTGTAGCCCTTCCTTTACGTGTGGATTATTCATAATCTGTCACACCATTGAAATGTATTTCCTGCTCTTATAGACTTTGAAGCTTTACTGTGAATCATCCTTTTGCAATCTGTTACTGCTATCTCCACTTTTATACACTTCTAAGTCAGTACCCAATGCTATCTGTTAGTGGCTGTCACACCTATGGGCTTTCTGTAACTTTTGTGCCTACCACACGTACGCAGCTTGCTTTGAGTTTGGTAATCCTGGCGCACCCTGGTGGTGTTTTTTTTTCTTTCTTACATATGCTTTTGTTTGAATACATTACATTATGGTGTTTGGTTGTCCAGCAACTCTTAAAACTGTTTGCTACACGCGGATGTAGGAAATGCTCTTTATGTTTTATTTGTGCAAGTTTTCCTTTTTTGATGATCACCCATGGAGGCCTTCTTCCCTTTCTTTTAAACTTTTCTATCATTTTTTTATCTTATCACTTTTAAGACTTGAATTTACATTGCCATTATCACTATCTATGGGCCTGTCTATATCCCTGTCATTTACAGCCTTGTAAAAGTCACGGATGGTGATGAAACACGTCAGCTGTTGTTGTGATAATATTTGCAATTTGGAGCATGGAACCTGCCAAGTTTCAATAAAACTCACTTGATTGGACTTATCACCTACACATCCTTACTCCATGGATTTACAGTCACATTTGGAATACTATTTCAGTGCTTGTGTATCTTTTTATACTGTAACTACACATGATAAATTACAGTCTCTAGCCTTCTGTAGGAAAGCAGTAAGAACTTGTGTTAGGAAACGTTTTACGAGTACCAGCTTGACCGCTGACATACAACAGTGTAGGCTTAAATGTTGAACATGCACAATGTTTGTTCTCATGAAGCAATCCATGCTCAACTAGTGGCTTTCACTTCCATATGTATTTCCATTTAATCATCATTTAGTTGTCCAACTCATTTTGACAAATCAATTGTTTCTTGTCTTGCTTGCTCCATTGCAGTCTCCACCTCATTCATTGCAAAGGCAGCCTCATTTTCAATTACGGACTGTCTAAGCAGAGCCTGACCTTGAGTACCTGTACTTTGACTGCTTTGTGAGCTCTCCTTAGCCAACTCAGCTGCAACTGTTTCGTCCTGTTCAGTTTCATCATTCAACATTTCCAAGTGGTTAGAAAATACTGAGCACTGAATACCATCCTTTGCAGCATTGAAAGAGTTTTCATAGCAGTCAAACTCTCCTAATAATTCTAATTCAGAGTGCCAAGGTTTAAGCATCTGCAATAGTGCCAAATAGAAAAATTATCTTTTTTTCAGCAGTCTGGCAACTGAGTTTTCTATGGTTAATTAGACTGCCTTTTCCATATCACACCAATAACCTATTACAACTAACGACTGCAAGTTTACCTTCAACTACGCTTTCTGTTACATTGTTTCTATATGTGTAGTACTGGAGTACTTCATAGAGACAAACATTTTCAAGGTGTGCACTCCTTTTTGGATATTAAATGGACAGGATGCAGCAAGCCCAAAAGAGAACGCATCAATCCCTATTAGTGCCCAATAGATCACAGTGTATGCAATGATGGCTTGTTTAGACTGTTATGGTGTGCAACTCCACCACGGCCCCTGCTGCAAAGAAGAGCCTAAGGGGCGAGAGAACACCCCAACAATACAAAAGCAATTAGGGGGTGCACCACTCCAAAACATCCAATGAGACACAATAAGTACGGAAAGTCCAATACTATTGAGCAAATAATGATGCAGAGCTTCTATTAGTTTCTTCTCGAAGACATTAATTGGTGTAAGAAGCTTGTTACAACATAAGGTTCATGAAGAGGAGCAGCCAACGCATTTCGCCCTATACAAATGGGCTTCTTCAGGGCTGCAAAGTAGCATATAACCATAAAAGAGTAAGGTAATATAATGGCATACGTGAAATAACATGAACAAAACATATTGACATGCAAGATATTACTTTACATACATGTAGCAAAAACACAACAGACAACAAAGTTACTGTATGAGAGTACAACAATATTACAAAAAGAAAAAATATATATAGACAATGTTTTAATCCAGACCAATATCAAGTCATGCACAGTTGACAGACCCAGCAAGGAGAAACGATCAAAAAACGAGGGATCAGAGATGAAGTTCAAGAAGTACATCGTGAAAGAGTGTGCACGGGAACGTAGTGGAGTGCGTTCCTTATAAAGAACCAGTGTGCATAGCGTTATAGAGACTCGAAAGAGAGCATCCCTCAGCCAGTAAATCTGAAATCCCATTGGTGACCAAGAAATAACATAGAATATCAAAACTTTATTCAGGTCAAAAAAACAACACACATACCAATGGTAGTGCTCCAATTGAAGCGAAATTGTTGTTCACGATATGCAAATGGACAAAAGCATATGGAGATTCTAATAAAAAAAGAGAAAAGAAAAGGGAAAAAGGAACCCATGACAATGTATATGGTCGGGGGCAAGGGTCACTAATTTCAGATGAGCCGAGAATATTACGTTTATGTTAAATAAAGTAGAAACAAAGAAAAGAGAAGAGAATAAAACATATATATAAAATATATAGATCAAGCAGAAAGTCAGCGACACCCTCGAGAGTAAATTTGAAAGGTTTTAGTTAGCCGCGCTCGTAAGAAAAGGCTATCTCAGCCTTACCTGGAAACAAGTATAATAATTGGTTGCTGCGCAGCGAACCATAAAGTCACAGAGGCCGGTGAGCGGAAAAAAGAGAGAGAGAGAGAGAGAGAGAGACGAGCACGGCCGTATGCCACCCGTCCAGCTGATTGTGTAAGTACTCAGCGACCGAGTGTCCAAGATTTTAGAGAGGAGGACGCCGGATATTTAAAATCCCGCCGTAGACGGGAAAGCAAGTATAAACATAGACGACGGACTGTGTTCAGCAGTCGTCGTTTTAGAGTTTGCTAGTTGTCATGTGCAGCGGCCATTTTGAAATAGGGAAAACGTGTAAAAAAGGGGAGTACAAACCTGGTATTTTATAAAGAACTAGAGCAAAGGTTCAAACGATAAAAATAAAAATAAAAATGTATCAAAGATATTGAAAGCATGTAATGAGGTGCTAGAGGGAAAAGAAAAGGGATAAAGAGGAATAGAGAAAAACAATGAAAAGCGGTGACAAGCCCAAATAGGGAAAGATACTGAGTGATAAACAAATAATAAGTAGAAAAGCATGTACCCGACCACAAGGGGTGAAAAAGTGATTGCAAAGTATCATATGAAACAATAAGAAAGTATACGGTACAAATGACAGTACAGTCTTAAGTTATCGTTGAGAAAACCTATTTGCATGATTGATTAAACAAATGATTGTGAAATAACTCCAACCCAAATAGGCATAAAGAATACATTTGACATTTTTAAGTTAAAGCCCTAAGCAAGTAAGTAGAGAGAGACCTTACAAGGTATATCATGAATCAAGTCAATACATTAAAAGTGACTCCAACATGCAATAGTCACATAGACTGACTATAAAAAGGATCACTATGAAGAGACAATTTTGAATAAAAGACCCATACAGAGACCTCAAAGAACATGTCATTCAATAGTCAAATAGAAGTAATTGTGAAAAAAATGTTGTACACCGGAAGTATTATAAATAATAGTGAAATTCGTGGTCTGTATTGTGTCCCAACTCGACTGCTCATAAACGGCATATCCAAGCTGCCTCCCTTTTACGTATTGCAGCTCTCTATTTCCCCCTCTGGGATTTGGTGGGATATGGTCAATCCCTAGAAACCAAATCGAATCATCATGAGGGTGAGCCAGTGTCATATGTGATGACAGTGGGTACCTGTTATCGTTATTCTTGATTGCGCGTACATGCTCCTGTATTCTATGTTTAAGAGGTCTTATGGTGCTACCCACATATATTTTGTTACATGCGCACCTTAAAATATAAATCACAAATTTGGCGTTACAATTGATAAAACTCTTGATGGTATGAGTCCCTGTGTTATTATAGCAAAAGGTACTGGTTTTGTCCAGACCAAAGCCACACACATTACATTCACAACATGTATAAAAACCTGAGGGCTTTATGGAGAGCCATGTAGTTGTGTTAGGTACAGAAACATAACTAGGACAGAGATAGTCCCTGAATGTCCTGCCTCTTCGGTAAGTGATCTGAGGTACCCTGGGGAGGAACCCTTTAAGTCCAGGCAGGTCGGTAAGCAAATGCCAATGGCGTTTAAGTATTTTATAAATACCCTGATTGTGGACCGTGTATCTAGTCACAAAGGACAAGTGTTCAATGTGTTTTTTGTTGTTTTTTCCCTTAGGTTTTACAATCAAAGTACCCTTTCTTGGTGTACTCATAATGCGTTGTTCTGCTTTACATAGGATCTTGTGATTATAACCTCTATTGGTGAATCTCTGTTTGACAACTCCAATTTGTTCACAAAATTGGTCATCAGTACTACAATTGCGTTGCACGCGTGTCATCTCGCCAAAAGGAATATTGTTAATTACAGAAGATGGATGTGCGCTTGTCGCATGTGAAAGGCTGTTACAAGACGTGGATTTCCTGTAGAGGAGACTTTGTACAGAATGGTGTTGTATGAAAAATCTTATGTCCAAAAAATCAATACTGTCCCTGCTGTAATGGAGGCTGAGTTTTACATTATAAGGATTATCATTGAGAAAGGCATGATATAGGGTAAGTTGTTCAATGGGCCCATTCCAAATCAAAATAATGTCATCAATATACCTCCCCCAAAATACAATAAATTCCATCCAGGGGGAGGCATGCTTTCCCCATGCATGTATTTTTTCAAACCAGCCCATAAAGAGACAGGCATATGATGGGGCGAGTTTTGAACCCATCGCTGTCCCTTGTATTTGCTGAAACCACCTGGTGTTATGCAGAAAATAATTCCTGAACAAAATAATGGCAATCATTTCTAGAAGCATCTGATTATGGGCATGGTGGTCAGCGGAACGGGTGTTCAGATAAGAAGTGACTGCCAACAGGCCAAAGGATTTTTGGAAACAAGTATAGAGACTATTGACATCCATTGTGACAAATAAAAGATAATTTGACCATGGAAGGTCCTCAAACTTATTGAGGATATCTTTACTGTCCTGTATAAATGAAGGTTAATTACAGACAAACTTTTGTAAAAAGAGATCCACAAATTCCGATAGCCTCTCAGTGGGGGAGTCAAACCCCGATATAATAGGTCTGCCAGGACGGAAGTTCCCTTATTTGTGAATTTTCGGAAGGATGTAAATACAAGGATATCTTGGATATTTAACAAATAGATATTTATACTCATGGTCAGAAAGTAAACCCTGTTCGTACCACCCCCACAATTTGTTGTTGATAAGTTCTGTCAAGTCAAAAATTGGATTGCTGGTGAGACATTTATAACAAGCAGTGTCAGCCAATTGCCTGTGTATTTCCTGCATATAGTCTCTTTTATTCATAATGACTACATTTCCGCCTTTATCTGCCTCAAGAATTACAATTGATTGGTCATTTTTAAGACTACTGAGAGCCTTACGCTCTGATGTAGACAAATTATCTATTTGCCACCAGTTAATTTTGAGCATGCTTAAATATTTACGTAAGTCGGATGAAACCTTATTTGCAAATAAATCAATATTGCTATGTGTGTTAGTAGGTATGAATTTGGACCGTAGTTTAAGGCCACTGGTAATATTGAGATCCTCCTTAATTCCTAAATCTGTTCTAATGTCCTCAATGCCCATTTCACCACCATCTTGTAAGGACATCAAGAATTGTATACCATATAGGTCCGATATCGATTCGGTTACTATATGAGTATCTTCACCAGTATGGTCCACAGTCTGAGATGTACAGATTTCACTGCTAGAGGGCCCCCAAAGTGAGAAGAAAAATAATTCTTCAATTTGAGTTGCCGAGTAAATTTAAATAAATCAACAAAAGTTTCAACCTGGTCATTGGTTTGCGTGGGACAAAATCCCAAATCTTTGCTCAGTAAATTGTATTCCATTTTGTCTAGGGGACGGTCAGATAGGTTAACAATAGTCAGGTCGCCCCCTGGTTCACTTGCCTTGGGGGCAGAAGGTTCTAGTCCTTCTTAGAACGGGTATGGACCCCCTGTTTTTCTAAGCCTTTTTCTCCATCGTTTCCCACCCCTTCTGGTCTTGTTTCTCTTCGATTTGTTTTTGTTCCAAGGCGTAGTTGTTCCATTTCGACTAAAAAATTGGAGGAGCTATGGGGAGTTTGCTTGGAAGGATAGCTTTCTTTTGAGGTGCTGCTGTCTACAGAGGACATAGAACTGCCACTAGAGAGATCAGTGTCACTTGTAACTATACCCCTATTGGTCACTGGTCTGGAAACCTTCACATTATCGTATTTGCGAGCAAAAGTGTAGATTCTGCCCAATTTGTAGTCAAGATCGTCACGTTTAACCTTATGTAATTTTTTATCACGAAGGTAAATTTGATAGTCTTCGACTATCCTGTTTAGAATCTCATAGTTCTTTTTTATTAAGTCTTTTTGGGGGATTTCATCAATTTCTTTTTCCAGTGTTTCTATGTCACCCTGCACTTTGGTAACCTTCTTGTCAGTGTGTTTTATTAAAATGCGCATCATGTTGAATGATGCATTTTGCAAATTGTCCTCCCAATCCTTGAGTGCTTCCTCATCTAGGTCCTCATAGGTAGGAAATATCAAAATTCTGAGACCTCTAGGTATCCTATTGTTATCTAAGTATTTTTGTAAAGTGATCCCGTCTTACCATCTTGCTAGCTCTTGTTTTTTCAATTTCTCTAATTTTTGAAATTTTACTTTTAAACTATTGTTCTGTCGTGTAGATGTTCTAGTTGAAACTGAGCCAGTTGAGTGTGTAAATAGATCCCTTGCCAGTTCTTCGCGATTGTCCTTAAAGTGTGACATATTAAATTCAGGCAGGGAGTGCGTAAGGGCCTTAACAATATATTAAACGGACAGGATGCAGCAAGCCCAAAAGAGAACGCATCAATCCCTATTAGTGCCCAATAGATCACAGTGTATGCAATGATGGCTTGTTTAGACTGTTATGGTGTGCAACTCCACCACGGCCCTTGCTGCAAAGAAGAGCCTAAGGGGCGAGAGAACACCCCAACAATACGAAAGCAATTAGGGGGTGCACCACTCCAAAACATGCAATGAGACACAATAAGTACAGAAAGCCCAATACTATTGAGCAAATAATGATGCAGAGCTTCTATTAGTTTCTTCTTTTATTTTTATCGTTTGAACCTTTGCTCTAGTTCTTTATAAAATACCGGGTTTGTACTCCCCTTTTTTACATGTTTTCCCTATTTCAAAATGGCCGCCGCACATGACAAGTAGCAAACTCTAAAACGACGACTGCTGAACACAGTCTGTTGTCTATGTTCATACTTGCTTTCCCATCTATGGCGGGATTTTAAATATCCGGCGTCCTCCTCTCTAAAATCTTGGACACTCGGACGCTGAGCAATCACACAATCAGCTGGACGTGTTGCATACGGCCAGGCCCGTCTCTCTCTCTCTTACTTTTTCTACGCTCACCGGCCTCTGTGACTTTGTGGTTCACCGCGCAGCAACCAATTGTTATACTTGTTTCCAGGTAAGGCTGAGATAGCCTTTTCTTACGAGCGCGGCTAGCTAAAACCTTTCAAATTTACTCTCGAGGGTGTCGTTGACTTTCTGCTTGATCTATATATTTTATATATATGTTTTATTCTCTTCTCTTTTCTTTGTTTCTACTTTATTCAACATAAACGTAATATTCTCTGCTCATCTGTTCTGAAATTAGTGACCCTTGCCCCCGACCATATACATTGTCATGGGTTCCTTTTTCCCTTTTCTTTTCTCTTTTTTTATTAGAATCTCCGTGTGCTTTTGTCCATTTGCATATCGTGAACAACAATTTCGCTTCAATTGGAGCACTACCATTGGTATGTGTGTTGTTTTTTTGACCTGAATAAACTTTTGATATTCTATGTTATTTCTTGGTCACCAATGGGATTTCAGATTTACTGGCTGAGGGATGCTCTCTTTCGAGTCTCTATAACGCTATGCGCACTGGTTCTTTATAAGGAACTCACTCCACTACGTTCCCGTGCACACTCTTTCACAATGTTCTTCTTGAACTTCATCTCTGATCCCTCATTTTTTCATCGTTTCTCCTTGCTGGTTCTGTCAACTGTACATGACTTGATATTGGTCTGGATTAAGACATTGTCTATACATATTTTTTCTTTTTGTAATATTGTTGTACTCTCATAAAGTAACTTTGTTGTCTGTTGTGTTTTTGCTACATGTATGTAAAGTAATATCTTGTATGTCAATATGTTTTGTTCGTGTTATTTCACGTATGCCATTATATTACCTTACTCTTTTATGGATATATGCTACTTTGCAGCCCTGAAGAAGCCCATTTGTATAGGGCGAAATGCGTTGGCTGCTCCTCTTCATGAACCTTATGTTGTAACAAGCTTCTTACACCAATTAAAGTCTTCGAGAAGAAACTAATAGAAGCTCCGCATCATTATTTGCTCAATAGTATTGGACTTTCCGTACTTATTGTGTCTCATTGGATGTTTTGGAGTGGTGCACCCCCTAATTGCTTTTCCTTTTTGGATAGTAAGTGTCCGACATGTAAGTTTTTACAATATCTGTACTATCTGGCTCACCTTCTGCAAGAAATTACATTTCTGGAAAAAAAATTCAAAACTCTGTTTCAAGTTGATACTAGGCCTAGCCTCACCAAAACAACTCCTCTGGAATTAGAATATTAATTAGCTGAACTCAACCAATCACAGCATTTATAGGACCCAATTTTCTCTGTGCAAAAGTATCTTCAAATCGAAGCTGTATGTTTTTTTTGTTAGGGACTTTTCAGCAGAAATATTTCTTTACACATCTTACATCTCTGTCTTCTCAGATTTTGTTATAAGTTACATAACGAGCAACAGCTATAGAGTCGTCTGCCACAAATTGAATATCCATTTTGGCATTCCACATTTTAAAAATGACAGGATTGTAGTCATTAACATATTTGGAAGCCTCTGTTCTTCTCAGGTAGTAGGTGTTTTTGGGTGATTTTCGAGTAAGTCTATGTCTCACGGCAGACAGAAAGCTGTTCACTCTTCTTTTCAAAATAACAGGTATTGAAAATCCAAAACAACATTTTGTGAAAAAAAGTCCTTTTGCTCTGTATTTTTATCAACAGTACTTTCCGTGTTTATGAGACTGGAAAGGCAGGACTTGCTGCTTTAGGCCTTTTTCTTCAGTGTCTTTCGGGAGGCTACATGTAGTATACTGTTCTATGAAAGAAAGAACAGACTTGTCTGTGTCTGTTCCGAATTTGGGTGCATCTTTTGTCCAGAACGGCATATGAATATGAGGAGCCCCTCTTGCTTGGTACTCTTTACGCCAAAAGAAATCAGTAACTTCTCCAAAAGGTGTATTTTTTGTTGCAGATAAAGGACAACAGGGCATGAAATCTGTGGTTAAAGTATCTGCAAACATTTGCAGACTCCAAAGAGCACAGTTCTCCTTGTATTTTCAATTCAGTGCCTCTCATATTAGAGTTTGCTTCTCTCAAAAACTTATGTAAATCATTCCATGCATAATATGCAAAAGTGAGTGTTACAAGCCAAGCTGGTGCACCTAAATTTCAAAACATACACTTGTACTCACCATGACAACAATATCAGTATTCATTGCCCTAAAATTGCCATGGATTAAATTTTATAAAATTGTACACAAGCTTCTCATCTTTGTCAAAAACCTTTTTACCACAAATCTTTTGCAGACATATTTTGCACATTAACTCCTGCCATAAGAATATGGTTAACAGTGTATGACAGTCCAGACAAATCACTTTCAAATAACAGATGGAATACATATGGAATACTTTGTCACAATCTTGGGTCCTCTGATTATAATCTTGTTGACCTATACTCGGCTACAGGTATTTGCTTGGGGTGGTCATCACATCGTCCGCTACTCCAGTTGGAAATAGTCGAGGAAAACATTGAGGCGGTCATTACAACATTGGCGGTAAAAGGCGCTTACCACCGTGCAGAAGACCACCAACACACCGCCGCGGAATTCCGCCACAGCTATTATGACCCACATCTCGGAATCCACCAAAAGTCAGACACCCACACAAGTCCGCCACACAAAAGGTCAGTGATAAACTGGCGAAAACAAAACCGACACCGTCACGCCAACAGAAATACACCCACACTATCACGACACACGAATCCACGTGGCGGTCTTTCAACCGCAGTATTCCATTGGCGGTACACACCGCCGCGCTCAAAATACACACACTTTTACAAAACACAGCCACATTGGACAATTCCAAATACACACACCTGATACACATACACACACCAATCCCACACACCCAATACAATATATAACACACATCCACAACACCCACAAACCCCTACGACAAAAAATTCTGAAAAAGGCCAGAGAGAGGCAGCACCAGCAAGAGCAACAGCATCCACAGGCACACAACACCATCACCCACACAACTTCCACGCACCTCACACAACACACCACTACATATCAGCATACTTATCACCACACACTCCACCCCACACATCACCTACACCACCCCATGGCACGGCAAAGACACCCCAGGTTTTCGGAGGAGGAGATCAGGGTCATGGTGGAGGAAATCGTCTGGGTAGAGCCACAGCTATTCGGATCACAGGTGCAGCACACCTGAATTGCAAGGAAGATGGAGCTATGGTGAAGAATAGTGGACAGGGTCAATGCAGTGGGACAACAACCAAGAAATCGGGAGGACATCAGGAAGAGGTGGAACGACCTACGAGGGATGGTGTGTTCTGTGGTCTCAAGACACCACCTGGCGGTTCAGCGGACTGGCGGCGGACCCCCACCTCCTCCCCCACAACTAACAACATGGGAGGAGCAGGTCTTGGGGATTCTGCATCCTGAGGGCCTCGCAGGAGTAGGTGGAGGAATGGACTCTGGTAAGTCAAATCTCAATTATTACATCCCCCACCCTACCTTTATGCTATCACATACCCCCACCCTTACCCCCAGCACCCCAACTCCTCACATATGTCCCAAAATCATAAACCACACATCCCAACACAAAGCCCTGCATGCAACAACAAAGCATGGAGACCCATCACCAAAGCATGCCCACTGCACATACCCATACACCCCCCTAAACCATCATCACACAAGCTCCCACACAGGAATGCTAGCACTGGGGTACACGGTCACCCACCCATTGCACACAATTACACACACAGATTTAATAAACATCCTTTTATACCCCTGCAGGACCCATACCCAACGTCACCGGACAGGAGGGTCAACACATGTCCACACCACCAACAGAAGAGGCCCACAGTGATGACAGCAACTCTGTCCAACTGGATCTAGATGACCATCCCGGACCATCAGGGACCTCTGGACAGTCGGTTCCCCTCACACAGGCACAGGCCACCACAGACCTTCACCCCTCTGGAAACACCAGCACAGCACCCACCCAGCGGGCCCATACCTCCGTCCCCAGGACACGTCAATCAGCTGTGTGTCCACCACTACAGAGAACCCAGGATAACCCACCACCCCAACAACAACAGGGACTTGGGGGCAGTGGTAGTGGGCACACGGTCCAGGGGACGGAGGCCCAGGAACACAGGGAAATTGGGAGGACTGCTGTGCGACAGGGGGCAGACAGGCCAAGGGAACCCACTCTCCACGAGGCCCTCTCCTCCATCATGGGAGCCTACCACCACTCCCAGGAGACGATGGCAACAGTACTGGCCAAGTTTCAGGAGACCCAGCGCATGCAGGAGGAACAGTATATGCACTTCAGGGAGGAACTCAGAACCATCAGCTCCACCCTGGGCACCATCGTAGGGGTGCTGAAGGAAGTACTCAACACCAGGAGGGACTCTGTGGCACTACAAGGGGCCCCTGACACTAGCATGGACGATGAACTGCCCACCACCTCCGCCGGCGCTAGTGGACAGGACGCCCCGCCACAGGACCACCACACCAGCACCCCACCCCCTGCAGAGGGAGAACCACCCCGCAAACAGTCCCTGAGACCCAGGATAAAGACAGAGCACGATGCCAAGACCACCGCCAAGAAATGAGACCACCCTGATTGTCATCCCACTGACCCACTTTGTCACCCTGTCTATAATTAAACTGCCCCAGCTCCACTTCCTATGCCCATATGGGCAATGCACCTGTGGGACTAATAGACTGGACTCTGCCATGGACATTCCTCTACCATCACCCCTCACCATTTAACAGCACCCTCCAATATTGAGCATTTAAATAAACATACCTAAAGCATAAAATGATCTGGAGAATAGTGTATTAGCAATTACAGTGACACAGCTCTAGTCCATGAGGAATCTGAGCAGATGTCACACAGTGGGACCCACATCTGTGAAATCGTAAGGGAAAGTAACAACTCAGTGACCATACACTGGGTGAAAACGACAGACAGGAGAGAGGTAGTAGTGTCAAAGTACATGTAGTAGGCAGGTTTGTATTCCTACCTGTGTCTCATTGGAAATATTGCAGGATCAGTCCCTGTTCTGCATGTCTTCTTCCTCTGCTTCCTCCTCATCACTGTCCACAGGCTCCACAGCTGCAACAACACTGCCATCTGGACCATCCTCCTGCAGAAAAGGCACCTGGCGTCGCAAAGCCAAGTTGTGAAGCATACAGCAGGCCACGATGATCTGGCACACCTTCTTTGGTGAGTAGAATAGGGATCACCTGTGATATGGAGGCACTGGAACCTGGCCTTCAGGAGGCCGAAGGTCCGCTCGATCACCCTCCTAGTTCGCCCATGGGCCTCATTGTAGCGTTCCTCTGCCCTTGTCCTGGGATTCCTCACTGGGGTCAGTAGCCATGACAGGTTGGGGTAACCAGAGTCACCTGAAAATGGCGAGGGACAACTGTTAGACACACACTAACCTGCAGGGATAACCCCAGACTCGGACAACCATTCCCAATGACTTGCTTCCAGGTGCTCACCTAATAGCCACACACGGTGCCTCTGGAGTTGACCCACCACATAAGGGATGCTGCTATTCCGCAGGATGTAGGCTTCATGCACTGAGCCAGGGAACATGGCATTCACATGGGAGATGTACTGGTCTGCCAAACATACCATCTGTACATTCATAGAATGATAACTCTTCCGGTTTCTGTACACCTGTTCACTCCTATGGGGGTGGACCAAAGCCACATGGCTCCCATCAATGGCACCCATGATGTTGGGGATATGTCCCAGGGCATAGAAATCACCTTTCACTGTAGGCAAATCCTCCACCTGAGGGAAAACGATGTAGCTCCACATGTGTTTCATAAGTGCAGACAACACTCTGGACAATACGTTGGAAAACATAGGCTGGGACATCCCTGATGCCATGGCCACAGTTGTTTGAAATGACCCACTTGCAAGGAAATGGAGCACTGACAGCACCTGCACTTGAGGGGGGATTCCTGTGGGATGGCGGATTTCTGACATCAGGTCTGGCTCCAGCTGGGTACACAGTTCCTGAATTGTGCACGGTCAAACCTGTAGGTGATAATCAAATGTCTTTCCTCCATTGTAGACAGGTCCACCAACGGTCGGTACACCGGAGGATGCCGCCATCTCCTCACATGTCCCAGTGGACGGTGCCTATGAAGGACAATAGCGAGCACAGAGTCAAACAACTCAGAGCTACGTACCCACAGTTTACCCAGAACACCAATCATACACAAAAGGTGGCCTGTATGTGTGTTGAGTCTAGGCCTAGGTATGTGTGACGCAGTTGAAAATGAAGCCATGTGGGCCCCTGAAATGGCGGCTGCCTGACCTCTAAAGTGGGACAATGGGATGTGAAGCAACTGCGCTGGCGTTGTACACCGTCGCGGTAGGCTGTCGAAGACCGCGGCGCAATGCTGCATTGCTTAACATTGGTCCCTATGGGTCCCAGGAGCCAATGACGATGTACGCCGGCGGTGACGGTTCGCACCGCCATGGATGTGACCGCCATTTTCTATCTGTTCAATCACTCGATACCTGATCTTCGACAGGAGAAGACCTACACTGCAAGTGCTGCGGTGACCTCGGTATGGAAGAGACAATGGCTTGTGCATCAGGGGAAAGGGCCCCTGCCTTCACAACGGAGGAGTTGGAGAAGCTCGTGGATGGGGTCCTCCCCCAGTACACGCTACTCTACGGTCCTCCAGACAAACAGGTAAGTACACAGGGAGCATGTTGTATGGGCTATGCATGTGTGGAGAGGGCAGGATGTAAGAAGGAAGGGGGCAGAGTGCTACGTGCATGAAAGACGGTGAATGCATGTGCCACATGGCAAGGGTAGGGATGGGGCCAATCACTTTGACGGTGCAGTTGGTAATTACTTCTCTTCTTCCCCTGTACATTTCATGTAGGTCAGCGCCTACCAGAAGAAAGATATTTGGCGTGCCATCGCCAAGGATGTCTGGACCCTGGGGGTCTACCACAGACGATCACCCACTCCTGGAAAAGTAGGGAGGACATTTGCCGCTGGAGCAAGAAGACGGCGGAGGCTCAGCTGGGGATGGCCTCCCAACATGGGAGGGGTGCCCGTCGCACCATGACCCCCTGATGCTCAGGATCCTGGCGGTGGCCTACCCGGAGTTGGATGGGCACTTGAGGGCATCACAGCAGACACAAGGGGGTGAGTACACTCTCATTCTGCTGACTTTGCGCGCAGTGGAGTTGTCTGGATGGGGGAGGAGGGCTGTGGGTTTCCCTAGGCCAGGGCAAGTTCCGTAGGCAAGGCCCCGCCGTAAGGCAGGCCATGTGGCACCCCAGCCAACCTCTGTAGAGTGCCAAGTACACATAGTCATGCCCCTGTGTCATCTATGTGCGCAGATGTCGTCCATAGCCTTGTAGGCCATTTCCCAGGAATTGAACAGTGGAGCCCAAGAGCGCGGCGTAGTGCAGGGGGCTTCTGTGTCTGTTGTGTCCACCAACGGTAGCGGTAATCCATGCACTCAACATGTCTTTCTTCTGTCGTTCCCCCCCCCTTTTTGTAGTCTCCCTGTTCTTCTTAGCATCATCAGGCGGAGGAGCAGTGGCACCGGAGCACAAGGGAGCTGCATCCCACATGTCCCTGGAGGGCGAGACTATGGACTCGGAATTCACCAGTGGGACGGAGGGCGAGGGGAGCTCCACGGCGGGGACAGGAGCTGAGACCAGCGACACGGACTCGTCCTCTGATGGGAGCTCCCTTGTGGTGGCGGCAACATCTGTGCCCCCCGCATGTACAGGTACAGCCGCCACCCCCCCTGCCAGCACCGCCCTCCCAGCAGCCCCTCAGCCTTCACCCCGTGCCCGCTCACTCAGGAGGGTGGGCATCACCTTCGCCCCAGGCACCTCAGACCCTGCCCCAGTCACCCCTGCTGCCCTCAGTGAGGAGGCCATTGACCTCCTCAGGTCCCTCACTGTTGGGCAGTCTACCATTTTGAATGCCATCCAGGGTTTAGAAAGGCAGTTGCAACAAACTAATGCATTCCTGGAGTGCATTCATTCTGGTCAGGCGGCCCTTCACCGAGCTTTTCAAACTCTGGCTTCAGCACTGATGACAGCCATTGTCCCCGTCTCTAGCCTCCCCCCTCCAACTTCCTCCACCCAGACCCAATCCCCTCTACCTCTGACTATCCCAAGCACACCATCAAACCAGCCTGCACACACCTCAACACACAAGGGAAGCTCAGGCACACATAAGCACCACACATCCCACAGGCACTCACGCAAGCAACACACACATGCGGACACAACAACATCCACTGCCTCCACTGTGTCCCCCTCCTCATCAACTCCCTCCTCCCTCCCAGTCTCATCTACACTCACACCTGCATGCACTACCTCTACAGCCACTACGTCCCTCACCAGCACACCCACCAACACACCCCGCTCACGTGCACTCACCACCCCCACTACCATTCACACGTCCCCTGTGTCCTCTCCCAGTGTGTCTGGGACGCCCCCTCCCAAGATACACAAACGCAGGCACACACCCACCCAACAGCCATCCACCTCACGACAGCCTCCAGCGCATGCACCTTCACCCAAAGTCACCAAACAAACACCTCCTACTACCACCACCTCTTCCTCCACTCCCAAACCCCCTCCAGCTACCCGTCCCAGTGTGTCCAAAAAACCTTTCCTGTCCACCCTTGACCTTTTTCCCACATCTCTCCCACCCCGTCCATCTCATAGGTCCCGAAGTAGCACCTGAGCCAAAACATCTCCGGCACCAATGGTGCCTGTAGTCACCAGTATGTTGAGTGCACCGGCCCCCAGGACAGCCAGTGTTGCACGGAGCCACAGCACAGACAGTGCCTTACCTGTGAAGCATCAGAAGTTGCCCAGTGCCCAGCGGGAGAGGGGGAAGACTCCAGCCACCAAAGCCGCTCCCAGGGGTCCCGGTGGGAGTGTGGAGTCAGCTGTGACACCTTCCAAGGTGGGGAAGGGCCACAAGAAACCCGGCAAGTCTAAGAAGAGCTGCACGGCGGAAAAGACCACCATCATCCCCGCTGGCCAGGATGCTACTGCCAGCCCCAGCCCAGCTGCCCAGGAGGCCAGCACCAGCCTATCTGCCCAGGAGGCCACCGCCAGCCCCAGCCCAGCTGCCCAGGAGGCAACCGCCAGCCCAGCTGCCCGGGAGGCCACCGCCAGCCCAGGTGCCCAAGAGGCCACTGCCAGCCCCATCCCAGCTGCCCAAGAGGGCACCGCCAGCCCCAGCCCAGCTGCCCAGGAGGGCACCGCCAGCCCAGCTGCCCAGGAGGCCACCGCCAGCCCCAGCCCAGCTGCCCAGGAGGGCACCGCCAGCCCCAGCCCAGCTGCCCAGGAGGATACCGCCAGCCCCAGCCCAGCTGCCCAGGAGGCCACCGCCAGCCCCAGCCCAGCTGCCCAGGAGGGCACCGCCAGCCCCAGGCAGCTGCCCAGGAGGCCAGCACCAGCCCGCTGGGCCATGAAGGACCGCCAGCAACAGTCCCGCTGGGCCATGAAGGACCACCAGCAAAAGCCCTGCTGGGCCATGAAGGACCGTCAGCAAAAGCCCCTCTGGGCCATGAAGGACCGCCAGCAAAAGCCCTGCTGGGCCATGAAGGACCGCCAGCAAAAGCCCTTCTGGGCCATGAAGGACCGCCAGCAAAAGCCCTGCTGGGCCATGAAGGACCGCCAGCAAAAGCCCTGCTGGGCCATGAAGGACCGCCAGCACAAGCCCCGCTGGGCCATGAAGGACCGCCAAGTCAAGCACAGCTGAACAGGGCGCCGCCAACTCAAGCACCGCTGAACAGGGCACCTCCAACTCAAACACCGCTGAACAGGGCACCGCCAACTCAAGCACCGCTAGCCCATGAGCGGCAGGGGCACTGACGCAACTGGGTCTGTCACTGGGTGAGTGATGCACTCTGGGCACCAGTTCCCCTCCAGAACCAGTGGAGAGATCCATCCACTACCTCTGTCCTTCACAGGATGAAGCACTCTGGGCACCATGCCCCCTCCAGAACCAGTGGAGACATCCATTCACTACTTCTGTCCTTCACAGGATGGAGCACTCTGGGCACCATGCCCCCTCCAGAACCAGTGGAGACATCCATCCACTACCTCTGTCCTTCACTGGATGAAGCACTCTGGGCACCAGTCCCCCTCCAGAACCAGTGGAGATATCCATCCACTACCTCTGTCCTTCACAGGATGAAGCACTCTGGGCACCATGCCCCCTCCAGAACCAGTGGAGACTGTTATCCACTTTAGAGACTGTGGCTTTGCACTCCCCAGGATTGAACAGTGGGCAAGCCACCCACTGTAGAGAATTGAGAGACTGTGGCTTTGCACTCCCCAGGATTGAACAGTGGGCAACCCACCCACTGTAGAGACTTGAGAGACTGTGGCTTTGCACTCCCCAGGATTGAACAGTGGGCAAGCCACCCACTGTAGAGACTTGAGAGACTGTGGCTTTGCACTCCCCAGGATTGAACAGTGGGCAAACTAACCACTATAGAGACTTGAGAGACTGTCGCTTTGCACTCCCCAGGATGGAACAGTGGGCATGTGGCCCCCTCGTGAATTTGGCGTCGTGCACTCAAGCGGCTGAGGTGGCCCCCCTTTCTCTCCCCCTGAGGTGCCTGTTTTCTTGGTATCTGATGCCCCTGCAGTGTTCTCTCCGTCATGGTCGGTGATCTTGTGTGGGCCTCGCCCATACCGTGTGGTCCCCGTGTTCCACAGACTTTCTTTGTGCAGTACCTGGACTACTATGCCTGTTATTTATTTTGTACATGGTGTATATACATGTTTCTACCTACTTGTTTGTGATATATTCCGATGGTTACACTCATTTTCTTTGGTCTTTGCATTCTTCCGGTGGGGCAGGGGGGATGTAACTGTGATGTATTGATATGCATTAGTGTGTGTGTTGTAGTGGGTAAGGGTGGGGGTTGTGGTGTTGCGTGTGTGTCCCCCTGTTTATTCCCTCCCCCCCTCCGCTGTGTCGTAGGTGCAGTACTCACCGTGGTCTTCGCCGCCGGCGTTCGTGCTCCTGGTAGAGGAGCAGGAAGACTATCGCAGGTAGGATTTAGAGTTCCGGTTCCATGGTGTCCTCGTTCCTCGTGGAGTGTGTAGAGGTGAGCGTTTTCCCTTAAAAATTCCTGTTTCCGCCGTGTTTTTATCCGCGGTGAATCCGCCCCGGAAAAGGTGGCGGATTGGCCTGTCATAATAGTGTGGGCGGTACATTGTCTCCCGCCTGTCTGTTGGCGGTGACCGCTGCGCTGTTTGTTTGTACCGCCGTGGCGGTCTGAGTGTTAAAGTGGCTGTCTTTGTTGGCGGTTTCCCCCACGGACGTAATTGCAATTTTTTTACCACCGGCCTGTTGGCGTTCTTACCGCCGCTTTAACACCGTCCGCCAGGGTTGTAATGACCACCTGAGCCTTTAAACTTTTGTCCCACATGCTCATTGGAGCTCCTTTAGTATGTTTCATTTGATACAGTTCAGTGGCACCCTTTACAAACTCTTTTGGGTGCAGTGCATGGATACTGTATTGCTCATACATTTCTTCATATCTACATCTATCCACTTTTTCAATCTGTCAACCTGAAAGCAACACTTCTCCCTCCATGCAATATCCATGTGCGAAACATGTACATCTTTATAATACACATTATTATCTTTAAGATACAGTGTAGCTTTCTTCACCTTATTCACATCGACTAGATCTTGACGGATTTTTTTTTTTTGGTGGGCATACCATTCACTAGAATAACAAGTGGTTCCTCCAGATCTCTCTCTACACCCACAATTTAAACATTGCATTTAACATCTGAAGGAAAACATAAAACCCTCCCTTTCTGAAGCTCAGTGGGTGGCAGTTTCCCAGTCTTTGGTTCCATTAGAAAAGGATGTAGAAATTGCAATAAACCTTCAAATGTAGAAGTTCCCCTGCCACCTGCAAAGTATTGTGTATTGCTTTGGCAGGCATTTTTTTGTCCATCTAATTTGCCATACCAATATTGACAAACGATCTGCTGTGTCGACAAATCAAAACGTTCCTCCACAAATAAATACACTGACAATTCCAGGCTTTATTTTTCTTATTCCTTTTTAAATAACAAATCACCTCTTTGAATTAGGCCTTTGTAGTGAATACGCCAACAACAAATATAAACATAGTTGGGGGGCTCTGTAGAAACTGCATTAAAATTTGCTATTTCTTGGGCAAAGTTATCAGTACTAATATCTATATTTGGTTCCTCTACACCTGAACATTCCAACTCTTCATTTTGCCCAGACTCCATTCCAAAAACATAAATGAATATCTTCACAAAGATTTTCAATCTCTGATGCAGTACTATACAAAAGTGCTGTGTTCATTTCTCCTAAACACAATGCAGGATTTGTTACAAAGTACAGTCTTCTAAACTAAATTTTCCACTTTTGAATGATAAACAGCCAACATTCTAAAAAGATGAAAAGTACCTGTGCATGCTTTCCTGGATAGACATGCCAATGAATGTCCTTGCAAATTAGTATATTTACTGACTTTGCATGGATCTAACACTTGAACATAGCAATTTTCCCCTTCAAACTTCTATTTGGAAATTGACGTGGAAAATTTCTTAATATATCAATTGATTTCTGGGGAACCCTAAAAGTACTACCGCATGTCAACGTCTTCCTTGTACCTCTTCAACTATCCCTTCATCTATATTTCTAGGAACCATCGCCTCTTTTGCAATGGGAGTACAATCTTTCCCCTCATAGCATCAGCAAGTTGTTGCAACTGCATGCACTATGCGTTCTCTTGAAAGAAGCTTTCTTCATTACAGAAAGCCTCAACACTAGATGTATGCTTAGGTTATCCTTTGAAATTTTTGAAAAAATTACTTTTATTCTTAAGGCCCTCATTATGACCTTGGCGGGCACTGCCAAGATCGGACCACCGGGCAGCCACCAATGCGGCCGCACTCCCGCTGTGGCCATCTGGAGATCCCCGCTGGGCTGGCGGGCGGAAACCTGGTTTCCGCCCGCCGGGCCATCGGGGATCGCGGCTGCAACACAGGAGACGGCTCCAAATAGATTCAGCGGTGTTGCGGCCGTGCGACGGGTGCAGTTGCACCCGTCGCGCTTTTCACTGTCTGCATAGCAGACAGTAAAAGCTGCATGGGGCCGTGTCAGGGGGCCCCTGCACTGCCCATGCCAGTGGCCAGTGGCATGGGCAGTGCAGGTGCACCCAGGGGCCCCGCGACTATCCTTACCGCCAGCCTTTTCCTGGTGGTTCAAACCGCCAGGGAAAGGCTGGCGGTAGGGGGACTCGTAATCCCCTGGGCAGCGCTGCTAGCAGCGCTGCCCTGGCGGATTAAATTCGCCAGGACCAATGTGGCGGGAAACCGCCGGTCCCAGCGGTGCGACAGCGGTCGTAATAAATCCGCCACAACAACCCTGGTGGTCCAAGACCGCCAGGGTTGTAATGAGGGCCTAAGTCTTTTTTGATTATACTGCTTCATGTTTTGTACAAAATTCTGTATAGCCCTACTTTTGAACATTGTAATTTGTATTTTTTTTAATTGTTTCTCTCTCCTTGTCAAACGAGGGTGCATATTTATGGGCTTTTGGCGCAGGGCAAAGCAGCAAGTCACCTTGCTGTGCTGCCGTGCATCACAGGAAAAGGGAAGGAAAAAGCCATATTTATGCAATACAGCACATTTGTGGCTTTCCCACTGTGTTGTTGCCATTTTGGCACCCTAGCGCTATCGCAGGCAAGGTTTCAAGCGTGTCTGCATTGTAGGCAGGATTTCCTTTTTGCAGGAAGGGGCACTTTCCTGCACAAAACAATCCTGGGAGGATTTTTCCTCTGTTTATGTGTCATGCGGAATGCAGCACACATTGAAAGAGGAAAGAATGAGGAGAAATATTTCTCCTTGTTGAGCCTCCCTGGGGAAGTGTAAGGTTTTGGCACATCCCCAAGTTTATAAGTTCCCATAAATATGGGGATGCATCAGAATCCATGAGTGTTGCGTGGGAACACTCACCGCAAAGCCCATGGAATGCCTCCCTTGCGCAGAGAAAGGCAATGCAGAGATTTGCGCTGCCTTGCCTTACTCCATGTCTATGAGGCTATTTAAAGCCACGCAGAATGGCTTTGCCCAGCCTCATAGATATGAGTTCAAAGTTTGCGCTGCTGTTGCCTCACAAAAAGTGACACAACTGCAGCACAAGTGGAGGTCATAAATATGCCCCTAGTTGTTTTCTTATAAGTTTTCTCACTTTTAATGTGTCTTATAACTTGTGCTCTGTGAATTGATTTTAAACCTCAGTTTTTGTTTTACAATTGTTTCCACATTTTGCATTTTTTTCACATACTGTTTTAAGAAACTTATTTGTTCTCTTACCAGCAGCTTTTTTCTTTCCAGCACATTGTCTTCATCATGTCAATCTTAAAACTCACCTTTATGCAGGTAGTACTGTTTCTTCTGTTTTTTCTCCTCCCTTCCTTTCTTGGCATCGTAAATCCTCCCCTTTCAGGACAAGTAGATATCAGAAACTGAACACAGAATACATTTAACTTCACATTACATACTATTAGATTACAAACTGTGAGCAAGTAAGTACTTTCATAAGTGGGTATATCAGAGTGTCACATGCTGGTTAGTGGCTCATTATGGGTATATAATTGGGTATATAAGTGTGTGTATAAGTAGGTTACTGGGTCTGCAAGTGGTAGAGTGAGTATATCAGTGAGCACATCTCTGCCCTTGTGGGTTTGTGACTGGGTATGTAAGTAGCTGTATGGGTATTTGAGTCGCTGTGTAAGTAAGCACATTAGTGCATAAATAGGTATGTAAGTGGCTCTATGGATTGCTAACTGGCGAAGCACCTGTCTTTGTTAGGGGTGCATACATAACTGCTGTGTGAGTGTATGAGTGGATGTAAAATTGCCTCTATCACTTTCTGAATGGGTGTGTAACTGGCTGTTTGGTTAACAGGTATACCATTGGCTATAGGCGTAAGTGACTGCATGTATAACTAAGTGTATATGTGTGCAAGCGTGTCTCTACCTAGCTGTCTGAGTGTTGCATATATAACTGCATTGGTTTTTTCTGTGGGTTTGATAGTACCTCTTTAGGTCTGGGAATGACAATTTAAGGGCATGTATAGGTGAATAAATATGGGTGAGAAAGTTTTTATTGGTGTACTTCTGAGTATATCAGTCAATCTCTGGCTATATCAGTGGTGGGCAATGAACCTAAAAATGAGGGCTGTCCCCATATATACATACACAATATAACATCTTCTAATGAATATTATCTTGAACCCATACATAAAATTCAGTACATTTCTTTATTATTATCTCCAAACATCTTTCTTTCTTGATAAAACATATAAATATATTGTTATTCCTTTTTATTTTCACTTTTTCTAATTTCTCCAGGACAATGTTAAGTTCAAACAAAGATAAACGTGAAACATAGTAGCAAATTAATAAACCCCTACAACAAACCACTCACTCCCTTTCAGAAAAAAGCCTCATTCAAACCTCAATCGTTCGCAGTCAACAACCAACCAATTTCAATTGGACAATCTCTTTCAACATATTATCTTAATATTCTTCTCCAACAGACATTGATAGAGATGACTTGTTTAATCTAGGTCTCTTGTTTTTATATTCATATTTCCAAATAGAGCCTGATGGTCCCTCCTAATGAGAACAATAGACTCACAACTTAATTTGTCTTATAGATCTGCAGCTCATTTGTTATGTTCCCCTGGTTTGGGTTGTTCTATCTGTCTCAGGCGCCTTTTTGTTCTTCTTATATAAGTGGTAGGTGCATAAATGCTTTTGTGGGAGTTTAACTAGGTATGTAAGTGCTTTTCTGACTTTATGATTGTGTATACATTACATAATTATTAAGTACATACTATAAGCAAGCACCCACATTTAATTTCAAACACATTCATTCATACTGCATTACCCATTCCTCTTTCTCCTTTGCTGGTCACTATGCTTTTACTTAATGTCCTCATCTAACCTCCATTCTATTTTGCCTTTTACTGTTGTGTGAAGAAGTTACATATTTTCCTTTCAGCATATGTGCAGTAATATTTGTTACATACAGTTTTTTTATAGTAGACCGTAATTCACAGACCTGCAAAATCTCTTTGCTGTTCTCCAGCTCTTCTGTTAATATCACTTAATATCACTTTTAAGTGCAAATCTCAAGTCAGAAATATAGCAATGCTCTTCTACTCTCAGAACAAAAGGACCAATAATGGCTACCCCTCCCACCCTGCTCTCACAAATACTATTATGTTAGCAAATCACTGGCCTCCTTTCACCTTTTAATTTTGTTATACCACTACCCAATGGTCAGTAATATTTTTCCCTTTTTAACACTCCTGTATGGAAACTCCATTTAGTAGTGTTTTTGGGTAGATCCGTGGATCTGCTGCAGCACTCAGTGCAGCCCCCTGTGTAAATTTGCAGCAGATCCGCAAATTCACACTGAAGCCTTTCAAACCATTTAACAATCTGCTGCTAATGCTTTGCATTCATATTTTACTTAGTAAAAATACTCAATTACAAGCCAAACACTCCTTAAGGAGCAATCATTTGTACACCACTCTGCTTCTGAGTTTCACAGTGCAGTCTCTTTTGTTCCCTTCCCCTCACACTCTTTTAGCTCCATTCCCATAGTAATCATATTTGGAACATGCTTTGCTAGCACTAGGTCTGAAATTCACAAGACTTTCTCTGAGCAGCATACTAGCTTCAAATTAAACTGTAGCAGGTGTAGATGACTGCTTGCAATTCCAAACATATCCCAAACAGCACAACTTTTTTCAGTTTTTCAAAGCCAACCACAGAGTTTGTTTTTTCTTAAAGTCACTATCTAATTTTGCTTCCCTGCACATCTCCACCATCCAATCAAGAATGTTCTTTGATATTTTAGGTGCTGTACACCATTTTAACTACCTTTCAACTTTAAAACTGCCTTGTTCTGCTGCAGCCACTTCCTGTGTGCTACTCCTTCTTGTCTTCAAAATGGTCATTGTGGATTGTGGCCCATGGGGCCTCGTTTACAAGGATTTTGTGCTACCTTAGCATAATTTCTTTTTTTTACCCTAAGGCAGCACAAAACAGTCCTCCACCCCACGCCATATTTACAATTTGGCACAACATCACCATGGCGCTAGTTTGTAAAGGCTTGCGCCACACTATACCTGAGCCACGTATAATGAATGCTAGGTGCAGTTGCACCCGTCGCGCTTTTCACTGTCTGCTAGGCAGACAGTGAAAAGCTTCATGGGGCCCTGTTAGGGGGCCCCTGCACTGGCCATGCCAGTGGCATGGGCAGTGCAGGGGCCCCCAGGGGCCCAGGACACCCCTTAGCGCCAGCCTCTTCCTGGCGGTGAAAACCACCAGAAACAGGCTGACGGTACGGGGGTCAGAATCTCCAGGGCTGCCCTGGCAGATTCTCCCAGCCGGGGCAAAAACGGCGGATGACCGCCGGCCCGGCAATCCGACCGCGGCTTTACCGCCGCGGTCGGAATGGGGATTGAAGCACCGCCAGCCTGTTGGAGGTGCTTCCGTCATTCGTGGCCCTGGCGGTCTTGGACCGCCAGGGTCAGAATGACCCCCTTTGTGCCATGGAGCACTGTATTGTAAATAAAGTGCTCTCATGGGGTTGTTGGGGGGCACAGGGTGGCGCAAGAAAACTGTTGCATAGATCAAGATGCACCAGTTGTTTATAAATGAGCCCCACAGTTTTGTGTATTGTGCCAGGTAGAGTACTAGGGGTTGGCCAGTGAGGGTTAAAAAGGCATCAGTTGTGGTCTTTGGTTGAAAGCATTGCGAATTGCCAACATCCAGACCTCATAATTGTGCACTGGGGTGGCAATGGACTAGGCACAATTACTGGTGTGGGACTGGAAATCCTAATGAAGGACTCCTTTGGTAAATTAATGGAACTTTTCCCACGCACTACCTTGGTGTGCTCTGACATTTGACAAAGACAGAAGTGGCAGTGGTCAACCAAATTTTGTCCACAGACAGAGAAATCCAGGAAACAACTCAATAAAAATGTTTTTGCATTTCTCCGGGGACCACAACATGGGTTTTATATGCCACAACAACCTATGCTTTGATATGAATGGAATTTATTGAAAAGACAGAGTCCATTTCACAGATGGAAGCAAGAGAGTGTTCCTCAACAACTTGAAAGACTGCATCCTCTTTTATGTTTCATAATCATCTACACAGCATAAACTCAAAGGCGCTTTTCAGAGCCAACTCTTTTCCTGCCCACTAGTTAATTTTCTTTTCAATTTTTTTTTCTAATTTCTCACTCAGATCCACAGATCTTTTGCGGATCCCCGAACCAAAAGCACACTATCCAAACAAAGCAGCAACACATTTTGGCTCCCTGACATATCCGCAGCCCTGTTCCCAACCAAAATCATTCATTTAAAATAACAACACATTTAATACAGTTGGCATGTGAGAGACTGTATGGATCTGTGAGTGGATGTATAAATGGTCTTGTGGGTCTGTGACAATGTGCATAAATGAGTGTGTGAGTGGCTGTGTGCTTCTGTGAGTGAGTCTGTGAGTGGTTGTGTGGGTCTGTGATTGGATGTGAGAGTGGTTTTGAGGATGTGTGAGTAACTGTAAAGCTCTGTGAGTAGGTATATGAGTGGTTGTTTGGGTCTGTGAGTGGGTGGGTGTGTGACTACTTGTGTAAGTCTGTAAATCTATTTTAGTGGCAGTATGGGTCTCTAAGTGTCTGTGTGAGTGGCTGTGTGGGTCTGTCAGTGGGTATGTGGGTGGTTTCTGGGTATGTGAGTGGGTATAAGAGTAGCTGTATGGGTGTGTGAGTCAGTGTGTGAGTGGCTGTGTGAATCTGTGTGTGAGTGAGTGTGTCAGTAGTTGTATGGGTCTGTGAGTGTGTGAGTGGGTGTGTTTGCCTGTCAGCGGGTATGTCAGTGGTTTTATGGGTGTGTGAGTGAGCTGTGAGTAGCTCTATGTGTGTGTGTGTGTTGAGTAGCTGTGTTGTTCTGTGAGTGGGTGTGTGAGTGGTTCTGTGGGTCTGTGAGTGGGTGTGTAACTAGCTGTGTGAGTAAGGTAATGGGTGTGTCAGTGGTTGCATGGGTCTGTCAGTGGCTGTGTGAGTGGCTATTTGGAAATGCCGGTAGGTATGTCAGTAGCTGTAGGGGTGTGTGAATGGGTGTGTGATTAAGTGTGTGAGTGTGTGAATGGGTGTGTCAGTGATGGTGTGGGTCTGTCAGTGGGTGTGTGAGTAGCTGTGTGGGTCTGTGAGTGTGTGTGTGAGTGGTTTTGTGGGTGCATGAGTGGGTGTGTGAGTGGGTGTCTAAATGCTGTGTGTTTCTGTGACTGGGTGTGTTAGTAGTTGTATGATCAGTGAGTGGGTGTGTGATTGGTTTGTGGGTTTCTGAGCAGGTGCAAGTAGCTGTATGGGTCTGTGAGTGGGTGTGTTGGTGGTTGTGTGTGTAAGTGAGTTGGTCTGTGAGTGGTTTTGTGGGCATGTGAGTGGCTGTACGAGTATGTGAGTGGATGTGTGAGTGGCTGTATGCTTCTGTGAGTGGGTCTGTGAGTGGTTGTGTGAGTGGTGTATAAGTGTTTTTTGGGTGTGTGACTGCCTGTATGGATCTGTGAGCGGGTGTAGGAGTGGTTCTGTAAATCTATGAGTGGTTTTGTGGGTGTGTGAGTGGCTGCATGGGTATGTGACTAGCTGTGTGACTGGCTGTGTGCTTCTGTGACTGGGTCTGTGAGTGGCTATGTGGATCTGTGAGTGGTTGTGTGTCTGAGAGTGAGTGTGTAAGTGGTTTTGTGGGCCTGTGAGTGGGTGTGTGAGTGGCTGTATTGGTGTGCAAGTGGGTGCATCAGTGGCTACATGGGTCTCTGAGTGGGTGTCTGAGTGGGTTTGTGGATGTGTGAGTTGGTCTAAGAGTGGTTGTGTGGGGGTGTAAGTGAGTGTGTGAGTGGGTTTGTGAGTGAGTGTATATGTTTTTTTTGGACTCTGGATCCATGGATCTGTCATGGATTTACATGCAGGGGCATCACCAAGCACCGCTTTAGATCCCTAGATTCTCACACAAGCTGTTGGAAAATGGATTATTGGTAAGGTCAGGTAAGTACCTACACTTAGCAATAGGCCACTAACCTCCACTTAGGTCCAGTTAGGTCTCAATAAATTAAACCCAGTTCAATCATTGGTAGCTTGGCAACTAGAGACAAGGCTTAACTTAGGAGACAAGTATGTAAAGCATTTAAAGATCACAAAACAGTAAATACGTAAAACACAAAAAGTAATAAAAATCCAACACCAATTTATAAAAATAGATTATATTTTTATCTTTAAAACGACACCAAAACTCATAAAATCATATAAAGGGGAACGCAAGATATGAATTTTTAAAGAATTTGTGTTTTTAAGCACCTAGTAACAAAAAGCACCAATCTGGTCACACCTCGACCGGGGCAAAGTCAAGGTTTAAGGCCGACAGTGATGGAGCCCTGCACGGCTCCAGCAAACAGGAGGCCTCGGTCAAAAGTTTACCTTCGGACTTAGTCGTTTTCTTGAAGATTTTTTTTAGCGGGACAAAGTCGCCAGTCCAATCTGACCTCCCTAGAGCCCTTCTTTGGATACGCGTCACGTGAGCCCTCAGTGAAGATTTCTACGTTCAGACTTAGATGATTTTCTAGATGAAAATCCTTCGACTGGGCCGAACCTGAATCTTGATCCGACGTCCCGGGAGTCCTCTTCGGATTCACTGCTCAGGAAGTCCCAGTCAACTTTCTACATTCCGACTTAGTCACTTTTTCTGAGATTTTCTTCAGCAGGATGAACCTGCATTCAGGGCGGGTCACGGTTGAGGTAAGCCGGCTAGAGTTGCAGCAACCAGTCCGTCCCTCTTTGGAGCTTTTTTCCAAAAAGTTCTCCAATCTTCTTCAAACTTCTGGATCTTCTTCTAGAAGGTCTTTTAAGGTTCTTTTGGCGTCCACAGCTCACCCCAACGTTCCAGAAGCTCTGAGTTGCTCCTTGAGGGTGCAGACTACAACTCCCAAAATGCACCTGGCTCAAACTCCAAAATGGCCACTGGACAGTGGTCAACTGGTCAGTTTCTTCAGGATCTGAGACAGGGGCCTCTGATCAGCAATTTCTTTCCTGTAACAAACAGGGAGTCCCCCCTTGAACCAGTTGAAGCCCAGCAAAGTTCTTCTTGTGGTGGGGCCCAAGTATGCAGCTGGTGCAGTCCTTCAGAGTGCTGTGTCCAGGTGCAGGTCAGGGTTCCAGCAGGGCAGTCCTTCTTCTTCTGACGTTCTTCCTTGTAAGGATCTGGTAGGGATCTTCGGTGTGGGTGCAGCTCTGCCATATTTATCCATGCTCCTGGGTGAAAAATGGGGGGTCCTGGTTCTCCAATCAGATTCATGGTCCTTTCCCCTGTGATGACCACTTCATGGGAAGTGTGGCAAAAATCAGTACCAGGGAGCAACATTCTTCAACAATCCGTCATGGCTGAAACTGATTTTTGGGAGTTACATCTCACTCAGTACACCCACTGGTGTGGCTAAAAATCTTAAACACACCCCTCTGATGCCCTCTCCTAATCTAATCAAGAGGGTACCTAATTGTCCAAGGTTGGAGGATGTGAGGGAGGTGCTGGGTTGCTCCAAATGTCACTCCCTGCCTTTGAAGACCAGTTTGGCAGCACTCCCCTATTCCTGCTTCCCCATCTGCTTGGGCAGGTCTCCTCTCCCAGGCACATCCTTTGTGTTCAGCCCAAGCAACTTCACACCTCATCAAGGGAGCCTGACCAGCCTGCCAGAGGCTGGCCAATCACAGAAGGACACTACAGAGCTGAAGTTGGCAACTTTTCAGGTAGAGTTTAAAACTCTTTACCTGAACTAGTTATATTAAATCAAACAATTGTAAGTTGTGGGATTTATTATAACAATTAATTTGATACCAAACGTGATGTTTCTGACACTTAAGGGGACTTTGTTAATTAAAATAAAGGGGGTCATTCTGACCCTGGCGGTCGCGGATGACTGAAGCACCGCCAACAGGCTGGCGGTGCTTCAAAGCCCATTCCGACCGCGGCGGTAAAGCCGCGGTCGGAAAACCGGGTCCGGCGGTTTCCCGCCGGATTTCCCCCGGCTGGGCTAATCCTCCATGGCGGCACTGCGGGGATTCCGACCCCCTTCCCGCCAGCCTGAGGATGGCGGGAACGGGTGTCCTGGGGCTTCTGGGGGCCCCTGCACTGCCCATGCCACTGGCATGGGCAGTGCAGGGGCCCCCTAACAGGGCCCCATCATACTTTTCACTGTCTGCTTTGCAGACAGTGAAAAGCGTGACGGGTGCAACTGCACCCGTCGCACACCTGCAACACTGCCGGCTCCATTCGGAGCCGGCTTCAGTGTTGCAGGCCGCCATCCCACTGGGCCGGCGGGCGCTAACAATGTTAGCGCCCGCCGGCCCAGAGGGAAGGTCGGAATGGCCCCAGCGGTCTTTCGACCGCGGAGCGGCCATATGGCGGTTCCCGTCTGGCAGGCGGCGACCGCCGCCCGCCAGAGTAGGAATCAGGCCCAAAGTCTCCCCATTTTATCCTATGAAGACCATTCACTACAGTGAAGTAAAAACTAATTTGGCTGTTTTACCTCACCACAGATTATACAACTATTTTTTATAAGGCCCCTGCTTATAGTTACATGGCACCCAAACCTAGGGGCACATAGGGCACACCTTAGGGGTGGCTTATATGTAACAATAAGGTAGTTTAAGACTTTGGAAGTACTTTTAATTCTAAAGTCAAATTTGCATTTAACTTTAGTTTAAAAGCAGCCAGAAAGGCAGGCCTGCTTTTAAAATTACACTGGGCACCTCAGAAGTGCACCTATGGGTGCACTACCTATGCAGGGGACCCTAAACCTACATGTCCTACAGTATGCTAGGGACTTATAGGTAGGTTGACTTAGCCAATTATAATTATCCTAATTTGCATACTCATTTTACACAGAACACAGGCCCTGGGACTAGTTGGCAATACCCAGGGCACCATCAGAGTCAGGTAAACACCAGCAAAAAAGTGAAAAATGGGGGCAAAGAGTTAGGGGGACTCTGCAAGCATTTCTTTTTTTCACACACGCCAAAGAAAATATTTCTGGAAAATTCACCTCCATTAGGGATCCCTTTCTGCGCCCTTTATCACACTCATGGGGTCAAGGTACCTGTACCATGACCCCTTCATTCATTTTAAGGTGTCAGTTTCCGCCCCACCCCCAGTTCTGAGACCCGATATAGAAAATGGTGGCTGCAATGTCCCTGTAAGGGTGCTGCTAGCCAATCACAATATTGCTGTTGGCATGTGCATCTGCAGATCTGCCGCTGTGGATCTGCATATGATTTAGACATACAATTTTTTTCTTTAATAACTCAAAAACTACTGGACTGATTTACACCAAATTACAAAAAGCCCGCTCTCTGGACCAAGATCTAGCTTTCTGCCAAATTTGGTGTAATTCCGTTCAGCTGTTTGGGCTGTAGTCATATTCAAAATCCCTATGGGAAATTGCAACAGGAAAACTGAAATTACTGAGATACGTATAAGCCCCCACTGTGCACTGCTTATGACCTCACATATTACACCACTCATATAATGTTAAATGACATAATTCATGACATAACTGATGACACTATACTATTATAGCATAGGATAGAGCTACTGAGTCTACACATTTGGGTCCATAGCATCGAAATAGTATTATCCCTGAATTCAAAAGTGACTATGCCTATCCTGCCGCAGTAGGCCAACCCCCCAGCAGATGTCAGTGTCCGTGTGCAGTGAGGGGTTGGCCTCAGAGTCTGCTCTCCAGCCCCCACTTTATGGATTACAATTAACCTTCCTGAGAAGGTAGATAACGTTTTTTGGGAAAGTTTTGTGCAGTACGGTGTTCCTATAGAAAGTCTGTCCTAATTCTAACTATGCGGTGGGGAGTCACCACTATATATATATGTAATTATTATTTGGGTGCTGGATGAGAAGTTTTTGGGAGAAAAGTATTTTGCAGGGATGGCTCTAAATGATTATAAAGGATGTGAAAGGAGTGAAAATTCAATGTTATTTATAGGAGACGATGGGTAGAAAAGGGAGATGATAAATGATCAAGGATGAATTACGAATGCATAAATGTGCACAAGATGGGAATAATGAAATGAAATTAAATAATAGAGTGATGATATGGAATATTCTGAATGGTATTAGGTATTTGATTTATATATATGAGTGAATTATTTCATATTAAGGATTTTTTCTATGTTCATTGATGGACAGGATTAAGGGCCAGATGTAGCAAACACTTTGCGACTCGCAAACAGCGAAAATCGCCATTTGCGAGTCGCAAATGCGCGTTTGCTATGTAGAAATGCATTTTGCAAGTCGGAACCGACTCGCAAAATTCATTTCCGAGTCGCAAATGGGAAGGGGAGTTCCATTCCTATTTGCGAGTCGCAGTGGTATGCAATTCCATTTGCGACCGCATAAGCGGTCGCAAATGGACTCGCAGTTACCATCAACTTGAAGTCGATGGTAACCCACTCGCAAACGGGAAGGGGTCCCCAGGGGACCCCTTCCCCTTTGTTACTGGACCCAAAAATAATTTTTCAGAGCAGGCAGTGGCCCAATGGACCACTACCTGCCCTGAAAAATACCGAAACAAAAGGTTTTGGTTTTTTTTCCAAGTGCAGCTCGTTTTCCTTTAAGGAAAACGGGTTGCACTTTGAAAAAAAATAACTGCTTTATTTAAAAGCAGTCACGGACATGGAGGTCTGCTGATCCCAGCAGGCCTCCATCCCCGTGAGTGCCCTGAGTCGCTATGGGGTCGCAAATTGCGACCCACCTCATTAATATTAATGAGGTGGGTCTTTGCGACCCCATAGCGACTCGCAGAAGGTGTCTGAGACACCTTTCTGCATCCCAAATTGCGACTTGCAATTTGCGAGTCGCAGGGACTCGCAAATTGCAAGTCTCAATTTGGGAGTTTCCTACATCTTGCCCATAATGTCAAGGGGTGGTAGAGCTTGATTTTTTCCGATTTAGAAGGTGGGCCAGGAAGAAGACCGATTTGGTCGAAACGTGTTGTCCTTACCTTTTGAGTTTTCAGTTTGTACAATCGGTGTGCAAATAAAGCGTTTGTGGTGGAAGCAAGTCTGGAGTGCCGGCATTTCTTTCACAGAATTGAATGGAAAGGAAACTTTATGATATATATGCATATTTGATATTTGATTGGGGCCATTTGGAGAAAAATATAAATATATATGTATAAATAAAATGTATATCACTAAAAGAAACAAAGGTTATGGCAGCGTTATGGTTAGATGTGATAAAAGATATATTTTTGTTTTTAAAAAATCCTTAGAAATTCACAGAAAAAAACAAAGGTTAAAGTGAAGTTACTGTTAGGTGAAAATGACAGTGAAAACATCAATGTTTTGAACTAAACAAAACACCGAAATTCACCAGTTATAGTGAGCAGAGCTGACTATAAATTGCGGCCCCACCATGCACTGTTTATGACCTCACATGTTACATCACTATGACATTCTTTATGACATCACTATAATATCTTGAATGACATCATTGATGACATCACTGATGACATCATTGATGACAGTATCCAATGAGTGTGCTAGTTTGTTTTGTTGTTTATATAGTGGCGTGTAGTTACCATATTACTTTCTACCTCATTTTGTACAGCCTGTGTCCATAAACTGGGTGCAAGTGTTTAGAAAACGGATGTTCTTCTGATGCATCATATAAAGGTAATGAACATGTTATAAGTCTTTGAAGAATGACTCTGTGTGCAAATGACAGTTCACTACTTGTGTCCCGTATGTTCCACATAAGTTTTTTAGCTCTGCAGAAAAGGTCTCCAGCATGCAAAGATTTTATGTAGTAGATAGTAAGCTATGTAAGCAGCCTTGAATTATTAGACAGAATTGTCTCAGCATGACAATTTCTACATAACATAGAAGACTGTGTGCACAAGGTACTAATCTATGTATATATGTTTGTTTAATGTCTAAAGATGGTGTATATGTAAGGTTTTTAGCATAGTATGAAGGATTCAAGTAGTATTACCTTTAGCATCTTCAGGCCTTGGGTATTTTAAGCAAATAGTGTCTCTTTGGACACATTTGCATAGACTGAACACTGTTCTAAATAGATACTTTTTAATACTCTGTAGTCCATTTCTTATGAGAGTTTCACTATCTGCACTGTGTCACAGAATAAACTCTCTCTGTAGAGTAAACACTGTTTACACTGTTTAATGTAATACATTCTTTTGTACTTACATCAACTTAATTTCTCAATGTAGGTTCGGTGACTATCAGGGGTTAGACACAGATCAATGCTGTCCATAGTTGTGTATTCATTTTGGAAGAGACACTGAGTATTTTGAGGAATGTGGCTTTCTCTGAACAGTTGTATACATATTGAACACAGTGTGGAATGAGGATTTCACATACAGCTGTTGTTGACTAGGCTATCCAAGAAGTGTGTGGTATAGGGTCAGTGTTGCACAGAACACATCCTTGCTACACATACGGGAGTTGTATCTGTGATGGTATTAGTTGTGAGCTGATAGATGATTGTCAACCACAAATGAGATTCTGTCACTTTTGTTCCTGCTGCGGTTTTTGTTGTCACAAAAGTGACTGAATCCCATTTCTGGTTGACTATCATCCATCAGCTCCCTCCTATAGAAATATAATGCAAAAAAAAATCCCTTACTATCTACTTGTAAATAATTGCAAAAGGTTTTCCCAAAACTGCCAGTCATTGCTCACCGTAGAGCTCCCAATTTATGACCTCATATTGTGAGCGCTGAACTGAAGCAAGCTGTAACAAATGCAGGGGTTCAATGCTGTGACTCTAAATGGTGCATTATGTGTGAATACCTTTTACAAACATTATAAGTAACTAGTTGTTTTACAATAAGGACCCATGGAAAACAGCAGCATCTTACATGCCACTCAACATGCATTATTTATGTGGGTCAGTGCCAACGTCCAAGCTGTAGAAAACAATATGTAGGTCAAACAGTGAATGACCCCAGTAGACAATTCAGAAACCACAGCTCTGTAATAAGTGATAAGAAACTTGAACAGCCTTTAGCCAATTATTTTAACCTTGTGAGCCATTTAGTATCAAACTTGATGATTTTACCAGTGGAACATGTCTTAAAGGAGGAACTACTGGATTTCAGAGAAAACTTCTGGTTTTACTGTTTTAAATCACTGTATCCAGATAGAATGAACATTACTGACAATACCTCCTGGTTATTGCAGATCTCCACATATCTCAGGACTGCATTGATTCCACATTCCAAATGCAATCTTTGATCATGATGCTTCTCGAAATTCCAATAGTGTCAGCTGTGTAGCCACTGAGCAAACCATCTTGCATTACCTGAGTAAGGTGGAAGCCGAAACGCTGTAGTGGAAATATATTTATGTTCTCCGGTGAGTCCATCTGTCTGAGTCACTTCTTTCTTGGATATTTAGGGGGTCATTGCGAATTCAGCAGTATCATGACCAGCATGTTGGGGGAGGTGGTTGTATCACCAACAAGCTGGCAGAGAAGCCCACAAAATTATGACCATGGCAGTATTCCCAACAGAATACAGCCAATCTACCGCTAGCACCGCCAGTTCAGTCAGGCCACCCCGGACAATAGTAGCCGCCTTCAGGCCAGCAGAGACCATGTTCCTGCAGGACATATTACGAGGCTGCACACCGCCAAGGTTTCTGTGGCGGTAGCACCACCACGGAAACACTGGAGGAAACCAACCTATAAAAGGAGACACTTACTTTCAGGAACACGTATCTATCTTGAGCTACCATGGAACCTGAGCTACACGTCTTCCTGCTGCTCGCCCAATGACTCCGGAACCAGCGGCGACAATAGCAACCATGAGTACAGACACTTACCTGTCACTGTTGCACAATGTCAATGTATCTACGCACTTACAAGATACACATTCCGAATGGGTAGCGATTAGGACACACACACGTACCCACATACTGACAAGCACACCAACACACAGCCACATAATCACACGCATATACATAATACACACACTACGGCCAACACACATACTTCTAAAACACACACCAACTCGCAGATACACAGCACTTGCACAAACACAACACAGAACACTACCAAATGACACAACTACACCACAAATGCAACACCTCAAAAGCACCATTAAACATCCACAATAAACACCTCAACTTGACAAATCATACATACAAGACTATGTAACGACACCAGAGAAGCAACACAGACAATCACACATCCATACAAAGAGGCATACATAATACCCCGCAAACACACTTTACAATGGATCAGACATACCAATCACTACACACACACTCATGCACACTGTACAAACACACAAGGGCACACAACACTCCAAATAACAAGTCAACATACTCACCACACACAATTTCAACATAAATCCATGTCCCAAACTCATTCATGCCCATCACACAATACACAGCATTTGTCACTGCGGGACAAATGCAATGCACACACCCACACATGCTGCCCAAACACAACTGACAACACAACTGACAACACAACCTCCACACACACAAAGCCTACTCACACACAAACGAAAGCAGCCAAGACCAAAACAGCCATAAGGAATGAAAGGCAGGGCAAAACTGTAACCTTGAAACCAACAACTGGTTGGTCCAGATGTATGTCAATTAGTAAATAAATAAATATATGTACAGAACTATGTAGAAAAGAAAAAGGCACTATGCCAGTCCCAACACATATGTGCATCATGCACCTTTGGCACTTCCAAGTGCCCCTACTTGACTCCTGACTGACATATAACTTACACAAGTAGGGGCATCAAGGGGGCAGGCAGGCACCTCAGGGATTAGAGGTGGGGAGGAGGAGTTTGGGCTTAGGGTTGGTCGGGGATCTTTGGGCTTGGACTTGGGAGAGGGGGCTTAGGTTGAGGCTTAGGGGAGGGCTAGGAACTCTTGGGAGGGGTCAACTTCTTGGTGGGGGCATGGCTACTGACAGGAGGATCAGGGGAGGACTTGGAGGTGGAAGGGTTGAACTTGGGGAGGGACATAGATCTTTTGGGGGTCACATGGGGTGGGAGAGGAGTAGGGAAAAGGGACAACTCTGAGAGGAAATATTTCTTCGACACACAGGGCCGGTCATGGCAAAAGGTTTGGGAGTGGAGGAAGTGGTTGTAAGAGGTGTTTTGGTGGCTGTCTTGGATATGTGTGTGTGTGAGGCATGTATTTTTGTGCTAGGTGTCTGTTGGGTGGGTGAATGTGGGTGTTTATGTGTCTTGGGATGAGGAGGGTGGAGGTGCTGGGAGATGCTGCAGTAGATGGGTGACTGTTGGGAGGGTGACTGCAGGTATGGTGGATGTGCTGCATGTAGGCATGTCTCTTATTGTGGTGTCTGTGGATGTGGTGACTGGGGTGGATCTCTGTGGGTCTGCTATTGTGGTAACTGTAGGTAGGATAGGAGTTGTGGCTGTATTGGTGAATGTTGGTGTGGTATCTGCAGGTCTGTCCAGTGTCCGGTCTGTTAAGTTGGGAATGGTGGGGGATTCAGTGCAGGTAATGAGTGTTGGTGTGTCTGCAGGGGGGTGATGTTTGTGAGCATGCTGGTGGTGGGTCTTGTGGTACTTGTGTTTGTCAGCGGTACCCTTGGCTGTTGAGGTGGATGCATGCTTGTCTATCTGTGTGCTTTGGCTGGGATGGCGAAGAGGGGCTTGGGATTGAGAAGAGGAAGGTGGAGGGGGGAAGGAAGACAAAGGGTGACTGGCTGCCATCAGTGTGGAGGCCAGAGTCTGAAAGAATCTCTGTAGGCCAGCCAGTGCACTGTGAATGCCTTCCAGGAACGCATTGTTCTGTTGGACTTGACTTGCTAGTCCCTAGGTGGCATTCACAATGGTCGGCTGACCCACAGAGATCGACCTCAGAAGGTTAATAGCCTCCTCACTGAGGGCAGCAGAGCTGACAGGGGCAGAGGTGCCTGCAGCGAAGGAGACGCCCACCCTCCTGGGTGAGCGGGCTTGGAGAACTAGGTGGTGAGCTACAGGGAGGACAGTGGTAATAAGGGTGGTGGTGGACAAAGATGGTGCTGAGGTGGTCCCAGAAGGGTCCCCCACCACCAGGGAGTGGCCACTGGAGGAGGATTTCCAGGGTGATGATGTGGATCCTGTCTCCCCCCTGGCACTCCCCTAAACCCTCCAGGCCACTAGGTCCCTTGCTGTCACACACAAAGGGAGAAAGAGGGAGGGAGAGATAGAGAGGGAGAGAGAGGGTCATCACATTCTTCACATACACACATTACATCATGGGCAACTGTAGGTATACATCTCCTGGCTAGGCTATCTCATATAATAACCCACATATCCTATATAATAATCACAACATGTTACTTTTAATCGACCCTTGTATGTCAGCCCTCTTACCCACATCACAATCCAAGTAAACTAGCACGACTAGAGCATTCTAAATAATCACCTGCTAAGCTATGTCAGCATGCTCATCATGCCCTGGCTGAAGCTGAAATTCGATCCCAATCCTGATCAAAACTCTCCATACTCCTATCACCTATAGGAAAATCAGTTGACTGATCACAACATATCATGCATGTTCTGATTCTACACCTAATCAGTCCATGTCCATAAGTAATGTCACATGATAGTTAAGACAACTCTATTCACAGACCACACAGCACCTGCCATTCAAATCACATGCCTGGATGAATCCTCTGTACATATATGCCATAATGGATAGAATCACTGATGTAGCCACAACAAGTGGCACTCCCATACAGGTGATATCTGATGTGTAGAATACATATCTGGAGAACAGCCATGTCACTACATGTACCAAACCGGAGGAATATCAGCAGACACTAAACCTAGATATACTACATCACTTCATACATGCATGTGCAGCTACAGTGGCCTACATAGCACACATGAGTCATCCACTTGAAAATCACTGAGTGCAGTGCCAGAACAACTAAACATTAGTCAGCCGCAAAATACATCATAGAGTGCCTAACATTCCACCTGACATGCAGTTACAGTTCCACAACATGACAACGTGAGTTAACCAACATCACTCACATTATTCCCGACATTTGATTACCTGTACCTAAGACCTGACAACACACATTTCCCACTGAAAATACATGCACATATGATGTACACATGGACCTACACTACTACCATTGCATTGACCACATATCCCACAACAACAACACCTGTATAAGAAATCGTAGTACAGCTAAACCATCACATCTTGAATGAAGAAGTCAATCAATACCAATTGTTTTCCCAAACTGCTCACATCAGCTAGGCTAAGGGTAGCAATGACTGTCCCACTCTATAAGATGTGCCCCCAAGTAACCATTGAGACATGATGTAGGTAGCTAATAACAAATGTTGCACTGTTATTGGTAGGGCATTGGCACACATAGCATGGACATTGCATATTGTCAAAGGCTAGCTCTGCCTAGCCACTTACCTCCTCTAGAACAAAGCCATTGGAATAAGAGTGAGTTGCCCACATGTCAATGGCATGGAAATGCAAGAAAAGGCCAAATTGACAATTTCAGACACCCAAAGTAGCATTGTCTTCTGTTACAACCTTCACATACCCCATAGTATGAAGATGAAGGGACAATGGGGATACATCTACAAACCCATATGTACAGTCCAATACTGGCCATACAGGTGGAGTGATTGCGATGCCTGCCTCACAAGAGCCAATACCTCTACCAGGACAAAAGTTAAATAGCCCCTGTACCAAATATGTCAGGCACCCAGTTACAAATACATATGATCACCACAGATGGGAGTAGTCAGACACCTTAGAGCTACTAAGGCACATATGCTGATGGATGGATCTGGAAATACTCTAAAGGTAGGATGATACAGCAGCTTACATCCATATAAATGGCTTGGTGGAGTCACACACGTGGCATTGTCATTTGAGCATCTCCACATGCAGTCATAGATATGTCTTGACACAGGTGATCTAAATGTACACATAGCAAACCATGAAGCCAGATCTCCATCTAATAGTCAGGCAAGGTGGGTACTACGTACTCCCACTAGTATACATGCATGCAGCACCTACTACATTGTCACAGCAGCTACAATGTGACTAGAATCACCATACAACCAGAGCCAAGTACAAAGATGCAGTCAGTATTTAGCTTCTTGTGGCTGCTGTGCTGTCCTCAAACGCCCATCCACCTAAGGGTAGGCCACCGCCAGAATGCGGACCATTAGCGGGGTCCGACTGGCACCCCTGCCTCATTGGGAGGACATCCCCAGCTTGGCCTCAGCGGTCTTCACGGCCTAGCGTCTCAAGTCCTCCTCCTGCTTTGTCAATGGGTGCTCTGCGGGCTGTGAACCCCCATGGTCCGTACTTGCTTGGCAATGGCACCCCAGATCCCTTTCTTCTGAAGAGCGTTCACCTGCATGAATCACACAGACAAAATGAGAAAGTCATGTACACATGCACCATACCAATAGGAGTGGTCGCTAAACATCTGTCACAGCAAGTAGGCAAACATACCCATCCTCTCTGCTCACACACCTTCACAATATGCAATCTGCCATGCATCCACACCCTCACCAGTTCACATACCCGAATCAACCACAAACATAACACCTATCACACATGCTGGGGCATTGGACTCACCTGCTCCTCTGGTGCCCCATATAGCTGTCCATACAGGAGTAGGACCTCCTTCACTAGCTTCTCCAGCTTTTCCAGGGTGAAATCAGGAGCCCTATCACCTTCAGGACATGGCATGATGGGTCCCAGAGGCAGTACACAACAGCTCACGTCGTGGAGGTCTTCCTGGCAACAGTATCAGGAGTCAAGTGAGCCAAACTGTAGAAAATGGTGGTCACAGCCACCACGTACAGGACCGTCACCGCTGGTAGTCATGCCCGTTGGCCCCAGTCCACCAAAGGTAGCAATGTTAACCAATGACAAGTTGCACAGCAGTTGCGACTGCCATGACAACTTGTGCTGGCGGACTTCGGTGACTTCCAACTGTCCACTACAGTAGGTCAGACGCCTTCCATTTTGGGCACTTGTAATTGATGGATGTGCTTAATTATCTCTGTCAGTCACTTACTCCCCCAAAATTCAGTTTAACCTTATGTTGTGATATCATGGTTGTGTAACATATTGTGACAATCTGTACGCAATGGCGTGTTGAAGCAGTATAAATGTTGAGAGCTATGTTAAGCTACTTTGAGGTACATAGGACGCGGCTAATTATAGGTGGATTCCAAAACATATATGTGATTAGTGTAGGCCAGCTAAGTCACCCACACATGTACAATTACATATGTTTCATATGTACAATCCAATTTACATGTTAGCCAAGGTGGAGCTATGAGGGGGCATTAGGTGTACATCTATGGTGTGTATTGTACATGTCAGCAGTGTTATGCATCCTCTACAGATGTTAGGTGTCAGGTAATATACAATGTGTTGATGATGTGTGCATACTGCATGCCTAATTGTACATTCTCTCCTCTCAACATAGTTATCCTGCCGTGAGGAGAGTGAGACAACCACCAGTGTACCGTCCACTGGTAGACCTGCCAACCATGGAGGACAGGCATGTCATGCAGACATATCGTCTGAACCGTCATAACATCATGGATCTATGTACACAGATGGAGCCAGATCTGATGCCAGCCATTCACAGTTCCTATTGCATACCTCCCATAATTCAAGTATTGTCAGTGCCACACTTCCTGGCCACAGGGTGATTTTAGAATACTGTTGCCTTAACAGCAGTTATGCCTCAGCCTATGTTCAGTCAGGTGTTGAAGGATGTACTGTGTGCGTTGTTGAAACACCTGGACAGCTACATCAGGTTCCTCCAAAGAGTGGATTTGGCTATGTGAAGGTAGACTTTTGTGAGATGGGACACATTCCTCATGTGGTAGGAGCCATTGATGGCACCCATGTACCCTAGTCTCTCCCAGTGCCAATGAACAGGTGTATAGGAGCAGGAATAACTACCACTCAATCAACGTACAGGTGGTGTGTCTGGAAGACCAGTACATCTCACAAGTCACTGTGAAGTTTCCTGGATTAGTGCATGATTTCTACATAATGCGGAACAGCAATGTCTCAAATCTGATGGCACGACTACAAACAGACAGGGCCTGGCTGCTTGGTAAGTATGCATTGTAGTGTGTGTTTCAGTGTTATGTCACCCGTCATCACAATGTAGTCAGTCTCAGCACCTATTTCTGAATTGTTATACCATTATGTTCACAGGTGACTCTGGCTATCCAAACCTTACTTAGCTGTTGACACCAGTGTAATACCCAGCCACGACAGGGGAACTCTATTTCAATGAGGCCCACAAGAGGACAAGGCATGTAATCGAGTGAACATTCAGGCTCCTGAAATCAAGATTCAGGTGCCTGGACCTCTCTGGAGGTGCCCTCCTCTGCTCGCCCCACAAGGTATGCCAAATAATTGTTGGCTGCTGCATGCTCCACAGTCCAGCCCTGAGACATCAGATACCATTGATAGCAGATGAGGGTGAGGCAGCTGGACCAGTGATTGGAAATGCTGATATGGCAAGTGATGAAGAGCCAGAGGAAGAAGGAGCAGCTGACTCTAGGACAGAGCTCATCAATCAGTACTTCCACTGACATACAGGTATGTGTAACTAGTGTTACATGAGCACATTTTGAATTTGATAGCTGCCATTACACCTCCTGACTTGAATCATCAGTGGGGGTGTAGTGAGCTCCAATGCCTATGTGTGACTTGTGGAAAAGACAGATAGATTGTAAGGTGTACAGTAATAGAGAGTCAGCTCAGACATGCATTGTTACATCTGATCCTAACATACACTTCTGTAAAGGACTAATCAGTATTGAGCTATGTTTCTTGCATTCTCCTATTCTCTTTTCCATCCACTCACTGAAATTGCAATTTTGTGTTTGACTCTGGAACATGTGGCTTGAGGTATTCATTGTCAGTAGCCAATGGTAACAGATGACAGACATGAGAGGTGCACATGTCAGATAGCTGGTAAAATGGTTTTAGTTACAGTAGGATGTAAACTTGTTTGTACTTCCTTCATACAAGTGGGATTGTGACTGCTTAGTCCTTTCCTATTACCAGTGGGGTTGGGGGGATGTGAAATGGTGTATTACATGTTAGTTGAAGTTTGTGGCCCATGTGTGAAGATAGGATCATGGCCCCGGGCTACACAGTGGGTGGAGTACTTTGTGATGACCACGTTGCTGTCCAAGGTACAGATAACTGTATAGTGAAAAAGGTGGGTAAAAATCTTACAGGTATAGGCTCTTTGTTAGTGTATGGTTAATGTACTGGGTTCTCAGTGATGTCATATGTGTGTTCTATGGGATCTGTGTATGTGTATGTGAAGAGTCTGTACCTTGTGACATATAGGTCCAATTGGGTACCCCTGCTTTGTAGGTGGTTACCATGGGCATGACTTATGTTACCTGTATTTGTGCATTGTGTGGCACCATGCCTTCCATCCTGATAGTAAGCTCTGTGATACTCTAATTGCAGATATGAATATTGACTATACTATGGTGTTGGCCTGGATTGCAACTTCTCTGACATCTGTCCTGTGACATTTCTGTTGTAATGTGTCTCATGCCGAGGAAGCCTCCGTCTCATGACCATTACACTGGCTGTTTGATGCAGGGAGGCATAACCTGACCACAGTTGGCAAGCATGGCAATTGTTGATGTATTGTAAAAGACACATATACAGTAGCTGTGTTCAATTATGATTTATTGTGCATATCAGGATACTAAGGGCCATATTTATACTTTTCCACTCACAACTGCGCCAACGCAGTTGTGCGTCAAAAAATCTAACGCCGGCTAACGCCATTCTGAAGCGCCATGTGGGCGCCGTATTTATTCAATGACGTTAGCCGGCGTTAGCCGGCGGAGCTGCCTGGTGTGCGTGAAAAAAAATGACGTACACCAGGCAGTGCCGGCGTAGGGGAATATGGAGCTTGGGCGCCAAAAAATGGGGCAAGTCAGGCTGAGGCAAAATTTTCGCCTCAACCCGATTTGCGCCATTTTTTTTTACTCCCAACCCCCACTGAAATGACTCCTGTCTTAGCAAAGACAGGAGTCATGCCCCCTTGCCCAATGGCCATGCCCAGGGGACTTATGTCCCCTGAGCATGGTCATTGGGCATAGTGGCATGTAGGGGGGTACAAATCAGGCCCCCCTATGCCACAAAAAACAAAAACAAAAAATTACTTACCTGAACTTACCTTAAGTTCCCTGGGATGGGTCCCTCCATCCTTAGGCGTCCTCCTGGGGTGGGCAAGGGTGACAGGGGGGGGTCCCTGGGGGCATGGGAGGGCACCTCTGGGCTCCTTCTGAGCCCACAGGTCCCTTAACGCCTGCCCTGACCAAGCGCAAAAAAACGACGCTAAAACGGCTGGATGTCATTTTTTTTGACCCGCCCACTCCCGGGCGTCATTTTTGCCCGGGAGTGTAAATACGGCGCACATGCCTCGGAGTCGATTTTTTAGACGGGAACGCCTACCTTGTATATCATTAACGCAAAGTAGGTGTCCACGCTAAAAAATTATGCAAACTCCATGGACTTTGGCGCTTGACGCGTCTGACGCCAGAGTATAAATATGGAGTTCGTTTTGCGTCGAATTTGCGTTAAAAAAAACGACGCAAATTCGGCGCAAACGGAGTATAAATATGCCGCTAAAGGTCAAAATCAAAGTGCTTAAATGAAAAAAATAGGGTGATGAGTTAGGGTATGGTAGATGGGTTCATCAGAGTAGCAGCTACACCACTTGGTTACACAGCTCCAGTGTCCTTGTACCATGGGAAAATGGAGTCAGATCTCAGAATAGTCTACAACGGACCACAAGGGTGATATATCAGTAGAGTTTCACTTTCTCGCAGGGGGTTTGGTCTTGGCATCTGCTCCAGCCAGATGTCTGGGTGGGTGTCCATGTTTGTGGGGGGGGTTCCTCAGCAACAGAGGGAGGGGTGTCTGAGGCATGTAGGTTCCCTGGCAGGACCTCCATTCCACTAGGTGCCACAGATGTAGATGGGGAAGATGTTAGGTTGCTAGTGGAAAGGGCCTGATGCTGTGTTGTGGACCCAATGAGGGTGGTTTTGATGTCCCTCAGCACCCCTGCAACGGTAGCTATGGTGCCATTATGTGTCTACCACTGCGGCATGACTTCCTGGTGATATTCCCTCTGGAGCCCTTGTTTTTCCCCCAACATGGTGATTATTTGGCCCATCCTGTCCTGGGAACTTTGGTATGCTCCCAGGACGTGGGAGATGGTTTCCTGGTCAGTGGAGTCCCTTTGAGGCTCCATCCTCTGACCCACACTATCCCTCCCACAGTAGTGTTGATGTGGGCAGAGTGAGGCAGGGAGTCGTTGACTGACCAGGTGTCCCAGATGGGCCAGGTTGTTCGTCACTGTCCAGACATCCAGGCGTGTAGTCATTACTGGGGCCTTCATCCTGAGGGGGACTGGCAGTCTCAGGTATTCTCTCCATGGTGACAATGGCTGGGTTACCTGTGGAGAGCGTGAGACACAGAGTTCAGGTTGGAATGTGTTTTTGATTACTTGTTTATGAGTAGCAGACAGTGGCTTTACATGATTATCTGCAATAACAGTGACATGTGCTGCACAGCATACCTTTGTTGTACATCCTACTCTGTGACTAGATTGCCATACTCCATGTTGGGTGATGTCATACAAGTTTGGTACAGATTGCACTGCAGATGGGTTCTGTTTTTGTCTGATTCTTGACATGAATGTTCACCTATGTTACCTAGTGAATAGTGAGGCTTGCTAGAGGTCACAAATTGAAGCTGTACAATACACACGTGTCCAAATGGGAACACAGTATGTGAGTATGCATGGGTAATGGTCCTTTATCTAAATGTTGTGCATGTGCATCAACTCGCCCATTTTACTTTCCAACCCAGGTCAGTCTAGTTCTGGCTTGAGATATTTGACCTATGGCCATTAGGAATGGTCACTCAGCTGTAGCTATATGTTACTTTACATGCTATTGTGAGTGTGCCATTGCATTGCTGTCACTGCCATGTACTGGTCCTCACTAGGACAATCTGGATAGTGTAGCTCGTACTTTAGTTGTACATGCATTAAATGTGATGTGTTGTGGACATGCAGGTTTTCATAATATTAGGTTAGTGCATTTTGGGAGTCGCAGTGATTTGATTTGCCACCAGTTAACGTGCCATTGCCACGGGCTGTGGGGCAGTTGGGCTGGGTGGAGTGGTGACATGCAGGAGAGGGCCATTAGGTGATTAGGTGGGAGGTGTAGTGGGACATTTAGTTAATTAGGGAGTATTTGATTGGTGAGAAGCATGCAGGACAATACAGTTGTGTGACATGACTGTTGTGGGTACTTACCAGACTCCAGTCCCCCAGGTATTCCAGTCAGGCCCTCAGAATGCAGTATGTCCATGATCATGACCTTCTCCTCCCATGATGTGAACTGTGGGGGAGGAGGTGATGGCCCACTGCTAGTCGTGTGCATGGCTACCTGGTGGTGTGATGCCATAGAACGCACCATCCACCGTAGGTCATTCCTCCTCTTCTTGATGTCGTCCCTTGTGCATGAATGGCTGCAAATTGAGTTGACCCTGTTGACTATCCTTTGCCACAACTCCATTTTCCTGTCAATCAATGTTTGTTGGACCTGTACTCCAAATAGTTGTGGCTCTACCCTGACATTTTCATCCACCATGACCCTCAACTCCTCATCAGTGAAACCTGCGTGTTTTTGTAGGGACATGGTAGTGTTTGTGTCAACAGTGTGTGGGGGTGTTGTGAGTGTAAGGGTGGAGTGTTGGGTAATTGGTGAGGTGTGGTTGCTGCGTTGTGAGGGTGTAACAGTTGTTGCAATTTGTGTGTGCTTGTGATGTGTATAATATGTTAGTTGTGCTGATGTGGGGTGTGTGCTGAGTGTGCTATGTTTGTGTGCCTCTAGTGTCAAGGTACTATTTCAATTATTTTCTCGTACTTTCTGGGTAGCTGAATGGTACCTTTGTTGCAAAGGATTGTGGGTTGTATAAAGTGCAGTGAGTAGGTGTGTTAGGAGTGTGGATGTGTTTCAGGTGTGGGTATTCAAACAATCCAATGTGGTGTGATATTCTGCATGATGTGAAGAACTGCTGTGGTGATTTGTGGCTCGTAATCTGATGGGTGGAATTGTGTCAGGTTGATGGTGCTGGTGGTGGTGGTGGGACTGCGCTTTTCCACTGTCCAGTGTCCTGGCGGTTTCTGATTTTTGGCTGTCTTTTGGCGCTCTTCACAGTGTGACTCTTAATACAGCAGTCGGATTACCATCAACATGACAGTCTTTTGGCGGCCACCACCACAACTGTCTTCCAAAAGTCGCCAAAGTCGTAATGAGGCCCGTAATGTCTTTGTGACTCATTGTATCCTTTGGGATCCAGATTTTTGCTCTGGCTGACTGTTGTTCTCTTGTGATTTTTCATCTTCCTCTACCATCCTTTACTCAGTTGTTTTCATTACTACTATTATAAGCTTTTGTTTGGTATTTTATGATGATTCTGACACATTCACTGTGAAATATCTTGTTGAACCGCCAGTAGGTAATATATATACAGGCAGTGCAGAATTATTAGGCAAATGAGTATTTTGACCACATCATCCTCTTTATGCATGTTGTCTTACTCCAAGCTGTATAGGCTCGAAAGCCTACTACCAATTAAGCATATTAGGTGATGTGCATCTCTGTAATGAGAAGGGGTGTGGTCTAATGACATCAACACCCTATATCAGGTGTGCATAATTATTAGGCAACGTCCTTTCCTTTGGCAAAATGGGTCAAAAGAAGGACTTGACAGGCTCAGAAAAGTAAAAAATAGTGAGATATCTTGCAGAGGGATGCAGCACTCTTAAAATTGCAAAGCTTCTGAAGCGTGATCATCGAACAATCAAGCGTTTCATTCAAAATAGTCAACAGGGTCGCAAGAAGCGTGTGGAGAAACCAAGGCGCAAAATAACTGCCCATGAACTGAGAAAAGTCAAGCGTGCAGCTGCCACGATGCCACTTGCCACCAGTTTGGCCATATTTCAGAGCTGCAACATCACTGGAGTGCCCAAAAGCACAAGGTGTGCAATACTCAGAGACATGGCCAAGGTAAGAAAGGCTGAAAGACGACCACCACTGAACAAGACACACAAGCTGAAACGTCAAGACTGGGTCAAGAAATATCTCAAGACTGATTTTTCTAAGGTTTTATGGACTGATGAAATGAGAGTGAGTCTTGATGGGCCAGATGGATGGGCCCGTGGCTGGATTGGTAAAGGGCAGAGAGCTCCAGTCCGACTCAGACGCCAGCAAGGTGGAGGTGGAGTACTGGTTTGGGCTGGTATCATCAAAGATGAGCTTGTGGGGCCTTTTCGGGTTGAGGATGGAGTCCTACTGCCAGTTCCTGGAAGACACCTTCTTCAAGCAGTGGTACAGGAAGAAGTCTGCATCCTTCAAGAAAAACATGATTTTCATGCAGGGCAATGCTCCATCACACGCGTCCAAGTACTCCACAGCGTGGCTGGCAAGAAAGGGTATAAAAGAAGGAAATCTAATGACATGGCCTCCTTGTTCACCTGATCTGAACCCCATTGAGAACCTGTGGTCCATCATCAAATGTGAGATTTACAAGGAGGGAAAACAGTACACCTCTCTGAACAGTGTCTGGGAGGCTGTGGTTGCTGCTGCACGCATTGTTGATGGTGAACAGATCAAAACACTGACAGAATCCATGGATGGCAGGCTTTTGAGTGTCCTTGCATAGAAAGGTGGCTATATTGGTCACTGATTTGTTTTTGTTTTGTTTTTGAATGTCAGAAATGTATATTTGTGAATGTTGAGATGTTATATTGGTTTCACTGGTAATAATAAATAATTGAAATGGGTATATATTTTTTTTTTGTTAAGTTGCCTAATAATTATGCACAGTAATAGTCACCTGCACACACAGATATCCCCCTAACATAGCTAAAACTAAAAACAAACTAAAAACTACTTCCAAAAATATTCAGCTTTGATATTAATGAGTTTTTTGGGTTCATTGAGAACATGGTTGTTGTTCAATAATAAAATTAATCCTCAAAAATACAACTTGCCTAATAATTCTGCACTCCCTGTATATATATATATACACACACATATATATATATATATATATATATATATATATATATATATATATATATATATATATATATAAAACCTAGTGACAGTCACCACTAGTTAGTTATAGTGCGGACCTAGTTTCTATAGACAAAGGCCCTCATAACAACATTGGCGGTAAATGCCGCTTACCGCCGTGCTGAAGACCGCCAACACACCACCGCAGAATTCCGCTACAGCTATTACGACCCACAGCTCAGAAACTGCCAAAATCTAGACACCCACACAAGTCCGCAACACCAAAGGTCAGTGATAAACTAGCGATAACAAAACTTCCACCGTCACGCCAACAGGAATACGCCCACACTATCACGACCCACGAATCCACGCAGTGGTCTTTCAACTGTGGTATTCCATTGGCGGTACACACAGCCGCGCTCAAAATACACACACATTTACAAAACACTACCACATTGGACAATTCCAAATACACACACCTGATACACATACACACACCAGTCCCACACACCCAATACAATATAAAACAAACACCCACATTACCCACAAACTCTTACTACCCAAACATTTGAAGAAGGCCAGAGAGACAGCAAAGCAAAGATAACACCAGCATACGGAGGCACAGAACACCATCACACATACACATCCACGCACAAAACACCACACACCCCTAAACATCACCCCACACATCACAACACACACCACCCCACACATCACCCACACCACTCCATGGCACCACAAAGACAACCCAAGGTTTTCTGAGGAGGAGCTCAGGGTAATGGTGGAGGAAATCAGCCGGGTAGAGCCACAGCTATTCGGATCACAGGTGCAGCACACCACCATAGCTAGGAAGATGGAGCTATGGCGCAGAATCGTGGACAGGGTCAATGCAGTGGGACAGCACCCAAGAACACAGGATGACATCAGGAAGAGGTGGAATGACCTATGGGGGAAGCTGCGTTCCGTGGTCTCAATACACCACATTGCGGTGCAGAGGACTGCCGGCGGACCCCCACCTCCTCCCCCACAACTAACAACATGGAAGGAGCAGGTCTTGGCTATACTGCATCCAGAGGGCCTCGCAGGAGTAGCTGGAGGAATGGACTCTGGTAAGTTAAATCTTTAACTACTTCATCCCCCACCCTACCTGCATGCTATCACATACCCCCACCCTCGCCCTTACCCCAATCACTCCAACTCCTCACATATGTCCCACTATCACAAACCACACATCCCAACACCAAGCCCTGCATGCAACAACAAAGCATGGACACCCATCACCAATGCATGTCCACTACACATACCCACACAGACCCCTAAACAATTATCACACCATGTCCTACACAGGAATTGAAGCACTGGGGTACAGGGTCACCTACCCATTGCACATCATGGCATACACAGATGCAATAATTATGCCTTTACACCCCTGCAGGACCCCTAACCAACGTCACCGGACAGGAGGTTCCAGACATGTCCACTCCACCCACAGAAGAGGCCCACAGTGATGACAGCATCTCTGTCCAACTGAATCTAGATGACCAGCCCGGCCCATCTGGTACCTCGGGACAGTCGGTTCCCCTCACACAGTCACAGGCCACCACAGACCAACCCCCCTCAGGAAACACCAGCACAGCACCCACCCAGTGGGCCCATACCTCTGTCCCTAGGACACCTCAAACAGCAGTGTGTCCACCACTACAGGGAACCCAAGCTAACCCACCACCACAATAACAGCAGGGAACTGGGGGCAGTGGTAGTGGCCACACGGTTCAGGGGACAGAGGAACAGGAAAAACATGGAACTGGGAGGGCTGCTGTGCGACAGGAGGAAGACAGGCCCAGGGAACCCACTCTCCACAAGGCCCTTTCCAACATCATGGGAGCCTACCATCATTTCCAGGAGACGATGGCAACGGTACTGGCCAAGTTTCCGTAGACCCAGCGGCTGCAGGAGGAACAGTATTTGGGGTTCAGGGAGGAACTCCAATCCATCAATACCACCCTGGGCACCATTGTAGGGGTGCTGAAGTAACTCGTGAACACCAGGAGGGACACTGTGGCACAACAAGGGGCCCCTGACACTAGCCTGGATGATGAACTGCCCACCACCTCTGCCGGTGCTAGTGGACAGGAGGCACCGCCACAGGACCACGACACAAGCACCCCACCCCCTGCAGATGGAGAACCACCCTGCAAGCGGTCCCTGAGATCCAGGACAAAGACAGAGAACAATGCCAAGACCCCACCAAGAAATGAGACCACCCTGATTGTCATCCTCTGTCCCACTTTGTCACCCTGTCCATCCTTAAATTGCCCTAGCTCTACTTCCTATGCCCCTTTGGACAATGCACCTGTGAGACAAATAGACTAGACTCTGCCATGGACATTCCTCCACCATCACGCCTGAACATTTTTCAACCCCCTCCACTAATTTGCACTTAAACAAACACCCTTGAATCACAAAACAATCGGGAGTCAGTCTGTGCTTTCACAAATGTGTATTTGCTATAACTAAGGAAAATACCAATGTCCATTGTATTGTCAACATACCTATGTCACACAGCTCTAGTCCATGAGGTACCATAGCAGAGAACACACAGTGGGACCCACATCTGTGAAATCGAAAGGGAAAGTGACAAATCAGTGTCCATACACTGGGTGAAAGTGACAGACAGATGAGAGGTCGAACAATTTGATCAGATGTAGGAGGCAGTGGGGTCTTCTTACCTGTTTCTCACTGGAAGTATTGATGGATCACAGTGTTTCTGTTGTCTATGTCCTCTTCTTCTGTCTCCTCTTCTTCACTGTCCACAGGCTCCACAGCTGCCACAACACCTCCTTCAGGACCATCCTCCTGCAGAAAAAGGCACCTGTCATCGCAAAGCCAAGTTGTGCAGCATACAGCAGGCCACGATGATCTGGCACACCTTCTTTGGTGAGTAGTATAGGGAACCACCTGTCATATGGAGGCACCTGAACCTGGCCTTCAGGAGGCCAAAGGTCCTCTCTATAACCCTCCTAGTTCGCACATGTGCCTCATTGTAGCGTTCCTCTGCCCTTGTCCTGGGCTTCCTCACTGGGGTCAGTAGCCATGACAGGTTGGGGTAGTCAGAGTCACCTGCAAATGTCGAGGGACAACTGTTAGACACACTCTAACTCTCAGGGGCAACCCCAGACCCAGACAACTGTTCACACTGTATAGACTCCTTGTCCTCACCTAATAGCCACACACGGTGCCTCTAGTGTTGCCCCATTACATAAGGGATGCTGCTATTCCTCAGAATGTAAGCGTCATGCACTGAGCCAGGAAACTTGGCGTTCACATGGGAGATGTACTGGTCAGCCAAACACACCATTTGCACATTCATTGAATGGTAACTCTTCCGGTTTCTGTACACCTGTTCACTCCTGCAGGGGGTACCAAGGCCACATGTGTCCCATCAATGGCACCTATGTTATTGGGGATATGTCCTAGGGCATAGAAGCCACCTTTCACTGTAGGCAAATCCTCCACCTGAGTGAAAACAATGTAGCTGCGCATGTGTTTCAGCAGGGCAGACAACACTCTGGACAACACGTTAGAGAACATTGGCTGGGACATGCCTGATGCAATGGCCACTGTTGTTTGAAAGGACCCACTTGCTGGGAAATGGAGTACTGACAGGACCTGCACTAGAGGGGGGATTCCTGTGAGATGGCGGATAGCTGACATCAAGTCTGGCTCCAACTGGGCACACAGTTCATGGATTGTGGCACGATCAAGTCTGTAGGTGACTATTACATGTCACTCTTCCATTGTCGACAGGTCCACCAGCGGTCTGTACACCGGAGGATGCCGCCATCTCCTCACCTGCCCCAGCAGACATGCCCTATGGATGAGAACAGCGATCAGAGGGTCAGCCAACACTGAGGTACGAAATCAACAACTTTATTGCACACATTTGTCAATCCGCTATGTGCCTGTCATAGTGTGTATGCAAGGCATAGATATGTGTGACGCATTTAAAATTAATGCCATGTGGCCCCCTGAAATGGCGGCTGCCTGACCTGTAATGTGGGACAAGGGGATATGAGGTAACTGCACTGGTGTTGTACACCGTTGCACTAGGCGGTCGAAGACCGCGGCGCAATCCTGCATTGGTTAACATTGGACCCTATGGGTCCCAGGAGCCAATGATGATGTACGCCTGCGGTGATGGTACGCACTGCTGTGGAAGTGACCACCATTTTCTCTCTGTTCACTCACTTGATACCTGATCTTCGACAGGAGAGGGCCTACACTGCAAGTGCTGCTGTGACCTCAGTCTGGAAGCGACAATGGCTCAAGTGTCTGGGGAAAGGGCCCTTGTCTTCACATCAGAGGAGTTGGACAAACTAGTGGATGGGGTCCACCCCCAGTATACGCTACTCTACGGTTCTCCAGACAAACAGGTGAGTACACTGTGAGCATGCTGTATGGGCAATGCCTGTTTGGAGTGGTGTGGATGGGAGATGGGGGGGAATGAGGCGTGCATGAAACAACGGTGAGTGGATGTGCGTCAGGGCGAGGGTGGGAACATGGGCCAATGACTGTGACGGTCCGGACGGTTATCATTTTTCCTTTTCCCCTGTACTATTCCTGTAGGTCAGCGCCCACCAGAAGAAGGATATTTGGAGTGCCATCGCCAATGACGTCCGGGCCCTGGGGGTCCACCACAGACGGAGCAACCACTGCCATAAAAGATGGGAGGACATTCACCGCTGGAGCAAGAAGATGGCAGATGCCCAGCTGGGGATGGCCTCCCAACGTGGGAGGGGAGCCCGTCGCACCATGACCGCCCCGGATGTTCCGGATCCTGGCGGTGGCATTTCCGGAGTTGGATGGGCGCTTGAGGGCATCACAGCAGCCACAAGGGAGTGAGTACCGTCACATCCATCTGATTCAGCCGCATTGGAGGTGTCTGGGTGGGGGAGGGAGGCTGTGGGTTCCCCTAGGCCAGGGCGAGTTTTGTAGGAAAGGTCCCTTCGTGAGGCAGGCTATGTGGCACCCCACCCCACCAGTGTTAAGAGCCATCTACCCCTAGTCAGGCTCCTGTGACTTCCATATGTGTAGCAATCGGGCAGAGGCTTTGCACCCCATGTCCCTGGAATTAATTTGGTAACTCTAAGTGCATGGCATAGTGCAGAGGGCTGCTGTGTCTGTAGTGTCCGCTAATGGTAGCGGTATTGCATGCACTGAACATGTCCTTCTACTTTCTTTCCCCCCCTTTTTGTGGTCTCCCTGTTCTTGTGTGCATTAGCATCATCAGGCGGAGGAGCTGTGCCACCGGAGCAGGAGGGAGCTGCATCCCACATGTCCCTGGAAGGCGAGACTACGGACTCAGAATTCAACAGTGGGACGGAGGGAGAGGGGAGCTCCATGGTGGGGATAGGGGCTGAGACCAGCGACACCGACTCCTCCTCTGATGGGAGCTCCCTTGTGGTGGCAGGCCCCCCTGTGCCCACCGTATCTACAGGTACGAGTGCCACTCCCCCTACCAGCACCGCCCTCCCAGCAGCCCCTCAGCGTGTGCCCCATGGCCGCTCACCCAGGAGGGTGGGCATCTCCTTCGCCCCAGGCACCTCAGCCCCTGCCCCAGTCAGCCCTGCTGCCCTTAGTGAGGAGGCCATTGACCTCCTCAGATCCCTCATTGTTGGGCAGTCTACCATTCTGAATGCCATCCAGGGTGTAGAGAGGCAGTTGCAACAGACAAATGCATACCTGGAGGGCATTCATTCTGGTCAGGCAGCCCAGCAGCGAGCTTTTCAGACTCAGGCCTCAGCACTGATGGCAGCCATTGTCCCTATGTCTAGCCTCCCCCCTCCAACTTCCACTACCTCTGTCCTGGGCAGGATGAAGCACTCTGGGCACAAAGCCCCCTCCATAACCAGTGGAGAATGACATCCATTACTTCAGTCCTTGGCAGGATGAAGCACTCTGGGCACAAAGCCCCCTCCAGAACCAGTGGAGAAAGACATCCACTACCTCTGTCCTTGGCAGGATGACGCACTCTGGGCACAACGCCCCCTCCAGAACCAGTGGAGAATGACATCCACTACCTCTGTCATTGGCAGGATGAAGCACTCTGGGCACAAAGCCCCCTCCAGAACCAGTGGAGAAAGGCATCCACTTGAGACACTGTGGCTTTGCACTCCCCAGGATGAAGCAGTGGGCAAACCACCCACTGGAGAGACTTGAGAGACTGTGGCTTTGCACTCCCCAGGATAAATCAGTGGGCAAACCACCCACTGGAGAGACTTGAGAGACTGTGGCTTTGCACTCCCCAGGATAAAGCAGTGGGCAAACCACCAACTGGAGAGACTTGAGAGACTGTGGCTTTGCACTCCCCAGGATACATGAATGGGCATGGAGCACCCTCGTGGAGCTGGCGTCCTGCACTCATCCGGCTGAGGTGCTCCCCCTTCCCTCTGAGGTGCCTGTTTTATTTCGACCTGATGCCCCTGCAGTGTTCTCTCCGTTTGGATTGGGTATTGAGTGTGGGCCTTGCCCATGCATTTTGGGCCCAGTGGTCCATGGACTATATAGGTGCAGTACATGGACTTGAATTCTTGGTGTACATATTTGTTAATAGTGTATATATATTTTTGATTAATGGATTTTTCCTGATTACAATCGTTCACCTCATTTCCTTTTGTCCTTGTGTTCTTCCAGGAGGGCTTGGGGGGTGCAAATGTAATGTTTCAGCATGTATTGGTGTGTGTGTTATTGTGTGTGAGGGTGGGGGTGTTGCGTGTTGCGTGTGTGTGTCACTCTCTTTTCCCTCCCCTCTCCGCCATCGGTCGTGCTCCTGGTAGAGGAGCAGGAAGACAATCACAGGTAGAATATGGAGTTCCGGCTCCATGGCGTCCTGGTTCCTCGTGGGGTGTGTAGAGGTGAGAGTTTTCCCTTCCAAGTCCAGTTTCCGCCGTGTTTTTGTTTGTGTTGAATCCGCCCCGGAAAAGGTGGCGGATTGGCCTCTCATCATGGTGTGGGCGGTACATTGTCTTCCGCCTGTCTCTTGGCGGTGACCGCCATGCTGTTTGTTTGTACCGCCGTGGCGGTCGGAGTGTTAAAGTGGCTGTCTATGTTGGCGGTTTCCGCCGCAGTCATATTTCCATTTCTTTTACCGCCAGCCTGTTGGCGGTCTTACCTCCGCTATACCACTGACCGCTAGGGTTGTAATGAGGGCCAAAGTGTTTTTTATTTTGCTAATAACTTTGGCGCTGTTTGATGAATCTTCTGGAATTTTTCAAAATGTATACGTTGCTGAGTTCTGCTTCTGTCATGAAAGTTTTGGGTTGATATATCAAGTGTTTTCCCAATTACTTTTTCCATAGCACCTTTAGACACGCCTACAGGCCGAACCACTGAATGGAATTACACCAAACGTGACACAAACCTAGATTCTGTTTTGCAGAATTAGCCTTTTAGGATTTGGTGCAAATCTATTCAGTAGTTAAGGAGAAATTTAAGGCAAAAAATATTGATATATAGGGACACAGATCCTCCGTGGATCCAACTGTCCCAGTGCTGATATCTGATTGGCTAAGAACACTTCAGCAAGGAAGTGTTGGCAGCAATCTCAGGACTTGCCTTCAGCCATGTCCCAGAACAAAAGTCACAAAAAATGAAAAGGGATCAGGGTAGAATCACCCAGGCCCCTTAGCCCTGGTCCTGGATCCATAAGGGACCCAGCCAGATCTAAAAAGCATTTGTTTTAAAAAGACATTGGAAAATTCTGGGGATGGATCCGCAAATTTTTCTGATGTTTTTTCAAAGAAAATGTGGTTGACTGTGTTTTTTTTTATTTGCCCCCAGGTGGGCCAGGTCCAGGAGGCATCATAGAAGAGGGAGGTGCACAGGGTCCCCCCCTTGGGCTTCAATAAGCCCCTGGGACTACCACTCCGGGGCAAAAAAAAATTAAAGTAAGTGTGGGATGCCCAATGGCCTCCTGCACTGCCCAGAGGACCACCATCTTCCCACAGCTTTGTATTTAATTAATGCTTGGGGGCTGTGGCCCACTGGCACCCTGCGGACCAACACCCCCAGGGCTACACTTTATTTGGAGTAGGGGGGTCACGTGGCCCCCCCACACCACGAGGACCACTACCCCTGGGGCTAAAAGTAGTTTATTTGCAGGGCCCACACAGCCCTCCTTGCTGCCCCGGGGACCACCACCCCCCGGGGCAAATGATTAAAGAAATTATTTGGAGACACAGATGGCCCCCAGGGCCAGCTCCTGCCATGCCCCGGAACATAGCTGTTTGCTGTGGCTTGGATGCAGTGCTGCCGCCAAGCCACAGCAAACACTGCTGTTTGACACTGGGATCTTTAAAGCAGGTCCTGCTGCCAAACAGCAGAACTTTCATCTGAAATGCTTCAGCAAGCACAGAGCTGCTGTCAAAGCAGCTCTGTGCTTGCTGAAGCAATGGCACTACAGGGAGAGCCTGTAAAGGGCCTTTTATTAAAAATACAAATGTAAAAAAAAAAATGAAAAAAAAAAAAGTCATTAAGGAAGGACCACGGGGTAGACTTTGAGGGCTCCCTCGTGGTCCCAAAAGCCCATAAAGGGCTAAAAAATAAATGTAAAAAAAAACAACCCCATAGCTCAGTGTGAAGCTCGCAGACCTTCACATTGAGCTTTGGGGGTTTGAGTCCAGCTGGACTCATTACCATTTTTTTTCAATAAAAATAATTATACATAAAAAAACAATATTTACATTTTTTATTTCAATTTTGATAGAAATATCTCAGTCTAGTATATCAGACATCAAAACCTAAAAAACTCAGTCTCTCTCTCTCCCTCTCACTTTCTTTCTCTCTCTCTGTCTTATTTTCAGTCAATTCTCCCATTCACACACCGACTCAGACCCTTACGCAACCACTCACAGACCCAATTAGACACTCACATACCCATTCAGACACTCATGCACCCACTCAGAACCTCATTTACTCACTCCGAGCTCCAGTCAGAACCTTACACACCCACTCAGACCCACTCAGATAGTTACGCACCCACTCACACATCTACTCAGACTGTCACACACCCACTCACAGACCTATAGACACCTTCATACACCCACTCACAGACTTGCACACACACTGATGCATCCACTAAAACATTGATGTACATACTTTTACACCAAGATAGACAATCTGATCACCACTCTCACCCCCAGATACACCCTTTCACAACTATTCTCACACTCAGAGAGGCTGCACACAACTCCCGCTATGCACCGCCAAGGGGCAATGTGCAGCATGGGGTTGGGTGATTAGGGAGGTGGGCCGCAGGGTCTGGCTGCAGGCCAGGTCTTGCTGACAACCTCCACTGACATGGGTGAAGACTATGCAAGGTGTAAGGTTGGGTGGTTATAGGGGGTTGGCCACAGCATCTGGCCTCAGGCCCTGTGATTAACCTCCAACGTGCACGGCCAAAGGCTGTGCGCAGCATGGTTGGGTTAATATATAGTAATGAAAATTACAATCCATTACAAAAACATAGAAATTCACTGTAAGAGCCAAAGGCTACAGGGACGTTATAGTTAGGAAATATATTTTTTTTTAAACAGAAATTTACTGAAAAAAAAAAAGATTACAGGCACGTTATAGTTTGGATCACATTTTAATTGTACAAAACCTTAGAAATTTGCCAGTTTTAGAGTTATCTCTACTAACTATAATTTGTGCCCTCAGGTAACTGTAACTCGCACCCCCACCATGCACAGTTCTTTAGTCGAAAATTTGACTGCAAATACAACATTGATATTATCAATGATGTAATCAAAGATGTCATAAGTGTCAAAATTTGTAGCTAATTACCAGTGCATGGCAAGGGCGTGAGTTATAGTTACCTTAGGGCACGAATATGGTAGTTATAGTTAGAACCTAGTTTCTATAGAAAAAGCTGTATTTTGTTTGCCTATATATTTGGCGTGGCTTGACGAATCTTCAAGAAATGTTTGCAAAAATTATGACAGTCATTTGAGTTGCTGTCTGGAAAGTCGCCGAGTGATCCATCGAGTGGGTGCGGAGATAATGGGGGGTTACATTTTCAATGTTAAGTCCCATAAGGAAAATTGAACAGTGTAAAAACCACTGGACGGAATTACACCATATTTGGCAGAAGGGTAGCTTTTGGTCCAGAAAGAGCCCTTTTGTTATTAGGTGTAAATCCGATTAGTAGTTTTTGAGAAATTTAAGGAAAGTCAAATGTGTATATCTAGGGACACAAAGTATTGGCGACCCCTCCCAATCTCGTGCTGAACAATAAGGAAGTGTTGTCAGCCATGTTGGGACTCGGCTGAAGGTGAGTCCCAGAAAATAAGAATAAAAAAAACAAAAGGGGTCAGGGTATGAACACCCTGACCCCTCCGCTCTAGTGCTACGGTCCTAAAGTGATCGCCCCCAGGGCTAAAAAGCATTGTTTTAAAAAATTTTATTGTGAATTCATGATGGGGTCGCAAATCTGTGGTAAAAATTAGAAAAAATACAAGCATGGGCTCCCTTGCTTGTTTTTAAACCCGGTGGGACAGGGCCTGGGGCCACTCTTTTATTTTTAATGGCGGGCCTCCTGGCCCTCCCACCACCTCCATGAGGCAAATAATGAAACATGAGCAGGGGGGCTGCCCAGCCCCCGCGCCCTGGAGAACAACCCCCTGGGGCACAAATGCTTTTAAATTGTGTGGGAGGCCCAATGGCCTCCCCCACAGCCCCAGGGACCACCACCTCCTTGGGGCTATAATGAATTATGAGCAGGGGGTCACAAGACCTCCCCTTACCCTGGGGAGCACAACCCTCGGGGCAAAACAACTTTTAATGTGTGGAGGAGGCCCATTGGCCTTCCCCACAGCCCCGGGGGCCACCACCTCCCTGGGGCTATAATGAATTATGAGTGTGGGAGCCACATATCATCTACCCAGAGCCCTGGGGATCACCACCTCCACGGGGCACATACTAAATAATGTAAAGATGGTCTGTTTTGGACCCTCATTAGCCCCAGGGACCACCACCTCCCAGGGGCTATGCCTACGTTAGCGGAGGACCATGTGGCTCCCCTCGAGGAGGCACTGATGGCCCTGGGAACCTTCACCTCCCAGGGCCGGCTCCTGCTATGTGCGGGGGTGCCCACCCCCAGGTCATAACTGTTAGTTGTGGCTTGGCTGCAGCTTTGAAGATGCAGCCAAACCAAAGCAAAGACTCCAGTTTCTGACAGCAGGACCTGTCAAACAGGTCCTGCTGCCAAAAACTGGAGCTTTCATTTCTGTTCCCTGCATGCAGGTATATCCATGGAGGGCATGCAGGTATATCCATGCAGGGAACAGAGATCAAAGGTTTACTTCAGCAAACACGGAGATGCTACTTAAAGCAGCTTCTTTGATGCTGAAGCAGTGGGACCGCGGGAAAGGCCTTGAAGGCTTCCCCGCGGTCCAAGGTAGCCCATAAAGGGCCAAAAAAAATTGTAAAAAAAGAAAATGATTAGCTCAGCATGAAGGTCACAGATCTTCACACTGAGGTTTCGGGTCCAGCTGGACTTGTTTCCCTCTTTTTTTTTAAATACAAATGCTTAAGCCTCATACTGAAACGTCAACTTACTCTTTTTAAATGACAAATCCATTCTTCTTTTCAATTGGCTCAGAAATATCTAATTCTAAGTACATGATATATCAAAACCAGAAAACTCTACATCTCATTCTCCTTCTCTCTCTCTTTTAATCTTTCTCCCACTCACACACTCACTCAGACACTTGCGCACCTACTCACAGTCCTAGTCGGACCCTCACACACACCCACTCACAGAATCACTCAGATAGTTATGCACCCACTCACAGACACACTCACAAACCCACTGACACCCTCATGCACCCACTCACATACCCACTGATGCAACCACTAAAACGTTGATGTATGCACTCTCACACCCAGACTGATACTCTTACAGCCACTCTGACCCTCAGATTCACTCTCTTACACCTATTCCCACACCCAGAGAGGGCGCGGCCAACTCTCGCCATGCACGCTCAAAGAGCATGCACAGCATGGGCTTGGGTGGTTGGTGGGGTTGGACGCAGGGTCTGGCTGTAGGTCAGGTCTTACAGGCAAACTTTGCTGGCCATGGGTGAAGGCCGTGCATGGTGCAGGGTTGAGTGCTTATGGGGGGTTTGCTTCAGTGTCTGGCCACAGAATACGGCAGTGGATGGATTGACATACAGTAATGAAAATTGCCATGAACTGCTAATTAACCCACAAATTACGGCACTCATGACATCTCTGATAACATTATTGATACTATCAATGTAATATTTTATCTTGTTAATGAGACTAAAACAGTCATAGTTTTTCTTATAAATGTTATTAAAATCTAATTTATATGAACAGGTGACTATATGGAAACCCTATGGTGCCCAAGGCTGCAATAGTCTTCTCTGTTCAATAGGCCCTGAACCGGTGCGATATAAATAGCATGTGGGTTATAATGAATGGGACTTATGAATTGCATGAATAATGATGAATAATGCAGTAAATTAAATTATACTTGTTGCTAAATGATTTCAATTTTATATACATGTTTGTAGTGTTTAGGTAACAATTGAATTTTTCTATTGTGGTTATGTTTCATGGTTGTTCTAGTTTTGTAAGGTTTGCACCTTGAGTTTAATCAAAAATCGCCTTTGTGGAATACTGTACTTGTCCATGCCTTTACTTGTTCTTTCTGAAATACGTTCATTTATTATTTTCGAGATCAATGACTTGACTTAGTTTTGTTTATATCGTAGTGATTGATATAAATGATACTCTTATGACTCCAATGAAGTGATAAGTATTGCGAAACCAGTGTTGCAGCGATTGTAAAAGATTTGCAATAAAGAATTAATCAGGATTCCATGCCCCTCACATCATTGCAGAACTTCCACCTTTATGTTTTGTTTTTAAAGTTTACAGTTGGGTTGTTTAATGCAGTTTGCTTGTGTGAGTGTGTAATTTAGAAAGTTGATGGTTTTATTTTGGTGCTCAGTTCTTTGTGCTTCGTCTGCTGGTGTTTCTTATGTTAGGGAAATATAAACAGAAAGCATTATATTAAATATTACCTTTAGGTTTAAAGTTAAGTAGTTGCTGTTATTTTGTTTCTAATAACTGCATTCATGTTACTTACATGTTTAAGTAGATTGTGATTTTCTTGCAAATTTATGTCTGAAATATGCAGTGTCTATATGGAGAATGTTTTGCCATTTATACTGCAAAATAAAACATAATATGTGTCCTTTTTATATTGGTTGTTTAATTGAAAAAGTGTTTTTCTATTTTCTATTTTCCTTTGTTTAAAATGTACTTGTTGACTTGTGAAGTATTTGAATTTTGGTTTGTGTGTGTTCTTGTTTTTTAGATGCTAATATTAATGTTTATAGTGTAGTGTTTAGGTGTAATTATATATATATATATATATATATATATATATATATATTTATATATATATATATATACACAAATATTCATATGCATTTATACACATACACAAAAGCAGTAGTGAATGTAATTTAAATCTTTAAAACTGCTGAGATCTGTCATTATCTTTTTCTGAGCCATCCTGCTACTGCACAGCTCATTTATGTAACAAGGCATCAAGAGTCCATTCAAACAACAAAATCATTAATCACTGCTAGCAAAACATATAGCTTTAGTCTTAAGTATTAACACACTGCACTGCTGTAGAAGTTCAGGGGCAATGCATTTCTATAATGAAACACTCCAAAACTATATAAAGAACAGCTTTGGACAACATATTCTGCATTTAATTTAAGGAAATAGGAACATGTAATATTATGATGAACAACTTATATAAATACAGATCTACAAATGAGATTGAATATCTAAATGTGATCTAATTTTTAGATTCCCATATCATGGGGCATCTATGAAGTTCATTAAGGAGACATAACTCCAGATGATAATATATTTCCCCTATTTACAACTCTATGAAAGGTGAAGAAAACACACTTAATTATCTTGAAACAGGAGAGGGTTAGGTATCCACTGGTAATTATAATTAGTGATAATAAATATATGATATTCCAGAATAATTGCTTATGATGAAAAGGGAGGAAGATCCTGATAGAATATTGAAGAACTTTGAGTATTAAAAGATTAATCATTCACAGCAAGATTTACCTTAATTGAAAGTGTCAATTCACCAAATGAAATTTGAAATCAAATACTTACTTTACGTGTGGGTCTTTTAGAGATTAGATATATTGATAACTTTTTCCTGGGTATGATGCAATTTGGAATGTACATATTTAAGTTTGGAATCTTTCTTAATATGTATTAAAACCAAGAGTTTTCTTTTGAAGAGTTGTCTATAAGAGACGAAGACGAATCTATGAGTTACAGTATGCAATTTGAAAAATTGTTCAAATTAGGCAATTAGGAATATGATGTATGTGCATAATATTCTTATTATCTTTTGCTTTTATATATATATATATATATACATATATATATATATATAACTTCCAACACTCCTTTAGATATCAGGAGATCCAGGACACCTCCAAAGTGAAATTTAATTTATTTCAGCACAAAACATCCAACGCGTTTCGGCAACAGCCTTACTCATGGATAAATCATTATCACAGTGCTCCAAACTAAAAACCCAAGTTAAACATAGACATAAAAAACAGACAAATCTAAATTCCTCAACCATGAAGCACATAATGCGGCGGCCATCTTAAAGTGCACCTATAAGTCAATTACACAGTAGTTTGTAACATGGTCTTACAAGTTGTTGATCAAATTCAGCTCAGATGTTTGTTCAAATCCATCATACAATTTAACATGTGTCACTCTCCTAAGAATAAATATAATAAAATCCAATTGCAAAACTACAAAGGTACACAAATATTTAGAATAGTCCATTATAACATAAAGGTATAATAAATATAAATATTTTCAAAATTTAAAATTCAATATATTACTTGTAAATCTTGAATATTTATACCCCTGTCTGAATTACTAACATTTAGTCCTATAACGCCCAAAAGGGCATGTATATTTTCAAAAGACTTTCTTAGAAGATATCATACTGTTATAATGATATTAACAAACCTTTCTCATATAGTGGAGCCTATCAACCCAAGTGGGTAGAAGTACAAGTTTTTCTACTGTAAAAACCTCCTAAAACCCAACAACTATTCACTTAAATAAAAATATCAAAAAATCACCACCACTCAAAATGCTATCTTAAAAGGCCGCTCTGTTCCCCCAACTTATTTAAAAATATATCAATTACCCTAGATGGATACTCAGCTCTTCACTCGAGTTCAGCCCTACAGGTTCCAATGTTTCGAAATCTATTATATATCTAGACTCTAAAATACGTAACAACCTCTCTCTGTCACCTCCCCTTCTACTAATCTTCACTTGATCAATAACTACAAACTTCAGCAGGTTCTCATTGCCAAAATGTTGGCTGAAGAAGTGTCTAGCTACTGGGTAGTTTTTATCCTGATTCTTAATAACTCGTCTATGTTCCAAAATCCTTTTCTTAGCGTTGTGTATTGTACTGCCCACATACAACTTCCTACACGGGCATATCAGACAAAACACACAATAAGATGTGTTACAGCTGTAATTACCTCTAATTACAAAGCTGTTTGATCATCCTGGAACATTCAATGTCCTGCAGCTGTTGCTGGTTTTGCAGGCTTTACATTTCATACAACAGAAAAAGCCCTCCAATCTTATGTTCTGCATACGTCCTTTCGATGTTACATCATTATGGCACAAATTATCCTTGAGAGATCTATTCCTCCTAAAAGTTATCTGGGGATTTTCATCGATCACGTTGGTCAGAACAGGGTCAGTCTGCAAAATATGCCAGCTCTTACTCAGTATGGAACGTATTTTATACGACTGATTACTGTAAGTTGTAATGAATCTAATGGAATCATTCTCCTTCTTCTGGCTCCTGTTAGTTCCATACAAGACATCATCTCTATTCAAAGTCTCCACTTTCCGTCTGGCTTGATCGATCACTTTAGCCCCATAGCCTCTACTTCTAAACCTTTCACACATTACTTCACACTCCTGTTGAAAATCAACTGCCTCACTACAGTTCCTCCGGGCTCTCAACAATTCTCCAAATGGAATGCTACGTATCAGGGTCCCCGGATGCGCACTGTGAGCGCATAACAGACTGTTCCCAGCCGTTGCCTTCCTATACAATTTGGACACCAATCTACTGCCCTTCACAGAAATTTCCACATCGAGGAACTCAATGCACCTCGAATCAAGATGTTCAGTAAATCTTAGGTTACATTTTTTAGTGTTCAAATCCCGCACAAATTGCATAGCTGCCTCCTTGTCACCCCTCCAAATTACAAAGATATCGTCAATAAAACGACACCACAAGACCACATTGGTATCAAATTGGGTGATCTCTTCTGACACCTGTTCCTCCCACCAGCCCATAAACAAATTTGCATAGCTGGGGGCGAAACAGGTGCCCATACCTGTCCCTTGCAACTGCTTGTACAGATGACTATCAAAGATGAACACATTGTTCTTAAGACAAAACTCAATCATAGTGCACAACATTTCCGAATGGAAGAAAAAAGACAATGACCTTGCTCTGAGAAAGTGTCTAATAGCTCTCACCCCCAAGTCATGATCTATACTTGTATAAAGGCTGGTCACATCTAAGGTTAACAGTAAGAAGTCATCTTCCCATTGGATACCTTCTATGATTTTTAAAAAATGTGTGGTGTCTTTAACATAGGAAGGTATTGACTCAACGAAAGGGCGTAGGAAATAATCAATATATTTCAATGTATTCTCCAGGAGCGACTCCATAGCCGAAACTATAGGCCTCCCTGGTGGATTAACTGCATCCTTATGAATTTTAGGGAGAAGGTATAGAATTGGAATCTTTGGATGATCACACTTAAGAAACAGGAATTCATCCCATTCTATCATTCCTTGATCTCTCCAATCAATAAGCATGTCAGTATACTGCTCATTCATTGATTTAACATCTCCCCAACTCACTTCTTCATAACACTGAGTGTTACTAAGCTGTTTCATTCCCTCTGCCACATATTCGGTGGTATCCTGAATGACTACATTGCCCCCCTTGTCGGATTGCCTAATGACAATGGTATGGTCTTCTTTCAATTTCTGGAGAGCCTGCCACTGTTCACCAGATAAATTGCTATTCTTCACATTCATCACACCATACCTCATCTTCTTCAATTGTTTAGTCATTTCTCGTTCAAAGACATCAAGGGCTTCACAATGAATGGCAGGTAGAAAGGTAGATTTCGGTTTGAAGTTGCTCGGGCAGATATTATCTAAGGCAATACCAGTTCCCATTAAATTCAAGATAGGATTTTCATGAGCAACAACCCCCTCACATAAATCCATTGCTGTATGTAACACATCAATGTCAGAGATGCATAAATTACTCACATCTTTCTTAACCCCCACTTTCTCATCATTTTTGACCTTAGTGTGGTACCACTTTTTTAATTTCAATTTCCTAATAAATTTGAAGGTGTCAGTCCTAGTTTGAGCATAGTTAAAACAGCTGGTTGGGCAGAATGACAGACCCAGAGATAAGAGATCCTCTTCAACAGTAGACAACAATCTGCTGGAGAGATTTACAACATTCATAATTTTCACTTGCGTGCTCGGGTTACCACTCCCAGGGGTCTTGTATCGTCTCCTGCGTCCCCTCTTCTTGGCCTGTCTGTTCCTCTCCCTCTTCCTCTGACTCCTCGTCCTCTGCCCCTTTTGGGGTGAGCTCCTTTGTGTTGATCCATCCTTCCCTGGTTCAACAGTCTGAATTGCTTTAAAAAATTCAATCTGTCCACTTCTTTATCCGATGTCGAAGCCCCAGACAATACTGTGTCTGGTACATCTGAAAGATTTCCATCCGAAATGTCACTTTTTTCCTGTTCCTCAATTGGTTGGCTTACCCGTTCAGAGTCCCTCAAATTTGACTCAGTAACTTCCTCATTGTATATATGATCATATTTCCATTGGAAAGTTAGAATATGGCCTGCTTGATAATCCTTAAACTCCCGTATAAATTTTCTCTGCTTTTTAGCAGTGATCTCTTCCTCTAGTTTACAGAGTTTTTTCTCTAAATTCTTCATATATTCATCAAGTGTTTCTTGTGTGACTAATGACAATAACTCCAATCTTACTTTCTCCATCTCTTCCAAGATTCTACTCCTATCCTTCATTGCATATTTCGTTAGTATACGCATCATATTCAATGAGCTCTGTTTCGAATTCTCAGCCCACTCCTCGAGCATTTCCGGATCAGGATCCTCCTAGGTAGGTATAGTATAAATCCTCAGTCCCCTAGGGACACGCTCCACATCGATGTATCTCTGTAATGATTCAACCTCCCACCATTTAGACAATTCTTTTCTGTGCAATTTCTCCATTTTATCATATAGGGTTTGCAGTTTCACTTCCACCTTCATACTACCACGACCGGGCTGAGTACTAGGCCGCTCATCCATCTGGGCAAAAAATAGTTTCTCCGATTTCTCCTTTCGTCGTGCTTCCCATCCGGAAGCCATAATTGCTGAGATAAGTTAAATAGTTCGTCAAGTCAAACAGACACCAATGTCTCTGCTATTATCTTGGATGTGGACAATACAACCTTGGATCTGGTGTATTTCCCACTCTGTTCCTATACCATATTACTACCAGGAAGAGGTTCACAACTGGGCAGTTCTATAATCTTAAATTGTTCAAAACATTGGTTCAACGTAAACACAAAAAGGCAGTTCTTCTTAACAAAATGTATGGCTTCTGTAAATGTATGACTTCTATGTTCACAGTATCTGTTAAACTGTTTGAGCCGGTGTCGCAATACTTTCACGAAAGCTTGTGCCTTAATGGCCCGAAACCGCCACTCCTGTGCATGCCCGAACAAGATAACGTGCTGTAAAAACAACAACAAGCGCGTTATCAATAGAATGCAGCCGCGCTTCCTCGTACAGTCAAAATGTGCCAACAATGCGTCCTGACTGCGTATCTGTTTTGCTCACAAACGGGCTCCAGGCGGCCCTCGAGGGGTGGTGCGTCAAAACCGGAAGAGCACTCCGGTTAATTTTCATTCACAAATCCAAAACTTACACAGTAAACGCACTCTCGAGAAATCAAGAGCTAACAGTGTTTATTAACACACAACGCGTTTCGGCTGTCAAGCAGCCTTGATCACGTGTATAGTCCAACCAATACACACAACTTAAATACCCTCCAGGCACAAGCATAGAAACAGGACTACGTTTTTTCCTCTCTTATAAGTATATACAAATGGGTGATATATACATCTAGTTGAGTAACAATAAATATATAGATATATACATATATCTCTATGGTGATGGATTATTTAGCTAGATTACCAAGGGAACAATAATACACCAGATGACAATACCAGTATAAATATGTATAAATATAGATATAAATATAAATATAAATACAGCTCATATATACATGTAATAAAAAGATTTTTCTTAAATACACACAAAGCCAATATCTAAATTTCATTCCCTTCTGCTTCTGATAATAAATTTCACATAGTATATATATTTTCTATCTATACCCCCAAATTGCTAAATAATGCAAATATTTTTCTTTTCCTGGAAAATTGGAAAATACATTCTCCATATAGAATCATTGCAAAGCTATAGAAAAAACGTATCACTATTTCTATATAGCCAATACCCGTAACACCACGTGAAGGAACAAGCACTAATGAAATCCAGCAGGAATCCATCCGGACCCCTCCATTCTGAAAAGACATAATCAAAATAAATAAATTAAAACTTGTTGGAAAACCACTACTAATCACAGTATAAAATACTACTAATCACGCTATAAAATGTAAGATGCAACAACGGCAGTTCAGTATACTATGACATATTAATCATCAAACAGATGAGTATTAAGCTCTTCACCAGTATTCAAACCTCTCAGTGTCTTGGTTTCCAAGTCTACAATATATTTAGATTCTTTTTTACTTAAAGTCAGTTCCGTATTACCACCTCTATGATGTGATGGCACATGTTCAATACCAAAGTAAGACAGCAAGGTGGTATCAGAATTATGACTCTCCTGAAAATGTCTAGCTACAGGATAATGTGGATCCTTAGATGTTATAGCACGCATATGTTCAAGGATATGTTTTTTTCACTACATGTTTTGTACTTCCCACATACCAACGATGACAGGGGCATTCCAATACATATATGGGAAATGGAGTACTGCATGTCAAAAACTGCTTGATTTGTCTATTCGTCCCTGGTTTACTTGTGGGGTACTCTTTCCTTACCACACTGTTACAACATGCTTTACAATGGCCACATGGAAAGAATCCCTGTAAATGATGTTCCTTTATATGAGAAATAGAAGTGACATAATTCGATCTCAACATATCATGAAGATTACGCCCTCTCCTATAGGTAATCTGTGGCCATCTCTGAATCACTTTGCCAATAATGGGATCACATTTCAAGATATTCCAATGTTTAGAAATAATCTTTTTGATCTGTGTAGTATCCTCATTATAGGTTAAGATCAATCTGATGTCCTCATTATTCTCATTTTCCACTTTAGCAGTATTATCAAATAGAGACTGGATTCTTTCTACTTTCCTGATTTTTTCTGTAGCCTTTTTGATTACCCAATCCGGGTAACCCCTTTGCTTAAACCTTATAACCATGTCTTTCTGTTGTCTTTCAAATGCCTCATCTGTTTTACTGATTCTTTTGGCCCTCAATAGTTCTCCATATGGAATACTCCATTTAAGTTTATCGGGATGTCCACTAGTGGCATGCAATAGGCTATTCCCTGCTGTAGTTTTTTGAAAAAGTTCAGTATGAATCATCATATCCTTGATCTTAATTCTAGTATCCAGAAAATCAATGGATGAACAGCTAATGTTGTATGTCAATCTGATATTATGATTATTTTCATTAAGTTTCCCAATGAACCGTATAGCCTCATCCTCAGACCCTTTCCAAATTATAAAAAGGTCATCAATATATCTAAGCCACAATGTGGCCTGATTTATTTCTGGATATTTTTCTTCATCTTTAAAAATCTCTTCTTCCCACAAACCCAAAAATAAACAGGCAAAACTGGGAGCAAAACAGGTTCCCATTGCAGTCCCAAGGATGTGTTTATAGAGCATTCCATCAAATAGAAAAATATTGTTAGTCAAGCAGTATTTAATCATCTCAGTAATCATGTCAGTATGTGCCAAATATCTTAAAGACCTTATATGCAGAAAAAGTCTACATGCTTGTATGCCTTTCTCATGATCAATGACGGTATACAGAGAATTAACATCTAAAGATATAAGCAGGAAGTCCTCGTCCCAAATAATACCTTCCAATTTGCCTAAAAAATCTTTAGTATCCTGAACATAAGAGGGTAAGCTCATAACAAATTCCCTCAAAAAGAAATCCACATATTTTGACACATTTTCCAATACATTACCACATGAGGAAACTATTGGTCTCCCCTGAGGGTTATCTCTATCCCTATGAATTTTAGGGAGAATGTATAGTATAGGTAACTTGGGAAAATCCTTTTTCCGGAAACAATATTCGTCCCATATTAGAAGGCCCTTGTCCTTCCACTCAGTCAGAAGGTGCCAGATTCCTGTAATACTATTTGTATATACATCTTTCGTCACAGCCCTACAAAATTGTGTATTACTTAGTTGTCGCATGACCTCATCAATGTCTCTTTGTCTCTTCCAAAGTACTATATTCCCTCCCTTATCAGCTAGACAGAGAATGGTTTCACAATATTCTGCAAGTAATCTAATGGTTTCACTTTGTTTATATGTCATGTTATTATTACATCTAGGTTTAAACCATGTTCGATGTCGGAAATGTGTCAAACTTTGAACTGCCATATCATAGAAGGTGTCAATATTGTCATGATTCATATTCGGAAAAAATGTCGACTTAGGTTTAAAACCAGAAGGAACTGCAAGATCATGTACAATACCCAAATCATCTACGGTCTGATGTAAATCCTTCCCATTGGTCTGTACAAGTTGATCTTGTTCTAACTCAAGAAGGGTTAACAGAGTGTCAACATCACTGATAGATAAAACTTGTTTACCACCATCATTGATAGTAGAAGGTTCTAAGCAATTACAAATATTTCCTTTCAATTTGAACCACTTTTTTTGTTTCAATTTTCTAATAAATTTGAGCAAATCAATGCGAGTTTCAGCATAATTAAATCGTTCAATGGGTCAAAAGTTTTTTTATCTTCCTCAGTTAGTTGGTGATCTGATAAGTTGATAATAGTCTTATTCACCATCTCATTATCCATTATGTCGGTGCATTGGAGCCTCTTGTTGTTTTTCCCACTTGCCCCGGATTTAGATCTGTTCCTATTATGGTTTCTAGATCTCTCTCCCCTCTTCTGACTCCGGCTCATCTTCCTCTTCGGCCCATTGATCTGCCTCTGTAGCTCTGTCCCTCCCCTTTCTGTTTGTATGGAACTTGCCTGCCACGTCACAACAGGCGATATTCGTCTAAAAAAGTAGCTGGCTTGTTAGTAATTTCAACATTAGAAATCTCACTGTCTGTTGAACTTAAGGAATCAATCTCTCTTACACTTTCCAGCTCACTTTCAGAAGTTGAGGGCTGACCCACAGGCATAGAATAATTTGCTCCTGGCTTGTACAGATGATCATATTTCCTGCTAAATGTCAAGATCCTTCCACTTTCATAATCTCCTATATCTCTATGGAGTTTTTTTAAAATCTTTATATGATCTTCATATTTTTTCAACTTTATCTTCATTGTTTCAAGAAAACGAGAAATAATTTATTTTTCCGGCCTAGAAGCAAAACCCTCTTTTATTTTCTTAATATCTGCTAGCAAAATCTCTCTATCACGCCATGCATATTTTACTAAGATTTCAATCCTGTGTTTTGAACTGGTTGCCGAATTTTACGCCTGTTCTTTCAGCATCTCAGGATTGGATGACTCATAGGCTGGTGTGATAAAGATTCTCAATCCTCTCTGGACCATATCTAGATCAATATAATTCTGTAAAGAGGTAGCTTCCCACCATTTAGATATTTCTTGTTTACACAATTTTTCTAACTTATATAATAGTGTATTTAGGTCGCTGTTGCATCCTACATCATTCCCAAGCAGTTTTCCTCTTATGGTAGTCTTTGCAAACAATGCCTGAGCAGCCATTTTCCTCTCATTGTCAATATCATCATCCATATTGTCAACCTATTGCCAAATCCAAAAGTGAAGGAAAAAACTATACAAATAACAATGAAAAACGTAAATACTATTCAATCCATCAAATGAAATCCCCTGGGTAAAATACCCAGTTCCCCTTGCTGATACACGTCAGACCAAAATAAATATTTTATGTCTTCTTGAGAATCCTACCATATCTCTGGAGAGCAACTCGTTTTTCACAGTAAACAATCCGTAAATATTGAGTTATATTCCAGAAAATTAGCGTGCAATTAATAGCTGTTAAACTTAATTGTTCGCACGCACTCAGTAACTCTTCACTCACCATCTGTTGTAAACCAACACCTTCCGAAATCTTACCCGGTCCCGGGTAATAATCAAATTATAGGAGTAACGAGAGTTCAAAGACTGCTTAATTGAATTCTCTGTGTTCTTTAATAGTTGCTGCTATAGTTTAATAGTTCCTTTAAGGAAAACGGGCTGCATTACAACAACAAAAAACTGCTTTATTTAAAAGCAGTCACAGACATGGTGGTCTTCTGCCTCCAGCAGGCCACCATCCCTGTGAGTGCTGCGAGTTGCAAGGGGGTCGCAAATTGTGACCCATCTCATTAATATTAATATTAGTCGCTCTGACTCGCAATTTGCGAGTCGCAATTCAGGACATACCTACATCTGGCCCTACGTTGTTGAGAGCAAGATTATTTTGCTGTCTCAACTAAGCAAAAAAAAAAAAAAAAACTTTTTCAAAAAACTGCCCCGGTGATTCTTGTTGCACATCGAAGGTTTACGGGTGATCCATCAGGCGGGGGCTGAGGGAAAGGGAGTGGTCAAAAAAAGTTGTGTTTCCCATGTTAATTCCCCTAGGATTTTTTAACACAACTAGAGCCCGAACCACTGGACAGAATTCCACCACATATGGCAGAAAGCTAGCTTTTGGTATGCAGATTGTGCTTTTGGTTATTTGATGTAAATCTGTTCAGTAATTTTGGAGAAATTAAAGAAAATCTAAATTTGCATATCTCTGGCCGAAACAACTAATGAGTAATAATGTTGAGCTTGTGCAGGAAAATGCAGAGCTCTGATTGGTTGCCTGCACTTCAACCACGAAGTGATGGCAGCCATCTTGGGTCTCAGCTTCAGTTGAGTCCCACAAAACAAAACGTAAAAAACAAGGAAAATGGGTCAGAGTAGGGACACCCTGGCCCTTTAGCTCTGGCCAGGGCAAAAAAGTACTTTTTTGGAAAAAAAATTGCCACAAATTTGTGATGTCATTGCAAATTGGCTGTAAAAACTTTTTTTAAAGCGAGTGCGGTCTCCCGCACTTGTTCAATTAAAGCCCCTGGGTGGGCCAGGTCCCGGGGGCATGTTTAAAATGTAGGAGGGGCACACAGAGCCCTTCTCCTGGGCTTATATCTGCCCTGGGGACCGCCACCTTCCTGGGGTGAATTGTTTTATATGCAGGGGCTGTGTGGCCCTCTGCAGCCCTATAGACCGCCACCTCCCCAAGGCTTAATGCTAATTCCATGCAGGGGGCACACAGCCCCATGAAGACCGAGGGACCATCACCTACCAGGAGCTTTAAATAAATACAATGCAGGGCTGTGTGCCTACCCCCGTAGCCCATGGGACCACCACCTCCCCGGGCTTTAAATAAATACAATGCGGGGGCTGTGTGGTCCCCCCCGCAGCAAACAAAGTTCTCTTTCTGACAGTGGGAGCTGTCAAACAGCTCCCTCTGGCAGAAAACTGAGTTTTCATCTGTTTCCCTGCAAGCAAATATGCGTGCAGGGACACAGATGAAAACTTTACTCTCTGAAGCAGGTAGCTGCTATTTAAAACAGCTCCCTGCTTCTGGGAGCAATGCCAACTCCCGAAGAATGGGGGGAGCCACCTAGGACTGCAGGGACCTTGAGGCTCCCCGTGGTCATGTCACTCACGCTCTCTTCCATTCCATAATGGGATGGAAGAGAGAGAGCTAAAGATTGTCATTGCAAAGGTCTCTCCGTGCAATGACTTCAAAAAGTGAGACTAGCAAGATGTTTGGCACAAATGTTATAGTCAGGGCACTACTCCTACTAAAAAGAAGTAGGTGACTAACCAAGTTAGATGGTGTATAAGTGACATAATGGCATGTGGTATCACAACATGTGACATCATGGCATGTGACATCGCAAGTGACATCACAGGAAGTGACATCACAAGAAGTGACATCTTATCTTTAGACCTCACACGTATGTTCAGCAGGTCTATGAGGAGTACATTTGAGCAAATGACTAGATTTAACAAATGTGACCATTCTCACACTTGAGAGACAGGCCATGGCCAATCTGAATTGGGCCCATAGTCCCAAAATGTCACTGCATTATGTAATCTGAAACATCAGCTCAAAATCACAGTGTTAACTGTAAATTGAGGAAATAACAGTACAATATTGTACAATACGTACAAGTGCATACCATGTCATTTAGCCCCATATTATTAATAGAGGTGTTACAAATGTGGCGTCCTCTTAAAATATTTTTCTCATTGCAGTGTGCTTAACAAAATAATTGTTATGCATTACATTCACAGAGACCCGTTATATTGAATATACTATTTTAAATATGGCTGTTCACTACAATGAAACATCAACAGTGGGAAATAAAAGTCATTCCCTACTGTTGCTACTTCATAAAGGAATTCCAGACCATTTGAAGGGTTCTCACAGGGGTTTTGGAGAGATGCTCAGCGCAGTCTTGTTCATCTGCTTCCTGGAAAGCAGAGAAACAGCTTTGGGCGTGTGGGGAAAGTGAAGGCACAACTGGTAGGTGTGGGTGTCATTAGTCCAGGCATTACTTTTATTTGCCTGGGTGGGAGAGGGGTGGATTGAAAAGAAGGTGGTATGAGTGGCAGGGACTTTTTTAAAGCTAGGCATGGAGAGTTTGGGGGTGTACGGATTGTGATTACAAACATTGGAAGGGGTTGGAGGCTGGAGGCAGGAGGCAATGTATTCATTTTTATACGTTAGCAGGGCAGGGAATAGAGAGAAAATCCGTATGTGTGTCATTCATGATACAAGGCTTTGATATTTGAGCAAGGCAGGAACTGGTAAGTGCAGAGGGTGGTGTAAGTGAGTGGCAGGTCAGTAGGGTTTTTCTTTCAATATTTGGGAGGGCACTGATGAATGTGATGTAAGAGGATTACAGGGCGTTAGGTACCATTTTTAATATGTGCATGTTATAGAGGAAGGGTGGCCAGAGGGTAATGGGATGGGTGGAAGGACCCTGTCCTTAATAAAGGGGAGGGCGGCCACAAGTGAGGCCATGCTCTGCTTGAATCCCCGATGACTACTCTACTCTGAACAGCCGATGACAGCACTGAGAAAGGAAATAGAGGGGCCAGACATACTATAAAATTAAAGATAGGTGCCAGTGACTAACAGGGCTGTTTTTCACTTCGGGCGTGGTGAAAAATATTCCTGTTATTTAACCATGCATTGATAGCTCTATACAACCCCAATGGTCAGTCATGAACCACACCTGGAACTTAACTAGGGCACAGGCATGCAGGATCTGTCCTGGGTGCTGGTACCAACAAGAAATACAAGGAACCCAACATCCCACTTCCAAAAGACCCCTAAAGACTACAAGTCTCATTTGCTAAGCTTAGCTAGTGCAACATCAGTGTACTATTATATAATATTTCCGTCCTGCTTTTGGTTCTCGTTCTAGCCCCGACAATAATTTCCATCAGCCCACATTCGACCACAACCAGTGAATGTGAACATTTACCAAAAGATTTGTTAGACCTGACAGCCTTAGGGCCGTCAACCCCCAACTTTTTGCCTGCCTCCCTCCACTTTTGTGACACTGTTTCTGCTGGTTTTAGGACTCTGCACACTATACCACTGCTAACCAGTGCTAAAGTGCATAGGCTCTCTCCCTTAAACATGGTAACATTGGCTCATCCCCAGTTGACATAAGTAGTTTACGTATAAGACCCTAGTAAAGTGCACTACATGTGCCCAGGGCCTGTAAATTAAATGTTACTTGTAGACGTGCAGCACCTACTGTGCCACCCACATAGGTACCCCTTAACCATGTCTCAGGACTGCCATTGCACGGCCTGTGTGTACAGTTTCACTGCAACTTTGACTTGGCACTTAAAAGTACTTGCCAAGCCTTACACTTCCCTTTTTCTAAATATAAGTCACCCCTAAGGAAGGCCCTAGGTAACCCATAGGGCATGGTGCTATGTAGGTAAAAGGCAGGATATGTACATATGTGTTTTATATGTCCTGGTAGTGTAAAACTCCTGAATTAATTTTCCACTACTGAAAGGCCTGCCCCTTTCATAGACTAGCAGTAGGACTGCCCTCATATACTTTTTGAGTGGAAGATTCAGATCTGAAAGGGGTAACCAGGTCATATATAGTGTGGCCAGAATGGTAATAGAAAATCCTGCTTATTGGTGAGGTTGGTTTTTATATTATTATTTTAGAAATGCCACTTTTAGAAAGTGAGCATTTCTCTGCACTTTAATCCATCTGTGCCTTACAGCCTCTCTCCAATCAATGTCTGTCTGTGCTGGTTGACACCTCCCTTGTGCATTTCACCCAGACAACCACAAACATAGGACACTCAGTCACATCTGCATTCATCTGCATACTGAATGTGTCTTCCTGGGCTGGAAGGGTGGAGGCCTTGACACTAACACTTCAAAGGCCAGTGGCCTGCCTTACACAATGGACTGATAACACCCCACTGGGACCCTGGCAGACAGGGCTGGGCTGAAAGGGTAACTTGTGCCCCTTAAAACCACTCTTTGAAGTCTCCCCCACTTCAAAGGAATTTTTGGGTATGTAAACTGGATCTGTGACCCCACCAACTCAAATACTTCTGGATCTGCACCTGAACTCTGTCAGAGGAGCTGCCTGGCGGCCCAAAGGACTCATCTGGACTGCTTGCTGAGAAGGACTGCTGCCCTGCTGTTGCCCTGCTGGTCTCTGACTGTGCTAGAAGGACTCTGCCTTCCACATAAGTCCTCTTCAAGGGCTTGAATTGTGCTTGTCTCCTGTTTCTGAAGTCTCAGGGCCAACAAAGACTTCACCTCTACAAGAAATCCCTTGTGCATCTAAAAATAAAAGCAACGCCTACCGAAATCGATGTGAAGCCTGCATTGTGACCAAGAAATCGCCGCACAGGGGACCAAAACGATGCAGCCCTGACTTCCCCACTGGAAATTCGACACAGGGCCTACCATGCGATGGAAAATTTGACACATCACCTACCGGATCGGCGCAGCGCCTGTGCCTTCTTCCAGCACATCAAGGATTTCAATACATCGTTCCTGGGCTAACCGCATTGGTGAGGAACCAAGATTGAGTGCCGAAAATCGACGCAAACCCCTGCAGAGTGGAAACCTCCTCTGCAGTCCCCATGCATTGTTATGTTTGACGCATACCAGGTACTGTGTGTGACAAATAGGCAACTGCTCAATTCTAAGGATTGAGACTATTTTAAACCTTTTAAAAGTGATATTTCAACTTGTGCTTATTGGATCTTTGTTGTTTGGACCTTATTTTATTCAGATAAATATTATCTATTTTTCTAAACCTGTGTGGTGTATTTTTGGGGTGTTTTCACTGTGTTACTCTATGATTTATTGCACAAACACTTTACACATTGCCTTCTAAGTTAAGCCTGACTGATCAGTGCCAAGCTACCAGCGGGTAAGCACAGGATAATTTGAATTGTGCTCTCACTTACCCTGACTAAGATTGTGGTCCCTACTTGGATAAGGGTGTATACCGCTGCCAACTAGAGTCGCCATTTCCTGTTTCAATAATTCTAATCAATAGAGTAGAATAAGGCCACAAACTAAGGTAGACATTTTACCTACTGGTTGGTAAATCAAAGTCTGACAACAATGCTTAATTTGTAAAAAGATACATTACAAGCCCTGCGATTTTATTTACAAAATAACAGGTGCATCCTGCACGGTTACTGAGAGAAGACATGAAAGGATAGCAAAAACCAGGACCCTTTCTGTAGCAATCAATATAGCTGTGAACATTGTTAGAAATGGAGTCTCTGGTTGGCAGTCAGTTTGCACTCTGTCCAAGCAGGGACCCTCACTCTAGTCAGGGCAATGCAGATAAACACTTAAGATAACCCCTGCCCACCCCCTTGGTAGCTTGGCACAAGCAGACAGGCTTATCTCAAAGTCGATGTGTAAAGTATTTACACCAAAACACACAATTATACAGTGAAAACACTACAAAATGGACACAACAACAGTTACAAAAAATTGCCAATATTTATCTAAATCAAACAAGTCCAAAAAGACAAAAAAACAACATACGCAAGTAAAGTTATGAATTTTTAAATTGAAAAGAGTCTTATTCCAGGTAAAACAATGGATGCGCTGATGTTACACAAAGTACCTTGTTTGTGTCAAAAATAAAGCTGCATGGGCAAGCGTGCATTGGAAAAGTCAGCAATGTGTTGATTCCTTATTCGTAAGTGAGGCCATGCATTGTTTCTTCTCCAGTCGGGTAGGCGATGCGTTGTTTTTCTTTCCCGCAAGAGAACGGATCCGGGCAGGATCACGTTGGTTTTGACGCCATGTGACGATGCGTGCAAAATCCGGCCACACGTGATGAGGAACCGCGCTGCATGGGGTTTGCATCGATTTTAGCAGCCAGAAACGAATAATGTGTCGACTGCCCAGCCATGATAAAGGTGGTGCGTCGATTTCTCCGCGGTAGTGCAGGTGGTGCATTGCTTTTACAGCCCGTGTTGCAGGTGGTGCGTCAAATGTTTCCCCACATGGCACCTGGGCATGGCTTTCAATCTTGGTTCCACCAGCTTCACTTTTCAAGGGCGCAGGGACTGGAGTGGGCATCACTTGGCAGAGGAGGAGTCTCAGCAGAGAGTCCAGGTGCTGGCAGAGGAAGTCTTTCATGGCTCTGAGACTTCAAAACAGGAGGCAAGCTCAGTCCAAGCCCTTGGAGACACTTCACAGTTAGGAATTGTTGGAAAATGGGTTATTGGTAAGGGCAGGTAAGTACCTACACTTAGCAATAGGCCACTAACCTCCTCTTAGGTCCAGTAAGGACTTAGTAAATGAAACCCAGCTCAACCCTTGGTAGCTTGGTAACGAGCGACAAGGCTTAACTTAGGAGACAAAGTGTAAAGCATTCAAATATCACAAAACAGTAATTAAGTAATTCACAGGAAACAGTATAAAAATCCAAAATCAATTTACAAAAATAGGAAATATGGTTAGCTTTAAAATGACACCAAAACGAATAAAATCAGATAAGAGGAACCGGAGATATGAATTTTTAAAGAATGATTGCTTTCTAGCGCATAGAAACGAAAAGCGCTAATCTGGTCATCTAGTCGCACCTCGACCGGGGCAAAGTCAAATCTTAAGGCCGACCACGATGGAGCCTGGCACGGCTACAGCCCGCAGGAGGCCTGGGTCAAAAGTTTACCTTAGGACTTAGTCGTTTTCTGGACATTTTCTTCAGCGGGACGAACCTGCCAGTCCAATCTGACCTCCTGGAACTCTTCCACAGATATGCGTTGGGGGAGCCCTCAGTGGAGATTTGGTAGTTTTTTCGAGCTGAAAATCCTTTGACCGGGGCAAACCTGAATCTTGATCAGATGTCCTTGGAGCCATCTTCGGATACACTGTCTGGGAGGTCCTGGTCGACTTCCTACGTTTGGATTTAGGCCCTCATTATGAACACGGAGGTCGAAACCACTGTGTTCATGCTGGCGGTCAAACTACTGACTGCCAGCGCCCCCGGATCCCCGCCGGCCATATTAGGAATATTTCTCTGGGCCGGCGGGCGGAAACATTGTTTCCGCCCACCGGCCCAGAGGAATTCCTGGACGGGACATTGACGGCGGCTCCACATGGAGCCGCTGCCAATGCCTCTGTGCGGCGGGTGCAGCTGCACCCGTCTCGCAGATCACTGCCCAAAAATTGGGCAGTGACCTGCGCGATGGGGCACTGCACAGGGGTCCCTGCACTGCCAATGCCAAGTGCATGGGCAGTGCAGGGGCACCCCCTCCGCCAGCCTTTCCCTCGTGGGTTTCCCCGCCAGGGAAAGGCTGGAAGATTAGGGATCATTATCTGAGGGGCAGCACTGCTGCCCTGTCAGATAGTGATTCCTACCACCACCAGGCTGCCTGAAGGAGGCAGCCTGGAGGTGAGTGAGGGCTTCCGATGGTGGCCCTCATGGTGTTGTTTATGTGGCGGTGTGACCCGCCATGCCGGATGGCGGGCCACACCGCCAAGTTCGTAATGAGCACCTTAGTCTCTTTTTTGGAGATTTTCTTCACCGGGACTAACCTGCAAGTCAGGCCGGGCGCGGTTGAGGCAAGCCAGCTAGAGTTGCTGCGGCGGGTCGGTCCCTCTATGGAGCTTTTTTTCGAAAGTTCTACAAAGTTCTCCAAACTTCTGGATCTTCTTCCAGATGTTCTTTTAAGGTTCTTTCGAGGTCCACAGTTCACCCCAAGGTTCCAGAAGCTCTGAGATTCTCCTTGGGGGTGCAGACTACAACTCCCAGAATGCACCCTCGTGCAAACTCCTTTTTGGCCACTGGACAGGGGTTGGCTGGTTGGTTTCTTCAGGAGTTGGTGCAGGGGACTCTGGTTAGCAAGTTTTCACCTGTAGCAAACAGGGAGTCCCTCCTTGAACCAGTTGAAGCCAGGCAAAGTCCTTCTTGTGGTGAAGCCCAAGTGTGCAGCTGGTGCAGTCCTTCAGAGTGTAGTGTACAGGTGCAGGCCAAGGGCACCCAGCCCTAGGGGAACATAGGGCACACCTTAGGGGTGACATATGTAAAAATAAGGTAGTTTAAGGCTTTGGAACTACTTTTAATTCAAAGTCGAATTTGCATGTAACATTAATTTAAAAGCAGCCAGCAAGGCAGGCCTGCCTTTAAAATGACACTGGGCACCTCAGCAGTGCATCTATGGGGGCACTACCTATGCTGGGGTCCCTAAACCTCCATGTCCTGCCATATACTAGGGACTTATTAGTAGGTTATTTTTGCCGATTATAATTAGCCTAATTTGCATATCCACTTTACACTGAGCACTGGCCCTGGGACTGGTAAGCAGTACTCAGGGCGCAGCTAAGAGTCAGTAACCACCAGTACCTGTCCAAAACGTTTTGGGGTGACCAGCGCAATAAGGCAGACTTTCCTACAGGAATATACCACAAAGTCTGGTCTTTGTCCTTTTTCATGTAGAAGCAGCAACTGCAGGTCAACCCACCAAAGCACAGTCACAGGCAAAGGGGCAGTATTCCTCCTCCAGCTCTTCAGCACTTCTGCTTGGCAGAGGTTCCTCTTGAGTCCAGAAGTTATCTCAAAGTCTGGGGGTTTGGGTCCACTACCTATACCCATTTCTGCCTTTGAAGCAGGCAAATTCAAAGGAAATTCTGCATTGTAAGAGGACAGACACAGCCCTTTCAGGAATAAGCGGAGCTCCTCCCTCTCCACCCTAGCCCAGGAGACTCATAAAGATATGCAGGCTACACCCCAGCTCCCTTTGTGTCACTGTCTAGAGGCAATTCACAAACAGCCCAACTGTCAGTCTGACCCAGACTTGGATTCCACAAGCAAGCAGAGGCACAGAATGGTTAAGCAAGAAAATACCCACTTTCTAAAAGTGGCATTTTCAAACTGACAATCTAAAAAAAAACCTGTACCAAAAGGTGTATTTTTAAATTGTGAGGTCAGAGACCCCCAAACTCCAGATCTCTATCTGCTCCCAATGGGAAATTGCACTTAAAAGATATTAAAAAGCAGTCCCATGTTACCTATGAGAGAGCTAGGCCTGGCAACAGTGAAAACCGAATTTGGCACTATTTCACTGTCAGGACATGTAAAACACATCAGTACATGTCATATCTTCAATGAACGCTGCACCAGCTATCTAGGGCCTACCTTAGGGGTACCTAACATGTACTGAAAAGGCAAGGTTTGGGCCTGGCAAGTACGTATACTTCCCAGGTCGAATTGGAAGTTTAAAACTGCACACACAGACTCTGCAGTTGCAGGTCTGAGACATGTTTACATGGCTACTCATGTGGGTGGCACAAACAGTGCTGCAGTCCCACTAGTGGCATTTGATTTACAGGCCCTAGGCCCCTCTGGTGCACTTTACTAGGGACTTGCCAGTAAATCATATATGCCAATCATGGATAAACCAATCACTAATACAATTTACACAGACAGCATATGCACTTTAGCATAGGTTAGCAGCAGTAAAGTGCCCAGAGTCCTAAAACCAACAAAAATGGTCAGGAAAAAATAAGAGGAAGGAGGCAAAACATTTGGGGATGACCCTGCAAAAAGGGCCAGGTCCAACAAACATGAAGCATCAAATGGCTACTGCCACCAAGAATTGAGTGATCTCACCTTTAAAATTATAAGGGGTCAAATGTAAAATCAAAGAGATTGTAAAAAGGAGCTACTAATTGCACCTTGACTACTGCTATTACACCCATGCCTGTCTCTTAATAAAATAACATTGTAGGCTTGGACACAGGAAAGCGGATGTTGTGAGATCTAAAAGACCACGTTTCAGATTGTAGAAGATTGTAACAGTGGTCTTTGTTGCTCCAAAGAGTATGGTAATCATACTTGTTTAACTAATAAATGTATACTATAAAACAGATTTATTAAAACTTTGCGTAACACAGTGTAGCAACCAAGGTGCTGCACTGCGTGGCACAAGGGAGAAAACAGTGCTGAGCCATATTTACAAAGTTATGGCGCTGCTGCTGTCATCACCTTCGCTCATGCTCAAATAGGCTTCTTAGTATCATGCATGTACCTTTCCACTAAGGTGCAAAGGTGTGTGCATGATGTCTAGCATAGCTTTTATATTGGAAGAATACTCTTTCAGTACACAACACTTTGCTTAGACAAAGGTAATGTTTTTCACACAGTGGGTGTGGGCTGATCAACGCAGCACACTTGCAATGGGGAATGTTTGGAGAAGGTAAAAGATTTCTCCAACTTAACACCTGTTTCGAGGCAGTGGAATTTTGGCTGCAAAGTTGTAGCATCCTCCCCAGCCCGGGAGCATACACAGACCATGCAACACACGAGCTCTTAAGTAGGTGGCTTTATTCCTCAGCATACAACCACACACTAAAGCGCACCTAGTTTCATGACACAACATCTCCTCCTTTATTAAATAAAAAGTACAAACAATAGTTGTATCAGATCTCTTTGATGAGTCTTCGAGGCCAGATCAAGTGGTATGAATGGTAGAGAAACACTCTGATTGAGCACCATGGGTGTATATTCTGATGCTGCTCTGGACTGTCAGGTGGAATTGCCTCATCAAAGATTGCAGGTGCTGACAAACAATGAGGTAGGTGCTTGAAATGTGGTGAGTCCCAGGTGATGATTTTTCCGGGACACCATGGTGGTCATTACAACCCTGGCGGACTGTGTTAAAGCGGCGGTAAGACCGCCAACAGGCCGGTGGTAAAAAATTTGCAATTATGACCGTGGGGGAAACCGGCAACAAAGACAGCCACTTTAACACTCAGACTGCCACAGCGGTACAAACAAACAGCTTGGCGGTCACCACCAACAGACAGGCGGGAGACAATGTACCGCCCACAGTATCACAACCTACCAATCCGCCACCTTTTCTGGAGCGGATTCACCACGGATAAAAACACGGCAGAAACAGCCCTTCCGAAGGGAAAACGCTCACCTCTACACACTCCATGAGGAAGGAGGGCCCATGGAGCCGGAACCCCATATTCTTCCTGCACTAGTCTTCCTGCTCTTCTACGAGGAGCATCAACGCCGGCGGCGAAGACCACGGTGAGTACTGCACCTACGACATAGGGGAGGGGGGAGGCAAAAACACAGGGACACACACACTCAACACCCCAACCCCAACCCCCACCCCGACCCTCACCCACTACAACACACACCAATGCTTATCTATACATAACAGTAACACCCCCCAACCCCCCCCGGAAGAATTCCAAGACAAAAGGAAATGAGTGGAACCATTGTAATATATCAAAATACAGTAAGCAAATATATATATATATATATATATATATATATATGCACAATAAACAAATTATACACCACGATTAGTAGTGCAGGTATAGCACCATTCATAGTCCGTGGACCACAGGGCCCAAAATGCATGGGCGAGGCCCACACAAGATACCCGATCCAAACGGAGAGAACAATGCAGGGGCATCAGATAGAAATACAACAGGCACCCCAGGGGGAAGGGAAGGGTGGGCACCTCAGCCGGATGAGTGCACCACGCCAGATACAAGAGGGGGCTCCATGCACATTGATGTATCCTGGGGAGTGCAAAGCCACAGTCTCTCAAGTCTCTACAGTGGGTGGGTTGCCCACTGTACCATCCTGGGGAGTGCAAAGCCACAGTCTCTCAAGTCTCTACAGTGGGTGGTTTGCCCACTGTTACATCCTGGGGAGTGCAAGGCCACAGTCTCTCAAGTCTCTACAGTGGGTGGGTTGCCCACTGTTCCATCCTGGGGAGTGCAAAGCCACAGTCACATAAGTGGATGCATGTCTCCACTGGTTCTGGAGGGGGACTGGTGCCCAGAGTGCTTCATCCTGTGCAGGACAGACAGAGTGGATGCAAGTCTCCACTGGTTCTGGAGGGGGACTGGTGCCCAGAGTGCTTCATCCTGTGCAGGACAGACGGAGTGGATGCAAGTCTCCACTGGTTCTGGAGGGGGACTGGTGCCCAGAGTGCAGCACTCACCCCGTGACGGTCCCTGTTGCGTCACTGTCCGTGCCGCAAATGGGCTAGCGGTGCTTTCCATGGCGGTCTTTGCCCTGTTCAGCGGTCTTTGCCCTGTTCAGCGGTGCTTGAGTTGCCAGTGTCTGACCTGTTCAGCAGTGCTGTCCATGGCGGTCTTTGCCCTGTTCAGCGGTGCTTGAGTCGCCAGTGTCTGACCTGTTCAGCGGTGCTTTCCATGACAGTATTTGCCCGGTTCAGCAGTGCTTGGGTTGCCAGTGTCTGACCTGTTTAGCTGTGCTTTCCATGGCGGTCTTTGCCCTGTTCAGTGGTCCTTGCCAAGGCGGTCCGTCATTGCCCAGCAGGGCTGTGGCTGGCGGTCCTTCATGGGTCAGCTGGGCTGTGGCTGGCGCTGGCCTCCTGGGCAGTGCCGATGGTGCTGGCGTTGGCCTCCTGACCAGTGACTCTGGCGGTGGCTTCCTGGCCAGTGACGATGGGGCTGGCGGTGGCCTCCTGGGCAGTGACGATGGGGGTGGCGGTGGCCTCCTGGCCTCTGACGATGGGGCTGGCCGTGGCCTCCTGGGCAGTGACTCTGGTGGTGGCCTCCTGGGCAGTGACTCTGGCGGTGGCCTCCTGGCCAGTGACGATGGGGCTGGCGGTGGCCTCCTGGGCAGCAGGGATGATGGCGGTCTTCTCCGCCGTGCTGCTCCTCCCAGACTTTGGAGATTTCTTCTGCCCCTTCCCCACCTTGGGAGGAGTCACAGCTGAGTCGACACTCCCCCCGGGACCCCTGTGAGTGGCTTGGCTGGCTGGAGTCTTCCCCCTCTCCCGCCGGGTAGTGTCCAACTTCTTGTGCTTCACAGGGGGGGTACTGTATGTGCTGTGGCTCCGTGCCACACTGGCTGGCCTGGTGGTCAGTGCACTTCACATCCCTGTAACAACAGGCAGAACTGGTCCCGTAGATATTTTGGCTGAGGTGCTAGTACGGGACCTATGAGTTGGACGGGGGGTGGGAAATAGGTTAAGGGTGGACAGGAAAAGTTTTTGGGAGACAATGGGACGGGTAGCTGGAGGGGGTTTGGGAGTGGAGGAAGAGGTGGTGGTTGTAGAAGGTGTAACTTTTGTGGTTTTGGGTGCAGGTGCATGGGCTGGAGGCTGTCATGAGGTGGATAGTTGTTGGGTGGGTGTATGCCTGCGTTTGTGTATCTTGGGAGGGGGCGTCACAGACACACTGGGAGAGGACACAGGGGACGTGTAAATGGTAGTGGGGGTGATGAGGGCACGTGAGCAGGGTGTGGTGGTGGGTGTGCTGGTGCGGGACGTAGTGGCTGTAGTGGTAGTGCATGCAGGTGTGAGTGTAGACGAGACTGGGAGGGAGTAGGGAGACGAGGAGGAGGGGGACACAGTGGAGGCAGTGGATGTTGGTGTGTCTGTATGTGTGTGATGCTTGCGTGAGTGCCTGTGGGATGTGGGGTGCTTATGTTTGCCTGAGCTTCCCTTGTGTGTTGAGGTGTGTGCAGGCTGGTCTGACGGTGTGCTTGGGATAGGCAGAGGTACAGGGGATTGGGTTTGGGAGGAGGAAGTTGGAGGGGGGAGGCTAGACACAGGGACAATGGCTGCCATCAGTGCTGAGGCAAGAGTCTGAAGGGTTCGATGAAGGGCAGCCTGACCAGAATGAATGCCCTCCAGGAATGCATTTGTGTGTTGCAACTCCCTTTCTACACCCTGGATGGCATTCACAATGGTAGACTGCCCAACAGTGAGGGACCTGAGGAGGTCAATGGCCTCCTCACTGAGGGCAGCAGAGGTGACAGGTGCAGGGGCTGAGGTGCCTGGGGCGAAGGTGATGCCCACCCTCCTGGGTGAGCAGGCACAGGGCTAAGGCTGAGGGGCTGCTGGGAGGGCCGTGCTGGTAGGGGGGGTGGCGGCTGTACCTGTAGAAGTGGGTGGCACAGATATTGCCGCCGCCACAAGGGAGCTCCCATCGGAGGATGAGTCTGTGTCGCTGGTTGCAGATTCTGTGACCGCCGTGGTGCTCCCCTTGCCCTCCGTCCCACTGGTGTATTCTGAGTCCGTAGTGTGGGCCTCCATGCCCATGTGGGATGCAGCTCCCTTGTGCTCCGGTGCCACTGTACCTCCGCCTGATGATGCTAATGCACACAAGAACAGGGAGACCACAAAAAGGGGGGGAACGACAGAAGAAAGACAGGTTGAGTGCATGGCTTACCGCTACCGTTGGCGGACAATACGGACACAGCAGCCCCCTGCACTACGTCGCGCTGTTGGGCTCTACAGATGCAATTCCTGGGAAATGGCCTACAAGGCTATGGACGACATCTGCACACATAGGTGACACAGGGGCATGAATAGCTGTACTTGGCACTCTACAGAGGTGGGGTGGGGGGGCCACATGGTCTGCCTTACAGAGGGGCCTTGCCTACAGAACTCGCCCTGGCCTAGTGAAACCCACAGCCCTCCTCCCCCACCCAGACACCTTCACTGTGTGCAAAGTCTGCTGAATGATTGTGTACTCACCCCCTTGTGTCTGCTGTGATGCCCTCAAGCGCCCATCCAACTCAGGGTAGGCCACCACCAGGATCCTGAATATTATGGTTAGACGGGCACCCCCCCCACGTTGGGAGGCCATCTCCAGCTGAGCCTCCGCCGTCTTCTTGCTCCAGCGGTGAATGTCCTCCCATCTTTTACGGCAGTGCGTGCTCCGTCTGTGATGGACCCCAGGGTCCGTACGTCCTTGGCGATGGCATGCCAAATATCCTTCTTCTGGTGGGCGCTGACCTACATGACATGTACAGGGGAATAAGAGAAGTCATTACCAACTGCACCGTCAAAGTGAGTGGCCCACATCCCTACCCTTGCCATGTGGCACATGCATTCACAGTCCTTCATGCACGCAGAACTGTGCCCCCTTCCTTCTTACAACTAGCCCTCTCCACACAGGCATAGCCCATACAGCATGCTCCCTGTGTACTTACCTGTTGGTCTGGAGGACCGTAGAGTAGCGTGTACTGGGCGAGGACCCCGTCGACGAGCTTCTCCAACTCCTCTGCAGTGAAGGCAGGGGCCCTTTCCCCAGACGCAGCAGCCATTGTCTCTTCCAGACCGAGGTCACAGCAGCACTTGCAGTGTAGGTCCTCTCCTGTCGAAGATCAGGTATCGAGTGATTGAACAGATAGAAAATGGCGGTCACGTCCGCGGCCTTCATAGGCACCGTCAACTGGGACATGTGAGGAGATGGCGGCATGCTCTGGTGTATCGACCGCTGGTGGACCTGTCGACAATGAAGGAAAGAAGTTTGATCATCACCTACAGGTTTGACCGTGCCACAATCCAGGAACTGTGTACACAGTTGGAGCCTAACCTGATGTCAGCAATCCGCCATCCCACAGGAATCCCCCCTCAAGTGCAGGTGCTATCAGTGCTCCATTTCCTTGCAAATGGGTCATTTCAAACTACAGTGGCCATGGCATCAGGGATGTCCCAGCCTATGTTTTCCAACGTGTTGTTCAGAGTGTTGTCTGCCCTGCTGAAACACATGCGGAGCTACATCGTTTTCCCTCAGGTGGAGGACTTGCTTACAGTGAAAGGTGACTTCTATGCCATGGGACATATCCCCAACATCATAGGTGCCATTGTTTGGACCCATGTAGCTTTGGTTCCCCCCACAGGAGTGATCAGGTGTACAGGAACCAGAAGAGTTATCATTCCATGAATGTACAGATGGTATGTTTGGCAGATCAGTACATCTCCCAGGTAAATGATATGTTCCCTGGCTCTGTGCATGACGCCTACATCCTGCGGAATAGCAGCATCCCTTATGTGATGGGTCAACTCCAGAGGCACCGGGTGTGGCTATTAGGGGACTCTGGCTACCCCAACCTGTCATGGCTACTGGCCCCAGTGGGGATTCCCAGGCCCAGGGCAGAGGAACACTACAATGAGGCCCATGGGCGGACTAGGAGGGTGATCTAACGCACCTTTGGCCTCCTGAAGGCCAGGTTCTGGTGCCTCCATATGACAGGTGGATCCCTATTCTGCACACCAAAGAAGGTGTGCCAGATCATCGTGGCCTGCTGTATGCTTCACAACTTGGCTTTGCGACGACAGGTGCCTTTTCTGCAGGAGGATGGTCCAGATGGCGGTGGTGTGGCAGCTGTGGAGCCTGTGGACAGTGATGAGGAGGAAGCAGAGGAAGAAGACATTGACAACAGGGACTTAGTCATCCAGCAATATTTCCAGTGACACACAGGTGAGAAAACATTCCTGCCTACTACAAGTACTTTAACACTTCTACCTCTATCCTGTCTGTCGATTTCACCCAGTGTATGGTCACTGAGTTGTCATTTTCCTTTACGGTTTCACAGGTGTGGTTTCCAACGTGTGTCATCTGCTTAGATTCCTCATGGACTTGAGCTGTGTGACATAGGTATGTTGACATTACATTTGAAAAAGCATTTTGTCACTATAATTGTTTATACACAAATTCGAAATCACAGACTGACTCCAGATTGTTTTGTGCTTCAAGGGTGTTTATTGAAGTGCTCATTATTGGAGGGGGTTGTAAAATGATGAGGGGGGATGGTAGAGGAATGTCCATGGCAGAGTCCACTCTATTAGTCTTAGGAAGTGGAGCTGGGGCAGTTCCAATATAGACAGGGTTACAAAGTGGGACAGTGGTTTGACAATCAGGGTGGTCTCATTTCTTAGCGGGGGTCTTGGCATCGTGCTCTGTCTTGTTCCTGGATCTCAGGGACCGCTTGCGGGGTGGTTCTCCGTCTGCAGGGGGTGGGGTGCTGGTGTGGTGGTCCTATGGCGGGGCGTCCTGTCCGCCTAGCGCCGGCGGAGGTGGTGGGCAGTTCATCATCCATGCTAGTGTCAGGGGCCCCTTGGAGTGCCACAGTGTCCCTCCTGGTGTTAAGTATTTCCTTCAGCACCCCTACTATGGTGCCCAGGGCAGAGCTGATGGTTCTGAGTTCTTCCCTGAACCCCAAATACTGTTCCTCCTGCATGCGCTGGGTCTCCTGAAACTTGGCCAGGACCGTTGCCATTGTCTCCTGGTAGTGGTGGTAGGGTCCCATGATGGAGGAGAGGGCCTCGTGGAGAGTGGGTTCCCTTGGCCTGTCGGCACCCTGTCGCACAGCAGCCCTCCCAGTTCCCCTGTGTTCCTGGGCCTCCGTCCCCTGGACCGTGTGCCCACTGCCACTGCCCCCAGGTCCCTGTTGTTGTTGGGGTGGTGGGTTATCCTGGGTTCCCTGTAGTGGTGGACACACAGCTGATTGACGTGTCCTGGGAACGGAGGTATGGGCCCGCTGGGTAGGTGCTGTGCTGGTGTTACCAGAGGGTGGAAAGTCTGTGGTGGCCTGTGCCTGTGTGAGGGGAACCGACTGTCCCGAGGCCCACGATGGTCCGGGCTGGTCATCTGGATCCAGTTGGACAGAGCTGCTGTCATCACTGTGGGCTTCTTCTGTGGGTGGGGTGGAGATGTCTTGACCCTCCTGTCTGGTGACGTTGGGTAGTGGTCCTGCAGGGGTGTAAAAGCATGATTATTGCATCTGTGTGTGTCATGGTGTGCAATGGGTGGGTGAGCGTGTACCCCAGTGCTAGCATTCATGTGTGGGGGCTTGTGTGATGATGGTTGAGGGGGGTGTTATGGGTATGTGCAGTGGGCATGCTTTAGTGATGGGTGTCCATGCTTTGTTGTTGTATGCAGGGCTTGGTGTTGGGATGTGTGGTTTGTGTTATTGGTACATTAGTGAGGAGTTGGAGTGATAGGGGAGGGGGCGAGGGTGGGGGTCTGTGATAGCATGTACATAGGGCGGGGATATGGTAGTTAAAGGTTTGACTTACCAGAGTCCATTCCTCCACCGACTCCTGCGAGGCCCTCAGGATGCAGAATCGCCAAGACCTGCTCCTCCCATGTTGTTAGTTGTGGGGGAGGAGGTGGGGGTCCGCCGCCAGTCCGCTGTACCGCCAGGTGGTGTCTGGAGACCACAGAACGCACCTTCCACCGTAGGACGTTCCACCTCTTCCTGATATCGTCCTGATTTCTTGGGTGTTGTCCCACTGCGTTGACCCTGTCGACTATTCTTCGCCATAGCTCCATCTTCCTTGCTATTGAGGTGTGCTGCACCTGTGCTCCAAATAGCTGTGACTCTACCCGGACGATTTCCTCCACCATGACCCTGAGCTCCTCCTCCGAGAACCTGGGGTGTCTTTGCCGTGCCATGGGGTGTTGTGGGTGATGTGTGGGGTGGTGTGTGTGGTGATAATTGTGGTGATATGTAGTGGTGTGTGGTGTTTTGTGCGTGGTAGTTGTGTGGGTGATGGTGTTAAGTGCCTTTGGATGCTGTTGTTGTTGCTGGTACTGTCTCTCTCTGGCCTTCTTTCAGAATTTTTGGTAGTAGGGGTTTGTGGGTGATGTGGGTGTGTGTTTTATATTGTATTGGGTGTGTGGGAGTGGTGTGTGTATGTGTTTCAGGTGTGTGTATTTGGAATTGTCCAATGTGGTTGTGTTTTGTAAATGTGTGTGTATTTTGAGCGCAGCGGTGTGTACCGCCAATGGAATACCGCGGTTGAAAGACCGCCGTGTGGATTCGTGGGTCGTGATAGCGTGGGTGTATTTCTGTTGACGTGACGGTGGAGGTTTTGTTTTCGCCAGTTTATCACTGACCTTTGGGGTGGCGGATTTGTGTGGGTGGCGGATTTTTGTCAGATTTCGGGATGTGGGTCATAATCGCTGTGCAGAATTCCGCGGCCGCGGCAGTGTGTTGGCGGTCTTCTGCACAGCGGTAAGCGGCTTTTACCGCCAATGTTGTAATGAGGGCCCATGTGTCCTTTTCATGTCACCACCCCCAAAGGTTCGACATCAAAGGGAGTGTCTGTTTTCTGCTTTTGTTTCTGTTTGACCAGGAACCAGTCATTTTCATCAAAGACTGTTTTCTGAGCTCATCAATGTCGACTGGCGTATGTCTTTGTTTTGAATTTTCGAGAAGCGCCCAGGACCAGAACCTTATCGGTATCTAAGATTCGATCAAAAAGCTCTCCTAAACTGTAAGGTTACAGGACTCTCATCAGTTATGAAGTGGGACGTTAAGCAATAAGCGCGGAGGGCTTGGTACAGTGGTTGTTTCAGTTCAGTTCTCTCCATTGCTGCTCGCTGAATTACTTTCTTGAAGGTGCCCATGAAACGTTCAACAACGCGATCGGCTTGAGGACACAGAGGTGTGCTCTTTTGTTGCTTGACAGTCAGTTTAACTAGAAACTACTTGACATTTCAACTGTGGAACAGCATGCCACTGTCAGATTTGTGGATGGCGGGTCTACCCCACACTACGAAGAGGCCGTCCAGCCACTCGATGATCTTGTCATGGGTGGTTGATGACATTTCCTCCACTAGTAGAAAGCATGAATACTCATCAATGACTACCATGAGATGATGTCTGTTCCCTAAGGGCCCAAGGAAATGAACAGCAACTCTTTCCCAGTACTATGGAGGAAGGTCAGACATTGTCAATGGGTGTTGAGGTACTTTAGGGGAAACACAGTTGCAAAGTTAGCACAAGTTCAGTTCCCTCTCTAACCTTTTGTGTAGGCACGGGAACCACACTTGTTCTCTTAGGGCTCTTTTGGTGGCTATGATAGCATGATGTCCTTCATGAGCCAGTTCAAAGACTTGCTGACCTAGGCTCTCACGTATAGCAATTCTCAAGCATCTCAGCACAATGCCTTCCTTGGTTACAGACAGTTCATCCTGTACATTTTTTAACTCAAATGTTATCTTTCAGAGGTCGAACACTCTTCCCACGACTGATTTACACTTTCATTGTTTTGAGTCTTCTAAGGCCATGTAATATTGACGGAAACTGTGTTACAATTTCAGACTGAATGTGAAAATTGTAATTCAGAGATACCAGCCCCATGTCAGTAGAAGTGGCAAAGTCGAACAGACATGCACTGGGCGAAGTTCCTGGAAGTACCTGAATAGGCGCTAACACAGACACTGCTTAAAATTTCATGGTTGCTGTGAATGATCCTTGACTCCTCAATGGTTTAGAAGCAGCCCACATGTCTAACTTCATGTTTGACGGGTGATGTCACAGCACATGAGAGAGGTTATTAACCTTCTCAACCGGCATGATGTTATTTGACACACTACTGTCTATGATGAAGGTGATGGGGCAACAATTAACTTTTATTGTGATCTTGCAGCAGTGTCAAAAGGAGCTTGGCAGTTCCATTTGTTGATTTGTCTTTGTTATTGACTCTTCCTTGCAGGCAACCAACCCAACATGTGCCTGGCACACTTTGGTTGACATCATCATCGCACAACCATCTTCTTTATTGGCACTTGATAATGACATTCAAGAGCCATTGCAGGACAAGCGTGATGATGATTATGACTTCGTCGGGTTTCTACTTCTTTGAAGACGTCAACTTGTGTGCATCTGCTTTGTGGTTGTACTTGCTTTTCATGACCAGCGCTGATTCACTTTTTGCTGTTCCACCTTCCATATCAGCAGCTTGTCGTTCTGCTCCTTCATCAGCTCTTGCAGCCATTAATATTTTGTCTAAGCTGAGCATCTCTCTCAAGAAGCGACTTCTGAAAGAGTCCAATAGACAGCCTTGATGACTCAAAGGTGTATGGCTTCTTTGTCAATAAATTCACTGAACTTACAGTGTTTGATGAGTATGTCAAGTCTTTCAACAAATTCATCCATTTCACCATCTTGCTGTCTCTCTTGATTGAAAATATATCTTTCATAATCGACATTTGGCATCGGATTGAATTTGGTATTCAAAGCTTCTTTGATCTGACGGTACAATATTGCATCAGTCTGTGAGACGCCTTTTACTCCACCACTAGCAAGGTGCTTTAAATTCTTAACAGTTTTCTTATTGTCCACTTCTTCTAGGGCATCTATGAAGCCATTGAACGTCTTGATCCATGCAGTCCACTTGGTACCAATATTCTGTTTCTTGGAGATGTTGAATGGCGGTGGTGGTTTCAGTAATGCAGCTGCATCATATTTCACATCCTGTTCTGCTGTTGAGAGTATGTGCTGTTTAGGTGGCAACAGCCGCTCACCGGTAGCAACTCAATTTCTGCAAGCACAGGTCACTTGCCTGCGCTAGGGTTGTCCTGTCTGAGCAGAGGTCATACGTCATGGCCCTCTTTCTTGATGATAAGTGATGATTCTGTTTCTTGCACTTGATCACTGTCACTCTTAGCTTTTTGTATCGTACCTGGTTGTCACTGATGTTAGCAATTCGCTCGTATTGACGATGAATCTGTGTTGCAATGCACAACATTGTTTCTCCTTTCAGCCTCGCCATTGGATTCTGGTAGGCATTTTGAAAGCTGTCCTCCACAGGGCCTTCCACTCCTTGAGGGCTGAATAAGGGCTTGAGCGATGCTTCGATTCCACACACTCCAACTCTGACCTGCTTTTGTTCGCGCCAAGCACACCTGGCACATAAGAGCAGTCTGTTGGGTTGTTTCAAACACTCAGGGAGAGCAGCCTTGTTTCTATGGGGCATGTATCCCCTTACTCATCACCAGTTGTAGCGTCCTTCCCAGCCTGGGAGCATACTAAGACCACGCCACACGGAGCTCTTGAGTAGATGTCTTTCTTCCTCAGCATAAATCACATACTAAATCACTGATTATGGCATATCCATCAAGAACCACACTTTAACACCTCCCAACAAGTTACGCAATCCCTCTGCTAAGTCTGGCCAGAACCACGAGGGCCCTAGGTCACCTAGTCTCACAACACTACAGCTACCATTGTTAGTAGAGAGGGCTTTGCATGAGTATCCATTGATAGGAGAGTCTGAATGCCCATGTACCATCCGTGGGACAACCCCTCAACCCAAAGTAGCACAAAGCATTGTTTGTGTTACTTACAAGGTTACGTTCCAAGGCAAATAAAGTTTTGTGCTGGAGAGTAGATAATATGCAACACTTTGTGCCTGTTTTCATCACTGTTTGTGACTTTGCACTGGTGCAAAGTGTTGCTAAATATGCCCAATTGTATCTTTTGTGCACATCCTATCCAAAGTCACTCCTACCCGACTGCAGCCTGAGAGTGGTTGAAAAATCTTTCCTGAAAACATTTATTTTCATTTTGCAGTTAACAGAAAAGAGAACCAATCCAGTTTTGTCGAGGCAGGTATAATCTGAAGCATGCCACTCTTTGACACCTTTGTCAAAGAGTGGCATGTTTCAGATTATGCCTGCCTGAACAAAATTGGATTGGTTCTCTTTTCTGTTAACTGCAACATGAAAATTGGAATATTGGATATTTTAGGCACAAAGTGAAGTCCTACATATTCTCATGTGGAAAGGTACCCGTTTAAATAGACAAGACTGACAAGAAAAAGGACGTCCACAGGAAAAAGAGAGACTGTGAAATGGAGTCAAAGATTTCACAAGGTAGAGTAGCTGGGATAGAAAAGAATGATGCCCCTAAGCAGCAGCAGTCATGTTCTCCAACGATGGTGGTGAGTCATGATATTGAAGTTTTAATATTGGCCTGCAACAATATTCACTTCTCAGTATTGACTACAACTATGTGATCAAAGGTGTGGAGTTAGAATACTAAGGGGCATATTTACAAGCCCCTAGCGCCACCGGAGCATCACTTTTTGTGAAGCTTCGGTGGCGCTGTGCCCTGCGCCATATTTACAAGGTGGCGCTAAGCCACTTTTTGTGGGTTAACGCCGCCTGTAAATATAGGCACCCCAATGCAGTTTTCTGTGGCAGAGGGAAGTGCAATGAGTGTTGCCATGGGCATACCCACGAAACACCCATGCTTTTTGACACTGCCCCAGATTTACAAGGAAACGTAAAACTGAGGCAGCGCCCAAAAGCTAACGCTAACCCCGGGGTGGAGGTAGCATGGCGCAACAAGGAGTAATACTATTATTTCTCCTTGTTTTTGCTTTTTCTATGTGTGCTGCATTCTGCAGTACACATAGGAGTAACAAATCACCATTATTGATTGCTTATTTGGAGGAAGGGACACATTACTGCACATAAACAATCATTCCCTGCAACTGAGGCATCCTTGAACTATGGTGCAAGGGTGCCTGCGTTGGAGCTAGGCAGCTGAATTTAGCACCAGCGCTAGGAAAAACACAGGGGTGTGACGTATTTTTGTAAATATATTGAATCCCTGCATTTCTGAAGTGGCACAGTGCTGCCCAAATTTGGTGCAGCGCTGCACCACTTTCTTGTAAATATGCTCCTATATCTATTTATATTCCTATACCTGTAAAGGCTTACCCTGATAATATAGTGGTAGTCGACATTGGGAGATAATATTTGTGCGGTTGGGATATACAACCCCGTGGACAGAGTGAAAGAGTGGCTCTGGGGTACATTTTGGCCTAATTCATAATAAAGAGCTTACTTTGTATATGTTGAGTCAAACTGTTGAATTTCTACAAAATGCCAACTATTTAGAAAAAAATCCAAAACCTACTTCTCTAGGTGGTATGAACATAAATTGTTGAGTAGTGAGATAATATTAAATATCTTCTGAGACCTAATAGCCAAAGAATGAGCATGATAAGAAGATATCAAATTCCACATGTACATGATGGAAGGGAAGAAATGATACTGATGAGTGTGAGGTCAGCTAAATCTTGGGCAACAAGAGGAGTTCATGGAATAGAGGGCTACGGTAAATAGTTCTGCAGAACACTGTTTGGAGCAATGTTATAACAAGTACAAACATTTGCCTAGGAGATACAAACGCAAACACAATGCTGCAGAAAAAGAATTAACTTTACATGTTTCGTCTTAGACTATATCCCCTCTGGTATCGCATGGAGGGGATTGGATGTGCCTATAGCTACATTTCACGTTTATGTATCAGAAGTACCCTATTATGTGAACCATGTTCACGTTTATGTATCAGAAGTACCCTATTATGTGAACCATGTTTTCTCTTTGAAATGTTTTCTCTTACCTTTAGCTGCCTCTATATCAATGCAAAGAATGTTTAAATGCCAATAAACATGATTTAAAAAACAACTTTACATTTATGTTTTTTACATTTCTGCTTGTATTTATCCCTATTTACTTTAGCTCATTTTATCTATATTTAGCCGTATGTGTTTTTTGTTTAGTGGGACAATGAAGCTTCAATTACTATATTTCCCAATTTATTTAACTGATAAATATACACTCACTCAGCGGCAGCTGCTGGAAATAAAATAAATGAATGAATGAATGAATGAATGGTTGTAATATTTATAAAGCACAACTATCACTCCAAAAGGAGCATCCTGGTGCTGCAGAAAAAGACAGGAGAAATGCACTGGCAATTACAACCATAGGGCTATGGGGATAACAGTATCAGGGAGAAGAAAACTGCATCTAGGAGTCCAACGATCCAGGTTTTAAGTTGCTTCTGGAAAATATCTTCAGAGGGTATGAAACGCAGTGCCATGGGGAGGTGATTCTATGCCTTTGCCCCAAGGACTGAAAAAGTATTTCCTCCTTTTGACTTGAGTCTAAATTTTGGGACCTTGATGAGGTTGCCTGAAGAAGACCTAAGTAGACAAGAGGTAGTGTGGTGAGTAACTCTTTTAGTGAGATAATTAGTGCCCAAATTTCTGTAGGCTTTGAACATGAAAGAGAGAATTTTGAACAAGACTCTTTTATGAATGAACAGCCAGTGTAGGGCTTTAATAGCCGCAGATGCTGATGACCTCCAGGGCAGATTCCGGACTAGTCTAGCTGCTGAATGTTGGACTGTGTGTAATTTCTTAATAGTCTGCTTAGTGGACCATGCATATTGACTATTGCAATACTCTTATCTGGAAGAGATGAGTGCCAGAGCAACTGTTTTTCAAACCTCCAAAGGGAGAAAAATAAAGAACTTTTTGAGAGATTTAATAAGACTAAAACATGATTAGGGGAACCGCATGAGGAGCAGCGCAGGGAAGAAAAAGAAGATAAATAAATAAATAGCACTCACCTGGTGGCTGCCACTTTGTTTTTTTTGTTTTTGTTTGTCTGTTTTTTGATCCTCTTTTACCTTCCAACTTTCCCTCACATGACCGGTGGGGGTGGGGTGGCAGCGAAGGTTCTCACACAACTGCTCACCACCCATCCCTGACCTTGTCGCCCCTGTCTGTGACAAACTTTCCACCCAAGCTCCAGTACGGAAAGCAGAGGAAGGAATGTCATAATAGGATCACATCCTATCTATTCATACCGCCCCGCTTCCCAACCATTGCTTCAGCGGATTCCAAAATCTAATCCTCTTACAAACTTTATGACAGTCAAACTTAAATTAGAGAGTTTTTCCATTCGACAAAAGTAGGGGGAACAGGGCTGATCCATTTCATACAGATCTCCCTTCTTGCCACAAGCATCATATAAAACAACAGTTTAGCTCCATCTCTACCCATCTTCTGCGCCTCATATGAACAGCCAAACATCACTATCAAAGGTCTTACCTTCGGGCTTGTGGGAAGAATCTAGTTAATTGCATCACCCACCTCTTGCAAAACGTACGAAGTAAAGGGCAGTCAATAAACATCCGTAGATCGTCAGCTAAGGCAGAACCACACTTCTTACACCTCACCACGTTACCTCGTCTCAGCCTGGACAATTGTTTAGGAGTCCAAAAGGCTCTGTGGATAGAAAATAGATGATTTCTCCTTAATGCAGCAGGTTTAACAGTATTGTACAGAAGTGTAGTGGATACTTGCCAAAGGTTTTTCAGCTGCGGCTCCGGCAAGCACTCCCTCCAGATTTCTTCCGGGAGGTTAAATTCACCATCCACAATCTCCATCATCAGCCAATACCATCTAGCCACTTCTTTCTTCATCAGAGTGTGCAGCTGCATCTGGTCCACAAGTCTGTTAGTACTTCCCACTTCCTCTGTCACATTCCCAACCCAAGTCATCATCTGAAGGTATTTAAACTTAGACAGCCTTCCTCCTACCTCCATATTAAGGTTATCAAACTCCCTAAGTTCACCATTATAACAGAGATGTCTCCATTGCAAAAAACCTGCCTCTTTCAGAGGAATAGCCAAGGCGTCTTTAGTCCACTCTGGGGAGCCAGGCGAATCCCAAATCGGCGCATACTCATTATAATATGACAACTTTCCTCACCTCATACCACAGCACTGCCCAATCATCTAATATCTTAAATCGAATTATTTTAAAAAACTTCGAATCCCCGAACTTATACAAAAAACTTCTCTGGACCTCCTCACCTTCCATCATAGCAATTAACACCTGCCCCAGCTCAGAACGATGTAATGCATAAAACCTCTGTCTTACATTTTTTAACAGATATCCCCCTGCGTAGTATTGCATATCAGGAGCCGCCAGACCACCTTTTTCTTTCTTCCTCCTGAGCTTTTTCCATGATATATGAACACCTTTCGATGCCCAAATAAAACTGCTAATTTTACCCTGCAATTTCTTTAAAGCAGCCTTGTTCAACATTAATGGCAATGCATTGAAAATAAAAGTTAATTTAGGAACAATCACCATTTTTACAACGTTAATCCGACCTATTATAGTTAGTGGAAGATTAAGCCATTTTCTCAGTAAAAGGTCCACCTCCCTCATAACCCGAGCAAGATTTGTTTCTGCCATTTTACATATATCATGTGTTACAGTGATCCCCAAATATTTAACTTCTTTCTTTACATTCACTACATCATTTAGTTCCATATTCCATGCCATAATTTCGGTCTTTTGATTGTTAACCGCATAACCAGAAATTCCCCCAAAATCCTCTGTTGACTCTGGTAGAACTGGTTTCGCCTGACTTAAGTTCGCTTTATAAATCATTAAATCATCCGCATATAAAGAAACCTTCCTGACCAGATCTCCACACCAGAAAGGAAGTATTCTCTTATCTCTCCTAATTCTACAAGCTAATGGTTCAATATAAAGGTCAAATAATAATTAGGATAATGGGCACCCCTGTCTCATCCCTCTTTCTATTTTTACTGGAGGAGGGAGCATACCATTAACCAAAATTCTCGCACTTGGGTCATGATAAATTTTTTGAAATGTTCTAATAAATTGGCCTCCAATTTTATATGATTCACATACCGTCATCAAATAACTCCAATTAACCCTTTTGAATGCTTTTGTTGCATCCACCATTACCACCGCCAAAGGCAGATGCATCGAAGTGACTAAATCAATCGACCCTACCAATCCCTGTGTCAATTCATGCATATGCCTACCCTTCAAAAACCTTTTCTGGTCTGTGTGTATGAGTTTCCCCATAACCATCCCTAATCTATCATCCAGGAGTTTAGCAAAGATTTTATAATCACAATTTAACAGTGATATTGGGTGGTATGAATCACACTTCCTGGGGTCTTTACCAGGTTTTAGAATTAACGTAATAATCGCCTCTTTCCAAGAAGGAGGAAGATTCTCATCCCCCCCATAATATTATCACATAATTGCTTCAGAACTTTTAAAATACTACTACCCAGAACTCGATAAACCTCCATAGGTAACCCATCTGGTCCTGATGCCTTCCCCAATTTGCCTGCTAAAATGACCCGTTCTACCTCACTCAGCTGCAAAGGATCATTAACCGCACTTCTCTCCTCTTCATTCAGAGTTGGTAAATCTAATTCCCCAAGCCACCCCTTCAATACCTCCAAAGGCGGCTTCAAATCTTCAGTATATAAATCCTTAAATAAATTGAAAAACCCTTCTTCCACCTGCTCACTACCTTTTCTGATCTCGCCCAAGTCTTCGTCTCGAATTTCTGTCACCCGATTCCTGGCCCTATCTGATTTTAACTTCCAAGCCAACAATTTACTGCTGTTCTCACTGTACTCGAAATGCATCACCCTATTAGCTTCACATTTCAATCTAATCCTGCGATCCAAAAGAGCTGCCAACTCCAAACTGGCTGTCTGACGTTGGTTATATAAATCGTCAAATTCTTCACCCTGCTCCTTATTTAACATTCCCTGCTCAAACTGTCATATTTGACTCTCCAACCTGCTTATTTCTTCATTATATAATTTCCTCCTGTGTGCAGCTATCCTAATCAGACATCCCCTCAAAAAGGCCTTAAATGTATCCCAAACTATCGCTAAGGGAACTGAACCCAAATTTATCCTAAAAAATTCCTCTGAATCTGCCCGCAATTCTGTAACCACCTCATCTTCCAGAAGCAGAGTTGTGTCTAAAGTCCACCTTTTTTCCCTCCTTTTCGTTGGCAACGTAAGAGCTAAACTAACCGCCGAGTGATCTGATAAATGGGCCCCAATATGTACTACTGACTCAACAAAGTCCCTCAAAACAGTATCCAAAAGGAAGTAGTCAATTCTGGACTGATGCTGATACTTCTTATTATTATAAGAGTAACCTCTCTCTGAACCCCTTTTATCCCTCAAAACATCATATAACCCCCATTGGGACATCATTACCTGAATCTGACCCTGGATTTTCTCGTTTATTTTGGACCTACTACTCGCTGATCTATCTAATTCATAGTTCAACACAACATTAAAGTCACCTGCCCATATTATAGGATCTAAATATTGTAAAAGACAATCTGAGAGTTCCCTTAATGGCCCTACATCATCCCTATTAGGACCATAGTATCCCACCAAGGTAAAGACATATTCAAAAGCAGACAGCGTCCCCACCACCCACCTCCCTGAGTTATCTATGGGGCCTTCCAGAAAAGTATATCTGGCATGTTTCTTAATTAGAACAGCCACCCCTTTACTACCACTCAAACAATTTGAGCTAGCTATCTGCTGAACCCACCCGCATGCCTTAAAAACTTCAAAACATTCCTCCCTAGAAAGATGGGTCATCCCTCAAATATTGCGCCAACCTTTTCTGCCTACTCTTTACTCTAAGACAGGAGTCTCAAGTTCTTTATTGCCATTTTACGACATCAAAACCACCTACCTTCTTACACCCCCCCACCCATCACTTCCCCACCCCCCAGGTCTACCTACCACAATGAGGATCTTTTTTTTCCCTATTATACTCCCCACCCACTGCTCCCCACCACCACCCCTCACTCCCCCTTCCCCCAATATACTTACAACAAGGAGGATCTTTTCTCCCCTATTATACTCCCCACCCAGTGCTCCCCTCACCATCATCCTACACCTCACCCAATCCCCCTCCTCCCCTGGGAACCCATCCAAACATTAACCTGACCAAGGTCAGAGGAGGGTCACCGCTCCTAAATTAGGGCATCGCCCACAAAACCTCCTCACCGGGGGAACAATCAAATCTTAGGTTAGACCTGCCTCGTTCCTGCTCTCTTTCTCAATTTTCATAATCAACTCATGCACCTCCTTCCAGTCCGTAAAATTATATATCTTATTATTTGCCATAACTTTTACAGAAGCAGGAAATCTCAACTGAGCTGTTGCCCCAAGTTTTTCCAAAATATCTATTCTTTTACCAAGCTCCCACTGTTTATTCAAAGTCAAAGACGCAAGGTCCGACCTAATTTCAAAAGGGGATCCGTTTACCATCAACGATTTCTTTTTTAGCGCCAGGGCGAGAATATGTTCCTTCAGGGAGACTGTCTGAAAATAAATTAGGATTTTCCTTGGTCTGTCCCTGTTGGAAGGCATTTTTGCCGGGACCCGGTGCACCCTTTGAATATCTTTAACAATGTCTTCCTCTGATATTTCCACATTCACCTCTTGCTTTATCAGTCGAGCCATAAAACCTTTTAAGTCACCTTCTTCCAGCCCTTCCGGGATCCTGAAAAACCTAAAATTATTCCTCCTCAAATTATTTTCCAGGGATTTCATTTTAGCCATCACTCCTGTTTCCCCTTCCTTTAAATATCTTCTTTGCTCCTTATTTTCTTCCACCGCCACCCTTAACTCCCCCATCTCCTCCTCCAAAGCGGCTGTACGACTTGCTAAATCATCAATTTTCTTCCCTAAATCTTCACAGAGACCCCTAATCTCAACCTGATTGACATTAGAAGTCTCAAAGCCACTCTTCAGTTTCACAGATAATGCTTTTAACATGTCCGCAATTGATTGCCCATGATCCTCTCCGACGGGTTGGGAAACTTGCACTGCATTCACTTCTGCTTGCATCTCTATGGACCTCACAGAAAGAGAGTGCTGTAAAACACTTCCCCCATCCCCCTGGAGGTCTAGGCCTCTACCCTCTGAACTAGCAGCAGAATCTAATCTGTCCAATTTATCCAGCTCTTGAATATCCTAACCCCCGGATAACATTCTGGGAGAGCCTGGCAGTACTCGAACATAAGTTCTAACTGATGGGGTAACACGGGCTTTCCTGTAATTCAATCTTCCAAAACTCTTTGCATCCAGTTTCTTTATAACAGAACTATTATCTTGTTCCGCCTTACTTCTCACTGTGGAGGGTTTCTGGGGGGTGGGGTGGATCAGACTTTCAATGTCCACTCTTTTCTTACTTTTCTTAGCGCTACGGAGGGAATACGCTACTTGACCAAAACTATTTTTAAATGCCACCTTTCCCCCTTCTTTCCCGAACCCCACCTGCCCCTTTATCCTTGTCCACCAAAAGGTCAAAATAAGTTTATACAAGATCTATACCAAAAATAACATGACCCTGGAGCCAAAAACCTTCAAATCTTGTTTTTTTCCTACCAGTACTGAAAATCCCCAAGTCCTCGACACGCTGAGAAATCATGAAACTCCTGCTCTTCCTTCCAGAGGATTCCGATCCTGTGCTGACACCACCGCCAAATCAAAAGAAGGGCGAGACGGACCCCTTCCGCCAACTCATCAAGCCTTCGCAATCCCCCGGTAAGGCTTGATTATTTCTGCATATTCTTTCAGGAGCAGCTCCCTCCACGACCGGCTCCTTAGACGGCAGCCATGTTCCCAGCCACGCCCCCCAGACAGCAGCTGCCACTTCAGTGCTATTCTGTTCCTCTACTACGCTTGAATCCTGCACTCCAAGCACAGCTCCCTACACCAACCTAGATGCTGCTCTCGTGCTGGTAATACCCATCATGAGAGAAGCGCTAATGTTGGTCTGAGTGGTCTGATTTGACGCTCAGTAAGGCCCTGGGAGCCTGTTTCTGTTTTCCACCTGGCTGGGCTGCACAGTGTATTCACCACAAGCTCACAGGCCAGCCCACAGGCAATGTGTTGATTATAACATCCCACTTACACTACCAAACCTGAGCTAGGAACCTGCAGTCACCCTCCAGGCACCACATACCTTAGTTCTCCTGTCCATTTACGCCTACATAACTGGCAAACTGCTGCTCTCAAGAGCACATTTATAAACCTTAATTTCATTAGTATGCCCCTCCCATTCATTTACCCCCCCCTTCTGACAAATAATCTACAATATTATCTAGATAGACCATTTGGATATGCTCAAGTAACAGTATGCACAAAATGTCCATTATATTCTCACACACTACAAAAACAAACGTCACTGCTTTGAGACTGGTTCTGAAGCTGACCAGAGCCAAGGAGCAATGAACACTCATAAGATGAGAAACATGCAAACCAAGGGTGTTGATCACAGCCTACATGCACTGCAAGGACTCTCTTGTGGCAAACGTATGTGGAATAGATAAAACTCATATAATATAAGGTAGTCAAGTGAGGAAGAAGGGATTAAACCTCAAGCCTTCTGCTACCACAGTCATCAACCTAATCACATTAATAGGGATACAATGAGGAGATATGCATAATGTTTGTATAAAGGGATGGCGGGTGGTTGTCAGTGTAGGTTTGGTGATTTGCTGTGGTAAGGTGTGCAAGAAGAAGTAGGGGTCCAGGGAGAAAGGGGTGTGATCTGCAAGACATGCAAAATATGAAGGGTGAGAGTACAAGATGGAAAAGTATGAGAAGAGTTCAAATCTGGTGTGAGAAGGGATCAAAATTGAAGCTGTGGACTTAAGTGGTGCTGATGTTCACTGTGCAAAATGTGAATGAGTGTAAGCCTAATTTCAAGAAGTGATTGAATTAGTTTTAAAAGGATCTTCACTCAAGATGGCCTGCTTGACTTACAACCCTATTCACTGCAAATCTATTGGTCTCCTCGTGGAGGAACTCATAATTTGTGTTGCCACCAGTGGTGGCTGCTATAAAATGAAATTGAGGGGGCAGTGCGGGGGCAGCACAAAGTGGAGCGCAGGGGAGAGAAAAAATAGCACTTACCTAGAAGCTGCTGTTTCGGTGTTCTTCTGTTCCTGTGCTCCTCTTGACTCCAAGCTCTCCATGCACAGGCTCCCAGACTCCCTACACCAACCGAGACAATGCTTTCATGCTGCTAATACCCAGCTTGAGAAAAGTGCTGGATTGGTCTGATCTTTCTGGTGACGCTTATCTAAAACAAACAAGAGAGGGCTAACGCATTGGGAGTGTTTAAAAAGTAGCTGGTCCTGTGTACGGTCCTCCCATCAAACTTCAAAAAGCCAAAGGTACACAGTTCCAAACAGTGGGTTCTGTACAGGTTCCAAGAAAATATAGCCATTTTTATTTTTACACACTCATTTACCAATCACACATTCCAGCACTCAATGACCGGCATTTCTATATCCAAAAGATCTCCAGCAAAGAGCCCCCATGAGGGGCCCATCAGGCATTGCAGTGCCGGCCTGATGAGGAGCAAAAGCCTGATGATTAAGCATGTCACCAATTGGTGAGTGATGGCTCTTGTTCCAAAACAAGCAGATCCACTGGATCCACTGTTTATTCTTGGAACCTGTACAGAACCCACTGTTTGGAACTGTGTACCTTTGGCTTTTTGTGGTTTGACTCTTAGTCAGGCCCTGGGAGCCTGTGTCAGTTCTATACTCGCTGTGCAGCACACCTCAGATGGAGAGGTCTAAGTGCGCATGTCGGTTTGGCCAGCCAGAGACGGCTGGTCAAACCGTCATGTGCCCTTGCAGCAGAGCAGTGCCCACCACTCCTCCTTCCTTCTGCTACTGTCCACGAGGATGGCCCAGCCCGAACCCGCTCTAGACTGGGCTCAACGAGGAAAAGACAATTATAATAAGCTATTTTATTATCATTTTATTTTCCATAGTTTCTCTGCTGAGAGAGCAGTGGTGTGATGCTCCTCCACCTTAACAAAGGTGCTGCTGCTCGTTGCCACTTGGAATTTGTGCCATTTGGAGTCTGAGCAGCAAGGAAGAATTGTAAGTGGTGTGGTGACACAGAAATGTCAAAAACAATAAAGACTAAATCAGTTCTTCTTAGTTTGTGTAAACCATTGCCCCCACTCCCAACTTCATCTGAAGGCCCCCAGAACTACATCTCCCCTCCCATAATATTATCCAGAAAGGCTTAACGCTCTATAAATGGTTTTCCTAAAAGGTCTGACCCACCCTAATATCTCACACAGGCTGATTTTCATTTGTCTTTTGCTCATTCATGCATTATGCATTTCTGGTGTAGACTGAGTAAGACTTTCACCCACATTTTTATGTTGCCCACATTCACCCAAGCAATGTTAATCTACACTATCATTTTTCCTTCGCACTCTATGTACCAAATCTTGGCAACGATCTTTCACTCCTTAGAGCACCAGCTGGAGCACAAATGGTGTAGGACTGATTGATAATCTTTACCTTAAAGACTACTCCATTTTAGGTGAGGACACCACTGCTCCCATCCTCGGAATTCCAAATACTAATCTTTTGGTCCTTTTTGGTCAAATGGCAATCTTCCCTGCAATCAGAGACACATGCACACCTCTGACATTCAGCTGTATGTATGAGCTCTTTCTGAGATACAATTTGCAATAGTTATAGACCACAACCACCACGTACTTTTCAGTTACTTTAATAATAGGGTGTTGAAATAAGATCATCAGTCCACCCAAGAGATTCTGGTAAACCAGAATGCCTCATAATTTATTCAATATATGCATGACTACCCTTAAACCAATGGCCCATGATTGGTTTGATTTCAGTAGCTATTGTTCATTTACAAATTGCAAATTGCAAGAACAGACCTATGTCAAATCTTTTACAGTGATAATGCATTACACACTAGAGTAGCTAAGGGGGTCATTACAACCCTGGCGGTCAAAGACCGCCAGGGCTGTTTCGGCGATTGCACCGCCAACAGGCTGGCGGTGCAATCCAAGGTAATTTGACCACAGTGGAAGCGCCGCGGTCGCACCGCCGGGGCCGGCGGTTTCCCGCCACATTTGCCCCAGCGGTGATAATCGGCCTGCGCAGCGCTGCTTGCAGTGCTGCTCAGGGGATTACGAGTCCCTGACTGCCAGCCTTTTCCTGGCGGTTTGAACCGCCAGGAAAAGGCTGGCGGTACGGGGAGTCGCGGGGCCCCTGAGGGCAACTGCACCTGTCGCACAGCCACAACACCGCCGGCTCCATTTGGAGCCGGCTCCTGTGTTGCGACTGAGATCCCCGCTGGGCCGGCGGGCGAAACCAGGTTTGCGCCTGCCGCCCCAGCGGGGATCTCATAATGACCGCTGCGGGAGTGTGGCCGCATTGGCGGCCGCCCAGCGGTCAGATCTTGGCGGGCGGCTTCAGCCGCCCGCCAAGGTCATAATGAGGGCCTAAGTCTCTAAATTCAGAGACACTGAATGTCCAAAACATTAATCATCTTGCACAACCCTTCAAACACCAATGTTCTTCTTAGCCTAGAAGCTGCTCCCTTTTCTTGACTGACCCTTGTCTTCTCTTATTAGTGGCATCAAAAGTAACAGGCCCTCCACCGGAAAAAGAAAAGAGTTACCTGACTTTTCCATATGTTTTGTGAAGCTAATTTCCTTGCACACCACAAGGAGCGCAAGTGGTTGTCACTTATAGCAATTCCGTTAATCTTGATGAGTTAAGATGGCATAATATCATATCCACAATTGTGCACTGCTCAGTAATGATGAAAGCTCACTTACCCGCACAATTTACTAAAGTGTATTTAGCACTACGATAACTGTTTATAATTTGGAGGACTTCTCCAGACTTGTCGCATTTTGTTCTACTATTCCTCTTTCTGTGCATATCTGTGAGAATCATTGGAACGTTTTGTAGAATTCTCTACATTGCATTTTACAAGCAATTATTGACAGACCCTATTTCAGAAAACCCTTCTCACATCTGTCCACTAAAGAGGAAACTAATAGTGGCCTGAATTCTCATCACTCATTGTCAATAATCTTTAAAAAAAAAGTGTGCACTATACACTAACATAACATAAAGTCATTGGTAGATGGTGTAAGCCACTATTACCACAACTGCCTCTAATGTGCCCATTCCCAATTGTACTTAATCAAATCCCCTTGCCTCTTTGTGTATTATATCTGGGATAAAGTACCCCTTGTCACCCCTCCTGGATCACCCCAACCCTCAGTTTATGACTATGAGCTCTCAAACAACCCTACTAGATTCCCCCTCATCTATCTCTCCTGTGACTCATCTCAAACCCCAATTGTTAGACCTGAGAGCCTTAGGGTGGTCACCCCTAACTTTTTGCCTGCCTCCCTCCACTTTAGAGATACTGTTTTTGCTGTTTTTTAGACTCTGCGCACTTTACCACTGCTAACCAGTGCTAAAGTGCATATGCTCTCTCCCTTTAGACATGGTAACATTGGATCACACCCAATTGGGCTATTTAATTTACTTATAAGTCTCTAGTAGAGTGCACAGTATGTGCCCAGGGTCTGTAAATTAAAGGCTTTTAGTGGGCCTGCAGCACTGATTGTGCAACCCACTTCAGTAGCCCCTTAATCTTGCCTCAGGCCTCCCATTGCAAGGCCTGTGTGTGCAGTTTCACTGCCAATTCGACTTGGCATTTAAAAGTACTTGCCAAGCCTAAAACTCCCCTTTTTCTACATATAAGTCACCCCTAAGGTGTGCCCTAGGTAACCCCTAGGTCAGGGTGCTGTTGTAGGTAAAAGGCAGGACTTGTACCTGTGTAGGTTACATGTCCTGGTAGTGTAAACCTCCTAAATTCGTTTTTACACTACTGTGAGGCCTGCTCCCTTCATAGGCTAACATTGGGGCTGCCCTCATACATTGTTTGAGTGGTAGCTGCTGATCTGAAAGGAGTAGGAAGGTCATATTAGCCAGAATGGTAATACAAAATCCTGCTGACTGGTGAAGTTGGATTTAATATTACTATTTTAGAAATGCCACTTTTAGAAAGTGTGCATTTCTCTGCACTTAAATTAAATCTTTCTGTGCCTTACAATCCACGTCTGGCTGGGTTTAGTTGACAGCTCCTTGTGCATTCACTCAGACACACCCCAAACACAGGATACTCAGTCTGACTTGCATACATCTGCATTTTGAATGGGTCTTCCTGGGCTGGGAGGGTGGAGAGCCTGCTCTCACACAAAGGACTGAGGTACCCACTACTGGGACCTTGGCAGACAGGATTGAACTGAAAGGGGACCTGGTGCACTTCTAAGCCACTCTTTGAAGTCTCCCCCACTTTAAAGGCACATTTGGGTATAAAAACAGGGCCTCTGCCCTACCACCTCAGACACGTCCTGGAGAAGAAAACTGAACCAGAACATGCACCCTGACAAGAAGAACTGCCTGGTTGCCTAAAAGACTCACCTGACTGCTTTCTGAAGAGGACTGCTGCATTGCTGTTGCCCTGCTGTCTTGCTACTCTCTTACCTTGCTGCAGAAGTGCTCTCCAAGGGCTTGGATAGAGCTTGCCTCCTGTTCCCTGAAGTCTCAGGACCAAAAAGACTTCTCTCCTGCAGCTGAAATCCCCGTGCGGTGAAAATTCGACGCACCGCCTGCCAAGAACGACGCACAGCTTGCTCGTGGTGAAAATTTCACTGCACGCCGAGTCCAGAACGACGCAACCCGACTTTGCGACAGAAAGCACCAGTGACGCGACCAGAACTTTGACGCATGGCCCTACTGGATCAAAGCAAGCTGACTCAAAACGACGCAGCCCGACTTCCGCAGCAGCAGCGGCAATGTGGAAGAAAATTCCACGCATCGCCCACCAGAATCGACGCAGCCCCTGTGACTTCTCTCCACAAGCCAAGGATTCCACGCATCGTCCCCGGGGTGTCTGAAAACCCCGCAACCCGAAGAGGATCCGAGTCCGTGCACCGGAAATCAAAGCAACGTCTTCCCTGCGTGGAAAATAATGATGCAAGTCTGTGTGCGAAGGGGCGAAACCGACACACACCCACCGTTTTTCACACATCTACCCCTACTCTGTGGTCCCTTGCAAGGATTTTTCAACGCAAACCAGGTACTTTGCCCTGCAAGAGACACTTGTTGTTTCTAGGAGAACTTAAGACACTTTTTATTGCTTTTACAGTAATATTTCAACTCTAAGACATTTTATGTCACTTTCAGTGATATCCCTACATTTGCTTATTTCATCTTTAATCGTTTTGGCCTGCATTTAACCACATAAATAATATATATTTTTTTTAAACACTGTGTGATGTATTCTTGTGGTGCTATATTGTGGTATTGTATGACTTATTGCACAAATACTTTACACATTGCCTTCTAAGTTAAGCCTGACTGCTCAGTGCCAAGCTACCAGAGGGTGGGCACAGGCATATTGTGTGTGACTTACCCTAACTAGAGTGAGAGTCCTTGCTTGGACAGGGGGTAACCTGACTGCCAACCAAAGACCCCATTCCTTACACCAATTAACTACTATGATATTCCTAATCCCTTTCCACAGACTCTTTCATGCCCCACCTCTCCTTTACTCATCCCAAACCTCATCTTTCTGCAATAATCTCACAATAAACACTTCTGGGTTCTTCCCTCCTCCATCCCTCCATTATTCTATTCAAACCAACTAAGAGACTCACATGTCCTACGCTCAAATTAACTCACATCTCCCTATAGAAATATTGTAATCATATTTCCCTACACTAATCCGCCACTAATCCTTTTGGGTTATGGAGTAGCATGCTACTCGCTGGAAAGCACTATGACTCTTCGTCAGGGGTAGGAAGTGCTATATAAATAAAATTACAATAATGAGATATTACAAGTTACCAAAGAGGTCAATGACCATATAGAGGAACCATATAAAAGTAATTGAACTCCAAGGTTATAATGTATGGCAGGGAGTTCTTTACAATGCACGGTCACAACATCATCCTTCCCAGAAACCACTTAAACCCTTGGCATGGTACTCTATAATACAAAGGTGTTGTAAGCATGAAGAATGTTGTTAGAATATCTAGGGCAAAACTAAACACACCAAAAACAGAAATTGATTTCAAAAAGATTAGAATCAGTTTAATACAAGTCACATTTAAAAATAAACCTGCTGTAGCTCAGAATGTGCAGAAACATGCAGAGAGATGTTATCATTCCTATAATTACCGAAAGTGTGGAAAACATAAACATGTTGGTATAAATATCTCCTTTCTGCTTACCACTATTCATCTAGAAAAACAGAGCAAAACCAGGAATGAGCATGTTTCGTTTTTGAAAGTGCAGCTTTAATTATGCTATGTGGCTACCTTTTTCTGCTGCTGGCTCTGGAAGCAGGCATTAATATGTTAGAACTCCTTTTTAGTAAATTATCATCGCTGAGCAGCGACGTCATTTCTTTATTGCAGACGACTAGAGACCTCACAAATCCCCTGGAATTAGGAATATATTGGTAGGCTTTATATATACATTGCAGGTTCCCATGTATAATAGGACTCTAATAATGTAAATTGTGTCAGTGCATAATCTGTAACAAAAATAAGTACTCATTTTTTTTCTTAGAAGTATGTCGGCAGCATTACTGAATGCGAAGAATGTTTTGATTTTAACTCATGCCTCCCACCACTTTACAGTTCCTGTCTTTATGTCTCACCTGGTTATTGTAAGTTATTTTTCATCTCTGCTTTCTCCCTTGTCTCTGTTGTCACATATGGCTTTTCATCTTCTGTTGCCATTTTCTGACTTTCTTTTTCTCTGGGCAAAATCTGATCATGAAAAAATAATCCCCGTCTCAAAAAAGTGTGTCAGTGCCTGCCATCTTCAGAGCAGGACTGGATACCAAAATCAGTCCTGGCAAAATTATTCAAGCCAGCCCTGACCTCAAAAGGCGGCCATTAGAATAGGTTAATAGCGGCATGGTTGGGTCATAGTTGCCCGCTCTGATTTTGAGCAGCCCTGAGCGTGCCACCGATTGGAAAAATGCAAAAGTTGCAGAATAGCCAGACCCATCGAATTAAACACTATATTATGAGTTAATCTGGACACCTTTCTACATATACAGAAGAGTCTTTCTACTTCTGGCGCTATGCACCTATACACACTTAATTGTGCAGTATTACAAATGTATCTTTTATTCATTGTTTACAAAATTGCAAATAATTAAATCATACCACAAGAGATGCAGTCAGGTGCTATTCCTCACTGTCTACTGGAAGACTGTTTTATAATTGCACAAGGATACAATAACGTCTATTTTTATGTGCACTGTCTTAAAAAAACATAAGTATCCAATATCTTTGTCATAATGTGCTTAGTTTACAAAATGAATGTACAGATCCAAGTGAACACAATATTAAGTAAGGCTGAACAGGATTGTCTAAAGAGGGATGCGCAATGTAATATTCAACAAGGCTCGTGTTTCTTCGGGCCTTCCAGGCGTGGGTTGCGCCAATCCTTCTGCAGGTGCACAAGTCCGCATTAAATCATGCACAGGGCTTTGTAAAATATCTTACAATATATATTGCACCTGTAAACAGCCTTTACAAGGATTTACTACAAAAAAAACCTGTGTGGATTTTATGCGCCGGATATTTTTGTTTCCTTTGTGTTGCTCAGGACACTAAAACAGCAGCCATAGAGAAGAGAAAACAGTCTGTAGGTGGAAAAATTCGAGACAAAATAAAGAAAGATCAATGGTTCCAACAGAAACCCCTGACCATGGCAACAAATGTGTTCTTTTATCACCCTAAACGTAATTCTAATCCATCACAATTGTTCTGGCATTTCAACTTGCCTTTTCACCTTGTGCGCGGCCTTCATTTCCTTTGCAAAGCATGTAATTATTTACACCAGGTGCACTTCTTCCACACATCTCTTATGACTTTGCTATTCACGGGCACATAGATTGCAATTTGCCAGCCTTCCCTTACGTTTCTTTGTATAAAACCCATCCACCCTGGGTGTAATGTTACATTGACAAGTCACCGAGCACAATGAAAGGGAAACAGAATTTAGCCGTTTAACAAAGGGCATTAGCGCTCCCTGCCTTAAGCCACAGGTGACTGTACAGAACTGATTACAGGTTTTCCACTGCGCCACATTAAAATGTCAATGTGTTAGCAGTAGAAATAAATACGCGCAGCGCTGGCCATTCACAACCTTTCAAAGGCACCAGATGAATTTAGTAAAAAGAACTGCCCTATACTACGCTCCAACAAGTTGGTAACAATGTCCAAAATCGACTTTTGTGCATTTATGGTGAGCAGAACTCCGCGGAAGGTTCTTCCACGAATTCTTTCCGTTTTAAAATAAAGAGTAATTCAAACATTAGAAAAACGACTAGAACGCGCCCAATGTTTTGAGGTCTTTTGACTTTTGTCAGATCTTTGGTGAATTACAAAGGCCCTGGGAGTTTTACCCCGCTGGGACAGTAAAGCGTCTAAACTTGAAGTGTGTCGAGCGGGTGGGGGTGCTCCTTGGCCATTACTGGCGTCCAGCAGCTTTTCACCTCAAAGACTAAAGGCGGAAATTGGAATTTAACAATTACCGTTAAGCTGAGAAAACTGAGAGGAAGGGTATCGCAAAAGGAAAGATCCCGTTGATACGGAAAGGTAAACAGGGATAATTTTTGTCTTTTTATTTCAGTTCCTTTCTGAAAATTAAGCAAGAGTTGTGTGTAACAAACCAAGTACCTAACCTGGAATGGTTCAGAATTCAGCACGAAGACTGCAGAAAATACATTAAAAAAAGAAAATTATAGTTGATGTGCACACAATTCCAGTGTCCTGTTTGTATTTTTAAACGTATGGAAAAAACACACTGAGAAAATTGTTAATGGAAGTTGAATTTTATTTCAAGACCAGAGGCTCATATTATAATTTCAATTCTTGCTAAAATGTAAAAGCAACATTCAAGATAATACACAAAAGCTACAAATCCTATCAGGTGAGGGAGATCAGCCAATGGGATTGAAGAAGTAGCACCAAAACGAACTACCAATCATTATGTTAGCCCCACTATAATATCTTAACTTGACTGCGAACAGCCCTCTTTTCTTGCTGCTCGCAGTCAAGATAAGTACTCTCACTCTTCATAAATACTTAATTTGTTGTATTGCTATAGGTACTTGTATTCTATATCTCCTGTTTGATTTGCGGTTTGCTTTTATCCTTCTTTTCCTAGCTGTCATGTTGCCGAACTGCCGAAGGGTCTGGATCCATGCGATTCGTCTCATGCTCCTACACGCTTCTCGAAATGTGTTAGCCATATTGGGCGCGGCTTTGAGAACTGACATTGTTGAATTTTCGCCCTTTTCTGTAAGCAGTTCGTTTTTGGGTAGACATGTTATTTTTCTGATTGTCTAAAGCGAGCGGTTGCCTTTCCATCTCGCTTCAAGTTCCGGCTGCTTGCTCCTCCACTGGAGCGCGATCTGGGCTTCTGCCTCCTCCTGTTTTCACCTGTCTCCTAAGGCTTTCTCTTTGCTGGGCTTGCCCTTAGGTGGAGCTGGACAAGTTTGTTTTCCTCCCTCAATCTTAACCCATTATTGCACATTTTATTTTTTGTAATACATCATAAGGCTATTGTAGCCTTTATTTCACTGACTTTAACCTCATATTTAACATTTTTTGGTAAATAATGGAGATTGATAGCTCTCCTTTGAGGCAAGATATCAATGATGAGGACGACTCATTGAAAGATAATTTAAACATTTTTATCCAGGCCTCTGTGGAACAGGCAGTGTCTGCCTCTATAGACAAATTGGGTAAAAACCTTGAGAAACCTGTCATCAACATCATGTTCAAGACAATTTTGGCCCATTCTGCAGGGGATGGCAGACAGCACCTCTCTTTGACTACTGATACCCTTAATAATCCTCCAAAAAAAAAGAAATGTTGGCGCTGTCGACTGGTGAGGCTTCCTCACACAAGGCAGAGGACTGGTTCCTCACAGGCCTCCTACTAAGGAGGGGAACAAGCAAGAAAATATTGACAAATCGTCTTTTTTAAATGTGAATCCAAATCTAAACATATTTTTTTGCCAATTTTAATTTCTCACATCCCTGACACGGATGACGATATGGGTGATGTTGATTCAGACAATGACAAAGATGGTCAAAGAAGGCAGATCCTTTAAGACTTCTTTCTCCCAAGAAACCAAATGCTGCTCCCCAAGAGTCCCCCAAGACTAAATTGGTCTCAGATTCGGAAGGGGTTAGGATTTTTGACCTCAACAGTATACACCACCCTCACTTTACTGAATGGTTCCCGGCGGACCACTGGGGAAAATACATGGTGTCCACATTACGCTCCCCTTTGTTGAACAGACAAGGGCCAAGCTCTGATCTGAGTATCCACATCCTTCACTTTCGTTCAATATTACAGAGACCACAGTTATTGACCCATCCCTTCTAACTTTCTATTCCAAATTTGGCAAGGACCCTAGCAAATGAGGTTAATATAGCATGGTTCACATGTCAGGACAAATTATTGGATTTTGTTGGTCCTCTCCCTTTATTTCTGATTTGGCAGAAGCGGCAAGTCTGGACAATATCCCAATTAATTCCAGAAGATCTTTCTTTATGGGTCCAACATGCTTTTTACCTACTTAGAAATGCCAACTCTGCTCTCACTCATGAGCCCTAAAAAGGTCTCCTTTTTAAAGCTGTACCCTAAATTGGTCAATCTGGCGATGGTAGATACAGGCATTAAAGCAGAGGGCCTTCTTTTCAAGGACTCTTTCATAAAAGAATGAAGCAAATAAGTCTCCACTTTTGCTTCCTTGGACAAGGCCCAACACTCCTTAAAGAAAATGTTTTCTCGACGGGTTTTCTCCAGATCCGGCAGAGGCAGGAACCGCTTTTCGTGTCGCAGTTACAACAATCAAGAATCCAGAGGTTCCTTCAACTCCTCCTATCAATAATACAGGCCTCAGTTCTATCCTCAAAGAGGTCGAGGCTTCTGATGCATGGGCAACAAAAGTTTCAGATACGCACTTCAATCAGGTAAGTCCACCTTCTGGTCATCCCTCAGTAGGAGGTCATCTTTGTTTATTTCTTCCAAAGTGGCGTTCAATAACCTCAGACCCACGGGTACTAGACACTGTACAAAGCTATGCTTCAGAGCTTTACTCAGAACCTTTTCAACTCGTCTTCCCTCACTCTCCTTAATTCTCCACAGAAATGTCCTCCTTTATTTCCCTTGAGATTCAGAGGCATATTTACAAGCCCCTAGCACCTCCTTGCGCCGCCCTAGCATCATTTTTTTTTATGCTAAGGCAGTGCTAAGGGTGCCTTTTCCCCATCCCAAATTTACAAAGTGGTGAAATGCAAGCACTGCACCACTTTGTAACCCCTTGCACCACATTATGCCTTCCCCAGGCATAATGTGTGCAAAGGGGGGTGGTCCCCTGTTAGGAGGCCCAGAAAAATGGCTCAGAGAAGTTTACGAGAGTTCACTGCACCATTTTTCCTGTTATTTTAAATGCCTGCCCAAAAGTGACGGTCCCATAGTTTCCAACTGGCCTCCCTACACATTGCTGGACTAACACCATAATTTTTGGCGCTAGTCGACCAATGTGCCACAATAGCATCAAAAATGTTGACGCTATTGTGCTAATGTGCTCCATGGTGCACCGTATTGTAAATACGGTGCTACCATGGTGACATCAGGTTGACACAGGGGGGCACAAGAAAAGTGGCGCATCATACCTTATGCCCGACTTTCTTGTAAATATGCCCCATAATCTCTTCTACAAAAGAAAGCAATTGGCATATGTCATCCCGATCATTCCGGATTCCTCAGTTCTATTTTTCTAGTTCAAACGAATAACAAGAAGAAGAGACCAGTCATAAATCTCAAGCACTTCAGCCATTTTTAGTTTATTGTCACTTCAAAATGGAAACTATTATTCATCTCAGGGATTCTCTACTACAGCAAATCTGGATGGGTTGTTTGGATTTCCAAAATGCTTATCCCACAGTTCCTATTCACCCACTTTACAGAAAGTATCTACAATTTCAATGGTTAGGCCAAACCTATCATTTTTCCTCTCTTCCTTTCGATCTCTCATCAGCTCCGTGGTGCTTCACCAAGCTGATGAGACCTGTAGTAACTTTTCTCAGAGCTCATTGGGTAAGACTGATTATTTATCTGGACGACATCCTCATTATAAGTCAAGGTCTTCCCTCACTACTGAATCAAATTATTCTAACTTGCTCTCTCCTTTCAGATTTAGGTTTTCTGATCAGCAGGAGAAATGTCCCTTGTTTCCCACTCACAGCAAATAGAATTTCTGAGTTTCCTTATAAATTGAAACTCCACCACGTTACATCTTCCTTTGGCAAAGGCGAAATCCATCAAATAAAAAATACTGCACACTCTCTGCACTTCTGTAATCTCACTGTAGAATAATATGTGGGGACAAAGAAGAAATCCTTCATAGACGAAGTCGAATTGGTTCTCCAAGACTGAAGTTTATTAGAGGTTCCACGGCAGGCATAGACATGACTGAACAGGCTGAAGGTCAGTCTAGCAACTACCCACCCAAGAATCCAGAACCTCAAAGATAGGTTCTGTTAGCCCAACGGTATGGAACTAACTAAAATGAATACCAACAATAAATACGTAAAATAGAAACCAGGTAAGAACAAATAAGCACAGGTAAATACAAATAAAAACAAGATACAATATGCTACATCATCTTCCTCCTTCACAAAGCAAAAGGAAAACAAATAAGCACAGGCAAATACAAATATAAAAACAAGATACAATATGCAATTTGCTAATATAAGCAATAATCATTGTATTTTGAAGGGAGTTTAACAATCCTATGACTGCGTGTATACAGTAGTTCTGCAGCTGAGCCGAACGACGAGGAGAGATCAGGAACATCCACTCTCTCTGGATGACAGGAATTTCATACTTAGCACCAGGAATTACTTTGCATGAGATTGGAGGTCTTGTCTTCATTATTGGTAGGTCTGTCGATAAATGCGGCACTAGAACTAGTCTCCTCCTCACGTCCAGCATAGACCTGTTTGAAAATGTCAGCTTGCGAAGAAGAAATTGGAATAACGGAGTTTTTATTCCACCACCCCTTGCCCTCGAGTAATACAGCAGATTTAGAAACTCTTAAAACTTTTACAGGTAAGGAATATCTTGATGCTCCTTTGGGTACTCTGCAAGGTTTCTTAATCAAGACCCAGTCATTCACATTAACCATCACCTCACTCACATTCTTCCGAGAATCATAATCACGCTTTTGAGAAAACTGTTTCTCAGAAACTTTCTGTTTCAACTCCTTAACATCCACATTCACATCCTTATGAAAGGAGGCCATCCACGAAGGTGTTAATTTAGATCTAGATTCCCTCCCTCTGAACAACACAAAGGGCGAAAAACCTGTAGTGGAATGCGGTGTATTCAAATATGCCCACAATTTTTCATTTAGAAATTCTTTCACATTGCAGTTGGTAGCAATGGCTGTTTGAATCCCCTCTTTAAGAATACGATTAGCTCTCTCCACTAGTCCATTAGAAGAAGGACTGTACAAAGCTACACATGAATGTTTTATGTTGTATTTGATCAAGAAGTTTTCTATTTTACTGGAAATGAATTGTACCCCATTGTCAGTAACAATGTTGGACGGTGGGCCTTCTAAATAAAACAGAGATGATAGAAATGAAATAACAGATTCTGGTGGTCATTCCAACCCTGGCGGTCCATGACCGCCGGGTTGGAGGACCGCGGGAGCACCGCCAACAGGCCGGCGGTGCTCCAATGGGCATTCCGACCGCGGCGGTAAAGCCGCGGTCGGACCGGCAACACTGGCGGGCTCCCGCCAGTGTACCGCCGCCCATTGGAATCCTCCAAGGCGGCGCAGCTAGCTGCGCCGCCGAGGGGATTCCGACCCCCCCTACCGCCATCCAGTTCCCGGCGGTCCGCCCGCCGGGAACCGGATGGCGGTAGGGGGGGTCGCGGGGCCCCTGGGGGCCCCTGCAGTGCCCATGCCACTGGCATGGGCACTGCAGGGGCCCCCGTAAAAGGGCCCCTAAATGTATTTCACTGTCTGCTGCGCATATGGGCAGTGCACCTGTGTGACCAATAGACTGGACTCTGCCATGGACATTCCTCCACCGTCCCCCATCACCATTTTACAACCCCCCTTTTGAGCACTTAAATAAACACCCTTGAACCACAAAACAATCTGGAGTCAGTCTTTTGAGTTGGTTAATTTGTATAATCAATGACAGTGTCAAAATGCGTTCCCAATTGTAAAGCCAACATACCTATGTCACACATCACAAGTCCTTGAAGGATGCAAGCAGATGACATACGTTGGTAACCACACCTGTGAAACCGTAATGGAAAGGTACAACTCAGTGACCAAATACTGCTATTAAGTAACAGACAGGATAGAGGTAGAAGTGTGTAATTGAATGTAATGTGAAAAAAAGTTTTTCTCACCTGTGTGTCACTGGAAATATTGCTGTAAGACTGACTCCCTGTTGTCTATGTCTTCTTCCTCAGCTTCCTCCTCATCACTGTCCACAGGCTCCACAGCTGCCACAACACCACCATCTGGACCATCCCCCTGCAGAAAAGGCACCTGGCGTCGCAAAGCAAGATTGTGAAGCATGGAGCAGGCGATGATGATCTGGCACACCTTCTTTGGTGAGTAGAATAGGGAACCACCTGTCATATGGAGGCACCTGAACCTGGCCTTCAGAAGGCCGAAGGTGCGTTCGATCACCCTCCTAGTCCGCCCATGGGCCTCATTGTACCGTTCCTCTGCCCTGGTCCTGGGATTCCTCACTGGGGTCAATAGCCAGGAAAGGTTGGGGTAACCAGAGTCCCCTAATAGCCACATACGGTGCCTCTGGAGTTGAACCATCATATAAGGGATGCTGCTATTCCGCAGGATGTAGGCATCATGCACTGAGCCAGGGAACATAGCATTTACCTGTGAGATGTACTGGTCTGGCAAACATACCATCTGTACATTCATCAAATGATAACTCTTCCGGTTCCTGTACACCTGTTCACTCCTGTGGGAGGGGGACCAGAGCTTCATGGGTCCCATCAATAGCACCTATGATGTTGGGGATATGTCCAAGGGCATAGAAGTGACCTTTCACTGTAGCCAAATCCTCCACCTCAGGGAAAACGATGTAGCTCCTTACGTGTTTCAGCAGGGCAGACAACACTCGGGACAACACGTTGGAAAACATAGGCTGGGACATCCCTGATGCCATGGCCACTGTTGTCTGAAAAGATCCACTTGCAAGGAAATGGAACACTGACAGCACCTGCACTTGAGGGGGGATTCCTGTGGGATGGCGGATTGGTGACATCAGGTCTGGCTCCAACTGGGTACATAGTTCCTGGATAGTGGCAAGGTTAAACCTGTAGGTGATGATTAAATGTCGCTCCTCCATTGTCAACAGGTCCACCAGCGGTCGGTACACCGGAGGATTCCGCCATCTTCTCAAATGTCCCAGCTGACGGTGCCTAGGAAGAACAGCAGCGACCACAAAGTCACCAAATTTCCCGGTATGTACCCACAGATACACAGAACACGACACCAAACACAAAACTCTTCCTGTATGTGTGTTGAGTGTAGGCCTAGCTATGTGTGACGCAGTAGTAAAAGAAGCCATGTGGGCCCCTGAAATGGCGGCCCCCTGACCTCTAAACTGGGACAATGGGAATGTGAGGTAACTGCGCTGGCGTTGTACCCCATCGCAGTAGGCGGTCGTAGACTGCGGCGCAATGCTGCATTGGTTACCATTGGACCCTATGGGTCCCAGGAGCCAATGATGAACTGCGCCGGCGGTGATGATACGCACCGCCGCGGACGTCACCGCCATTTTCTATCTGTTCAATTACTCGATACCTGATCTTCGACAGGAGAGGACCTACACTGCAAGTGCTGCTGTGACCTCGGTCTGGAAGAGACAATGGCTGCTGCGTCTGGGGAAAGGGCCCCTGCCTTCATTGCTCAGGAGTTGGACAAAGCTAGTAGACGGTGTCCTCCCCCAGTACACGCTACTCTACGGTCCTCCAGACCAACAGGTAAGTACACAGGGAGCACGTTGTATGGGCTATGCCTGGGTGGAGAGGTCTGGTTGTAAGAGGGAAGGGGGCAGAGTTCAGGGAACATGAAGGACTGTGAATGCATGTGCCACATGGCAAGGGTAGCGATGGGGGCCACTCACATCGACGGTGCAGTTGGTAATAACTTCTCTTCTTCCCCTGTGCATGTCATGTAGGTCAGCGCCCAACAGAAGAAGAACATTTGGCGTGCCACCGCCAAAGAAGTCCGGACCCTGGGGGTCCACCAGAGACGGGGCACCCACTGCCGGAAAAGATGGGAGGACATTCGCCGCTGGAGCAAGAAGACGGCGGAGGCTCAGCTGGGGATGGCCTCCCAACGTGGGAGGTGTGCCCGTCGCACCATGACCCCCCCTGATATTCCGGATCCTGGCGGTGGCCTACCCGGAGTTGGATGGGAACTTGAGTGCATCACAGCAGACACAAGGGGGTGAGTACACTCTCATTCTGGGGACTTGGCGCGCAGTTGAGGGGTCTGGGTCGGGGAGGAGGGCTGTGGGTGTACCTAGGCCAGGCAGAAATACATAGGCTAGTGCCACTCCACCCCACCTCAGTAGTGGGACAAGTACAGGTATAGATGCCCCTGTGGCATCCATGTGTGCAGATGTCCACCATAGCCATGTAGGCCATATCCCGGCAATTGCATCTGTACAGGCCAAGAGCATGGCGTAGTGCAGGGGGCTGCTGTGTCTGTATTGTCCGCCAACGGTAGCGGTAAGCCATGCACTCAACCTGTCTTTCTTCTGTCGCCCCCTCCCTTTTTCTGCTCTCCCTGTTCTTTTGTGCGGGAAACATCCTTTATGCCGACTTTTTTATAACGAAGTCCTGGTTAACGAAAGCGGAACAACGCTTTCTTTAACCACGACTTCGTTATTTTGTGCCTTAACCACGCTTGTCCTGTACAACGAACATGCATGGTTAAGGTACAAACAAGGGAGTCGGCTGAGGAGGACGACGCAGATGACGAGGCGACGACTCAGGTAAGTGGGGGGTTTTAGGTTTTAGGGAGGGGGTGGGTGGTCGGGGGTTTTAGGTTTTGGGGTGGGGTTGGGGGGTGGGGTGTTTTTGGTTTTGGGGAGGGGGTGGGGGTTGGGGGTTTTAGGTTTTGGGGTGGGGTTGGGGGGGTGGGGCGTTTTAGGTTTTGGGGAGGGGTGGGGTCGGGGTTTTAGGTTTTGGGGGGTGGGGCGTTTTAGGTTTTGGGGAGGGGGTTGGGGGTCGGGGTTTTAGGTTTTGGGGTGGGGCGTTTTTGGTTTTGGGGAGGGGCTTGGGGTCGGGGGTTTTAGGTTTTGGGGTGGGGTTGGGGGGTGGGGCGTTTTTGGGAGGGGGTGGGGGGTCGGGGTTTTAGATTTTGGGGTGGGGTTGGGGGGGTGGAGCATTTTTGGTTTTGGGGAGGGGGTGGGCGGTCAGGGGGTTTTAGGTTTTGGGGTGGGGTTGGAGGGGTGGGGTGTTTTTGGTTTTGGGGAGGGGGTGGGGGGTCAGGGGGTTTTAGGTTTTGGGGTGGGGTTGGGGGGGTGGGGCGTTTTTGGTTTTGGGAAGGGGGTGGGGGTTAGGGGGTTTTATGTTTTGGAGTGGGGTTGGGGGGGTGGGGTGAGGCATGCAGGATCAATGGGTGCCTGTTACTAATGACTTTACCAGGAATGCCTTTACAACGAAATATCGTTGTTAAGGCATTCGTGGTAAAGGCATTAGTAGTAACAACGAGGTCGGTGTTCCGACCTCGTTGTTTAGGCACCCGTTGTTTTGTCAGTCGGCGTTCCGTCGTACAACCCTTTTGTGCATCAGCATCATCAGGCGGAGGTACAGTGGCACCGGGGCACGAGGGAGCTGCATCCCACATGGCCATGGAGGCCACACCACGGACTCAGAATGCACCAGTGGGACGGAGGGCAAGGGGAGCTAAACGTCGGTCACCTGATCACCAACCAGCGACACGGACTCGTCCGCCGATGGGAGCTTCCTTGTGGTGGCGGCACCATCTGTGCCCCCCACTTCTAGAGGTCCAGCCGCCACCTCCCCTACCAGCACCGCCCTCCCAGCAGCCCCTCAGCTTTCGCCCCGTGCCCGCTCACCCAGGAGGGTGGGCATCACCTTCGCCCCAGGAACCTCAGGCCCTGCCCCTGTCACCCCTGCTGCCCTCAGTCAGGAGGCCATTGACCTCCTCAGGTCACTCACTGTTGGGCAGTCTACAATTGTGAATGCCATCCAGGGTGTAGAAAGGGAGTGGCAACACACTAATGCATTCCTGGAGGGCATTCATTCTGGTCAGGCTGCCCATCATCGAACCCTGCAATCTCTGGCCTCAGCACTGATGGAAGCCATTGTCCCTGTCTCTGGCCTCCCCCTTCCAACTTCCTCCACCCAGACCCAATCCCCTGTACCCCAGCCTGTCTCAAGCACACCATCAGACAAGCATGCATACACCTCAACACCCAAAAGTAGTTCAGGCAAACATAGGCTCCACACAACCCACAGGCACTCACACAAGCATCACCCACATGCAGACATACCAACATCCACTGTGTCCCCCTCCTCGTCATCTCCCTCCTCCCTCCCAGTATCGTCTACAATCTCACCTGCATGCACTGCATCTACAGACACTAGGACTCGCACCAGAATACCCAGCACCACACCCTGCTCACCTGCACTCACCACCACCACTCCCATTTACACGTCCCCTGTGTCCTCTCCCAGTGTGTCTGTGACGCCCCCTCCCAAAGTACACAAACGCGGGTACCCACACACCCAACATCCATCCACCTCAGTACCCGCACCTGCACCCAAAACACCTAAAGTGACACCTCCTACAATCACCTCCTCTTCCTCCACTCCCAGACCCCCTCCAGCTACCCATCCCAGTGTTCGTCAGAAACTCTCCCTCACCAGCGTTGACCTCTTTGCCCCCACCCCCACCCCTCCAATTCATCAGTCCCGTAGTAGCGCCTCAGCCAAAAAGACTCCAGTACCAGTGGTGCGTGTTACAGGTGTCTGGAGTGCACCGGCCACCAGGGCAGGCAGTGTGACACGGAGCCAAGGCACTGCCAGTCCACCCCCTGTAAAGCATCTCAAGTTGGCAAGTGGCCGACGGGACCGGGTTAAGACTCCTGGAGGCAAAACTACTCACAAGGGTCCCAGGGGGATTGCAGAGTCAGCTGTGACTCCTCCAAAGGCGGTGAAGTGCCAGAAGAAGTCTGCACAGCCTCGTGAGAGCAGCACGACGGAGAAGGGCGGCATCCTCCCCGGCGGCCGGGACGCCACCGCCAGCACCATCGTCACTGGTCAGGAGACCACCGCCAGAGTCAGTGCCCTGGAGGGCCCAAGTATCGTCACTGGTCAGGAGACCACCGCCGGAGTCAGTGCCCTGGAGGGCCCAAGTATCGTCACTGGTCCAGAGACCACCGCCGGAGTCAGTGCCCTGGAGGGCCCAAGTATCGTCACTGGTCAGGAGACCACCGCCGGAGTCAGTGCCCTGGAGGGCCCAACTATCGTCACTGGTCAGGAGACCACCACCAGAGTCAGTGCCCTGGAGGGCCCAAGTATCGTCACTGGTCAGGAGACCACCACCAGAGTCAGTGCCCTGGAGGGCCCAAGTATTGTCACTGGTCAGGAGACCACCACCAGAGTCAGTGCCCTGGAGGGCCCAAGTATCGTCACTGGTCAGGAGACCACGCCGGAGTCAGTGCCCAGGAGGGCCCCGGCTGCCACAGCCCCGCGGGGCAATGAGGGTCCATCTTGCCACGCACCAATGCACAGGTCAGAGACCGCCATGCAAAGCACCGCTGAACAGGTCAGAGACCGCCATGGCAAAGCACCGCTGAACAGGGCAGAGCACCGCTGAACAGCCCAGAGACCGCCATGGCAAAGCACCCCTGAACAGGGCAAGCACCGCTGAACAGGTCAGAGACCGCCATGGCAAAGCACTGCTGAACAGGGCAAGCACCGCTGAACAGCCCAGAGACCACCATGGCAAAGCACCGCTGAACAGGGGAAGCACAGCTGAACAGGTCAGAGACCGCCATGGCAAAGCACCGCTGAACAGGGCAGAGCACCGCTGAACAGCCCAGAGAACGCCATGGCAAAGCACCGCTGAACAGGGCAAGCACCGCTGAACAGGTCAGAGACCACCATGGCAAAGCACCGCTGAACAGGGCAAGCACCGCTGAACAGACCAGAGACCGCCATGGCAAAGCACCGCTGAACAGGGCAAGCACCGCTGAACAGGTCAGAGACCGCCATGGCAAAGCACCGCTGAACAGGGCAAGCACCGCTGAACAACCCAGAGACCGCCATGGCAAAGCACCGCTGAACAGGGCAAGCACTGCTGAACAGGGCAGAGCACTGCTGAACAGGGCAAGCACCGCTGAACAGGTCAGAGACCGCCATGGCAAAGCACCACTGAACAGGGCAAGCACCGCTGAACAGCCCAGAGACCACCATGGCAAAGCACCGCTGAACAGGGCAAGCACCGCTGAACAGGGCAAGCACCTCTGAACAGGGCAGAGCACCGCTGAACAGGGCAGAGCACCGCTGCAAAAGGAAAAGACCGCCACATCAAGCATCGTTATCCCATGTACAGCTGGGGCAGTGACGGGACAGGAACTGTCACGGAGAGCCTAATCCAGTCTAAGCACCATTCCCCCTCTAGAACCAGTGGAGAGATCCATCCACTACCTCTGTCCTTCACAGGATGAATCATCACTCTGGGCACCAGTCCCCCTCCAGAACCAGTGGAGGCTGTTATCCACTTGAGAGACTGTGGCTTTGCACTCCCCAGGATATGGCAGTGGGCAACCCACCCACTGTAGAGACTTGAGAGACTGTGGCTTTGCACTCCTCAGGATGGTACAGTGGCCTCCGCCGTCCGCCATAGTCAGAATCAGGCCCATAGTCTTGCAGTTCCAGGCATCTAATAGTTCTATCCACCATTGCAGTTCTAGCCGAGAATCTTGGTCTAGAGCATGGGTACTCGTAAATATTTTTCCAGGGGCCAAAAAGTTTGGTCTGTGATGTGCCTGGGGGCCGCATTGATGCCAGGGTAGTGGCGGTCAGGTGGGGTGGCTGAGGGGGTTGGTGACAAGGTATGTGTAGGAGAAGCAAATGATATACATCTAGTGGCTGAAATAAACAATGGAAAACCAGAAAACCTGGAATTAATCCCAGCTTACCCACTTTTCCAAATTGTGTGATCCTAGGCAATTGTTTAGTCTTGCTTTTCCTCCTTTTTCTGCATTATCACATTTAGGATGACCTCAAAATACATGATTCATGGTGTGCGCTGCACAAAACCTGGTTCTATATCTTATTTAATAAACTATAATGTTCATGTATGATAGGAGCCCAGGCCACACATAAAATGCACATATCAAGTGACTTGCCTCTTTAATTTACTATTGGTGGTGTTCTCAGGGTAAGGAAAATAATGAATGTTTTCAAATTTATGTTTTCAAATTTATGTTTGAAAACTATCACTTTTAAATGAATACATCTCAATGCACTGATACATTAAATTGTACTAAGGCGAAAAGGTTCCGCATGTAAACTAAATACACTTTTTTAATTTTGAAGAGACTGTCCTAGTTTTACACTTGTGCTGCAAGATGTCTTTAAAAATGAAGGCATTTCTAAAGTTAAGTGCAGGAGTCCCTAGTTACTTCCCTTTTTAACACCAATTAAGTTTGAAATAAATGATTGTGTAGTTAATATTTTTATTGTTAGCGCGGAGTCCAGTGCTCCTGTTGCCCAAGGGGCCGCATGTAAAGGTCAGAGGGGCCGCATGAGGCCCGTGGGCCATACTTTGAGTATCCATGGTCTAGAGAAATGTTGTCTGAGTAAGCAAGCCTTTTTGTAAATGCCAGAGTTTTAATCTTTGGAGGGCCCAATAATATAGGGGACCTGGTAAAATGCCCTGGGTTGAAGAGGAGAGAAGACCTACCATCCTTGCTAGAGATCTGAGTGAGTGTAGCATATTGTATCTTGTTTTTATTTGTATTTGACTGTGCTTATTTGTTCTTACCTGGTTTCTGTTTTACTCATTTATTGTTGGTATTCAATTTAGTTAGTTCCATACCGTTGGGCGAACAGAACCTATCTTTGAGGTTCTGGATTCTTGGGTGGGTAGTTGCTAGACTGACCATCATCCTGTTCAGTCATGTGTATGCCTGCCGTGGATCCTCTAATAAACTTCAGTCTTGGAGAACCAATTCGACTTCGTCTATGAAGGATTTCTTCTTTGTCCCCACATATTATTCTACATATTTTGGTACCAGGAGTGGGGTGAAGAAATTCTGCGTTAAAAAAGAAACTACAGAGCAGTTTGGCTACGGAGTCTACACAAACTCAAAGGGTCCACAAACCGGCATATGAACAGCTTTTTGCCGCAACTATCAGCGCTGGTAACGTGTGTGCATCGCACCCCTCCTTATATTTTTGTTTTGTTTGTTTCCGGCGTTTACCTTACTTGTGTCTTAAGACTATTGAGGATTGTTTTCTTTCGTTTTGCCGCGCGCTGTTTGTCACGAGCTCCAACAGCCGTTCTCGTGCAGCGCCTGACTTCGTACAGCATCATTGTCTTCCTTTCGACATTATGGCGTCACACGCTGTGATCGACGTTGTCATCTAGGAAACGGACGCGTATGTGCGCTGCAGCACTTTTAAAGGAAAATCGCCCGAGTCAAACTACACGGACGCGTATGTGCGCTGCAACGCTTATAAAGGAAAAGCGCCCGAGTCAATCTGTCATTCTACACGCACTGCGATAATTTTAAATGGAAAAGCGCCCAAGTCAACCAGTTGAAAGTGTCATTGAAAAGAACACAGCGTTTCCCATATCTTAATTCAAATTTTTTTTTAAAAACGTGCTTTTCTTGTTTCAGGTTATCTTCGAGGGGAAGGAACTGCTCTTTTAAGGAACTGCTCTTTAAAAAAAAAAAAAAAAGGTTATCTATGTGTGACTACTTTAAAGCAACCCTTTAATAGGAACATTGGCATTCCAACAACGGGACGGATATATTTAATCTCTACTCTCAAATTAATTCCGTTATCTCATCATGGCATCTAGTAACCTTGTAGTACAACCTCCACCTTTTTTAACTATGAATGGTAAACCAGACATTAAGTGGAGAGAATGGATTAGAATTTTCGAAAATTACTTAGTTGCAAATGATGCCAATGACTTTTCTCCCACAAGGAAATTGGCCCTGCTATTTAATTACCTAGGTGTGGCCGGGCAGCATGTTTTTGACAACTTACCTATGATTTCTCCACCTGATGAAAGTGGTGGCGATAATGTAACATGGAATGTTTATATTGAAGCGAAAGAAAGAATCAGGAAGCAGTTCTCGGATGAATACAATGTATTATTAGAAAAATTTAATTTCGCAATGTGCAAGCAGTCTATGGATGAGACAGTAGATGAATTTGTGGCTAATTTACGTGTGTTAGCTGCGAGATGTGATTTTGGTACTCAAGTAGACATGCATATTAGAGACCAGTTTGTGTTCCATTGTTTTTCCAAAAAAAATCAAGAACGGTTGTTAGCATGTCGGAATCCTTCCTTAGAGGAAACATTAGACATAGCTAAACACACAGAAGGCGTAGGGGTTAATCAACTGATAGGAGACTCTGAGGTTAATTATATTAAGGAGAGAACTACAAAACTTAATAAGAATGTACAACTGTATTTCCGCTGTGGTTCACGCAATCACTTAAGCAACAATCAAGGGTGCCCAGCATTGGGCAAGAAATGCTTGAAATGTCAGAAAATTGGCCATTTTCAGGTTGTTTGCAGGCAGCCTAACCGTACTTACAAACCTAGTAGCAATAGCATGAGAGTGAAAGTTAGTAATGTGTACTCTAAAAGTGAACAGGCGGATGATGGAGTGAATGACTGTACTACTAACTTATCTAGTGTTATTCTAACAGTGGATGTTGCCACAGTTAGAAATATCAAGGGACCCATATGCCAGGCAGTTATTGATTCTGTTGAAATTTCTGCCATGGCTGATTCTGGTTCACCCATCACCATTATTGCAGAGATCACTTACCGCAGACGCTGGCCCACTATAAAAGTATTGAATAATGCTGACATTAGTCCCAAAGCTTTTGGGGACCATGACATTGAACTTTTAGGGTACTTTTCGTCCACTTTATCTATTTTGGGCAGGAGCACAGTGACTCAGATTTACGTAGAAATGGATGGCAGAGATATCATAGGGTGGAAAGATCTTGCGAAGCTAGGCATAGTATTACATCCTGGATTTGACAATCCCATAGTCTTAGGAGAAATGCCTCTAGAAGTGTCAGAAATTAGCTTACCTATTACCAACATCTCAGAATCTTTTACAATGAAATACCCTGAGGTATTTGCTATTGTAATTGGTGTTGTAAAGGGTTTTGAACATTGCATTAGACTTAAGGATGGAGCTATTTCTGTTGCTCATAAAGTAAGACCCATTCCGATCTCTGTGAAAGGGCAACTCAAAGATCTCTTGGAGAAACTGGTCGATGACGGTATCATAACCCCTACAGACTCTTCTGAGTGGGTTTCGCCCATTGTTCTCACCAAAAAAAAGAATTGGGACTTGAGGTTATACGTGGACTTAAGATCATTGAATAAAAACATAATTGCTGATTGCCATCCTCTTCCTCGTATACAAGAAATGATTGCTAGTTTGGGCACTTCAAAAATTTTGTCCACCATTGATTTGCACTCTGCGTATCATCAGATTGCTCTTAGTGTAGATTCTCAGGAGCTCACTACTTTTGTGACTCCTTTTGGGGCATATAAGCATCTCAGACTTCCTTTTGGACTAGCCTCTGCGGCGAGCGTTTTACATAAATTAATGGATTCCTTATTTGGTGACTTTGAGAATGTATGTGCCTTTCAGGACGACATTTTAATTCACACTAAAGACATGGAAGAACATGCTATTATTTTAGACAAAGGGGGTCATTACAACCCTGGTGGTCGGTGTTAAAGGTGCGGTAATACCGCAAACAGGCCGGCGGACAAAAAAAGGGAATTATGACCGTGGCGTAAACCGCCAACAAAGACAGCCACTACAACACTCCGCCCGCCACGGCGGTACAGACAAGCAGCGAGGCGGTCACCGCCAACAGACAGGCGGAAGACAATGTACTGCCCACAGTATCACAACCCGCCAATCCGCCACCTTTTCCAGGGCGGATTCACCGTGGATAAAAACACGGCGGAAACAGCTTTTGCAATGGGAAAACGTTCACCTTAACACATCCCACGAGGAAGGAGGACACCATGGAGCCAGAATTACAAATCCTACCTGCCCTTCTCTTCCTACTCATCTACGAACACCAGGGCCGGCGGCGGCGAAGACAACGGTGAGTACTGCACCTACGACATAGGGGAGAGGGGAGGCAAAAGTCAGGGGGACCCACACGCAACACCCCCACCCTCGCACATTACAACACACACACCAATGCATTTCCAAACATCACTGTAACAACCTACAACCCCCCCGGAAGAATGCAAAGACAAAACAAAATCAGTTCAAACATTGTAATGTATCAAAATACATGTTTCAAATATATACAGATATATATAAACACATTCAAAAGTATATACATTACGAGAAGTAGTGCAGATATGCACATCTCAATGTCCGTGCACCACTGGGCCAAAAATGCATGGGCGAGGCCCACACAAGATACCTGTCCACAAACGGAGAGAACACTGCTGGGGCATCAGAGACAAATACAACAGGCACTTCAGGGGGAAGGGAAGGGGGGGCACCTCAGCCGGATAACAGCACTACGCCAGATCAACGACGGGGCTCCATGCCCGTTGATGTATTCTTGGGAGTGCAAAGCCACAGTCTCTCAAGTCTCTACAGTGGGTCCGCCATAGTCCCGCCGCCAAATGACCGCACCGCGGTCAAAAGACCGCGGCGGCCATTCACACATTTCCTCTGGGCCGGCGGGCGCTCTCCAAAAGAGCGCCCGCCGGCCCAGAGGAAATGCCCCTGCAACGAGGACGCCGGCTCAGAATTGAGCCGGCGTAGTTGCAGGGGTGCGACGGGTGCAGTTGCACCCGTCGCGTATTTCAGTGTCTGCAAAGCAGACACTGAAATACTTTTTGGGGCCCTCTTACAGGGGCCCCTGCAGTGCCCATGCCATTGGCATGGGCACTGCAGGGGCCCCCAGGGGCCCCGCGGCACCCCCTACCGCCATCCTGTTCATGGCGGGTTTCCCGCCATGAACAGGATGGCGGTAGGGGGTGTCTGAATCCTCATGGCGGCGGCGCGCGCTCCGCCGCCATGGAGCATTCCCCCGAGCAGCGGAAAGTCGGCGGAAGACCGCCGACTTTCCGCTTCTGACCGCGGCTGAACCGCCACGGTCAGAATGCTCGTGGGAGCACCGCCAGCCTGTTGGCGGTGCTCCCGTGGTCGGTGGTCCTGGCGGCCACCGGCCGCCAGGGTCAGAATGACCCCCTATGTGTGCATCAGCCTCGGATGTTTTGTTTGAATCAGATGCAAGTCAAACAGGTTGGGTTGACCATTGTGGACCAATCCGACTGGTGGTTCTTGGTCATAGCAGGAGTCCAAATTGCTCTTCAGTTGTTTAGAGATGATTGCAGGCTGCTTTGCAATCAGAAGCCTCGCAAAGAACAGAGTCAGTTGCTTTATTCTACGCCGTATGGAGAACATTTTTAGCAGTTCGATATACCAACCACCTAGGCAGCACCAGATCCAACCCCCTAGCAGAACTAGCAAAAGGGTTCTGGGATTTTTGTTTTCCAAACAAAATTATGCAGAATTTCTTCCAGTCAATCTGAATTTGGAGGCAGAATTGCATTTTCATCATCTTCGAGATTCCAGCGGTTGGAAGCTTCATCCCTCGGTATTCCACAATCTTCAACACAAATGGGTCCTTTTCAAATAGATCTCTTTGCTTCCCGTCTCAACTATCAACTTCCTCAATTTTTCAACTGGCACCCAGATCCCTTGGCACTAGCCTCAGATGCTTTTTTGCAGGATTGGTCTACTTGAATGAATTATGCCTTTCCTCCCTTTCTCATGATAAACAAAGTTCTAGCACATGTCAGGCATTAGCAAGCATCTCTTGTCCTGGTAGCACCATTTTGGCAATCCCAAGTGTGATTTCCTCCTCTGCTGGAACTATCCATGGATTTTCCATTTCTCCTTCTATCTTTCCACAATCTCCTTCTGGACCCTCTCGGTCGTCCACACAATCTAGTCATAGACAATGCCCTTACCCTCTCAGCTTAGAAAATATAAGAATCTCCAATCTTCCTCTCTTATTTCTACGTAACCTTCAAGCTACATCAGTCATGGACTCTGGGAACAACAAAGGCTTACAAATCAGCTTGGTCTTTAGGTCAAGCTGATGTAAGGGAAAACACATCAAACCCTTTTCAGCGGCTCTCAAATTTATTTTCAATTTCCTAGCGGCAGAAGCCAGCAGTGGTAAAACCTACAGAACTATAAACTTGTACAGATCGGCTATCTCAACTAACCATCCTTATATTAATGGAAAACCAGTGGGAGAACATTAAATTATTTGTTGACTATTTAAGGGAGTAAAACGTTGTACCCCTCCTATTCCAAAATACAGTTCATTATGGGATGCACATGTTGTTTTTAAATTGTTTTCATCACGGTCTGATAATGCCTTTCTTTCTCTAAAAATGTCAGCTAAACTTACTTTCAGATATTAGAGCTTTGGACCTTTCATCTAGACAGTTTACTCCAACAGGTGTCTTGTTTACAGTGTATAGACATACTAAAACCAATCTCTCCTCTGTGTTTTATCCTTACTTCCCCAACCAACCCAAACTTTATGTGGGTCAAGGCTTGAAAGTTTATGAACTGAAAACCTCTGATCTAAGAACTCATGATTTCCTTCAGGAAACCTTATAAGCCAGTTTCTCCCCTCCCTTGCCTGTTGTGTTAAATGGATCATGTCTCTACCAGGAGTAGATACCTCCATTTTTGGGGCTCATTCTCCCAGAGGAGCCATGGCTACTAAAGCCTTTTCAGCAGGTTTCTGTCTTGAGGACATCCTTAGATCAGCTGATTGGTCCAACCACAATGTGTTTAAAGTGTTTTATTGAAAACCTGTACATAATGCTTCTTCTTCTGTTATTAATTTGCTTTGAACAAGCATAAGATGAGCCTCTGGTTTGAAATAAAATGTAGATTTGCCTAGTAACTTATGAAGGAAAGCCTTAATTTAATTAAAGATACAGAGGCGAGTATTATCCCATCACACAATTGATTAACTTCTTGTTTCTCTTTCCCTATTAGCGTCCTTCAGCGTCTGCAACTACATCCTTGTAACTCTTTTTCGCGTACACCTTGTTCCCGTAATACGCTGCTGAGTCTTCGGATCACCATGGAGCTCCGGTGTGTCCTGCATGCCTCCCTTTAGTCTCAGTCCTGCATTTATGAACTTTTGTTGAGAACTGTTTTCTCTTGTTATTCTATTATTTCTTCCATTTCCCTTTTATTCCCTTTTTGACACATCGCAAAAGAAAAGAGGGCTGTTCTCAGTCAAGTTATAATGATATAGTGGGGGGTTAATATTATGATTGGTAGCACATTTTGGTACTGCCTCTTCAATCCCACTGGCTGTTCTCCCTTGCCTGATTGGATTTGTAGTTTTTGTGTGTTATCTCGACTGCTGCTACTACATTTTAACAAGAATTGAAAAGCACAATACTTGCCTCTGTGGTTCTAATAAAATTAAGACTTTCCTTCTAAGTTACAAGGAAAATCTACATCCATCAATAGAAGGCATTCAAGTAAATGATTTACAGCTATCACAGCATTACAGGCTGGCAATTTCCATAGAGATGAATGAAGACAGGAAGAATCTCTCAAAACGCAAATAAAAAGATCTGACTTCAAATACATTTTTTATATCTAGAACAAGGGGGAATGACCCAGGGACCCAGTTATTCAAAGTATCAGACACAAATGTCCCCCAAGGGGGAAGTGTTGCCCTTGACTTCCACTGCTACTCTGTTTTATATATAGTATAGCAGAAATATATATATTTTTAAAATATACGATTTTATTAAATATCAAGACAATTTTTTGTTGTTGTTGTAATAACATGAAATCTAAGGTGCTCCTATGTAGTGATGACACAGTGCAAAGTGACAAAGTGAAAAAAGTGCACTGCTGCTATGCACATATATAGATGTGACAGGAACAAATTCTTGTGTTATGATAGGATATATATCCTTTAGATATCCACATTGACAAGGTTAAAAGCCAGTCCACAACTATGGCCCTCATTCTGACCTTGGCGGTCTTTTCGCAAGACCGCCGAGTTACCGCCGCGGTGAAGACCGCCGACCGCGGCGGTATGCCGCTGTGCGCATTCTGACCGCTGGGAGCGTTCCGCCGGAAAACCGCCAGCAGCCACACTGGCGGTCGGCGGGAAAGTGGAGACTGGTCAACCTCCACCGCCACGCCAGCAGAACACCGCCCACAGAATTACGACCCACATTTCTGTGTGGCGGTCTTCTGTTGGCGGTCTTCTGTTGGCGGTCACCTCCCCATGGCTCCCGTCGCCTCCCGGAGGACCAACGCACAAGGTAAGTTGACCGTCCGTGAGGGGAGGGGGTGGGGGGGTGTTGTGTGATGTGGGCGTGCATGGGGGTGTGCGTGTGAGTGTGTAGAGGGGGTGTGTGAGTGCGTGTATGCGGGCGGGGGGTGCTGCTGTGTCTATGGGTAATGTGTGCTGTTCGGCAGGTGCGCATGTCTGCATGTATGTGTGCGGGTATGTGTCCCCGTTGTGTATGTGTGTGTAGGGGGTGTGTATATGTGCATGTTGGGGGTGTGTGCATGTCGGGGTGCATGTATGTGCATGTCGGGGTGGGGGTGGGGAGGGGGTTCGTACCACCTCTGGGGGGTGGCAGGGGGGTGGAGGGTGTGGGGGGAGGACTCGGGTGGGTAGTGGGGGGTGGGGGAGACCCCTATCAGTGCCAGGGAAGGAATTCCCTGGCCCCGATAGTGCTTACCGCCATGGTTCGCACGGCGGTTCCCGCCCGCAAGAAACCGCGGCGGTAGGCAGGGTCATAATACCCTTGGCGGTCTTGGGACGACCGCCAGGCCGGAGTGCGCAAACTCCAGCCCCGCGGTCATGACCGCCGCGGCGGTCGGAGTGGAGAAGTGGCGGTCGGTCGCGGCGGGGACCGCCGCGGTCAGAATGCCATTTTTAATACCGCCGGTCTGTTCGCGGTCCGACCGCCGTCTCTCCGCCGACCGCCAGGGTCAGAATGAGGGCCTATGTGTTATGTCAAAGTTTTGACCCTATTTTCAAATTAAACAGTGCACGGTCATCATCAGGACAATAATAATATGTAGAGACACCTTGAAACAGGAACAAAATACCAAATATAAGAATAGAGAATGAAAAAGTTCCTTCAAAATTAACACAAAAATCCCCAAAGTTTTACCAGGGATTACGTTGTTATTTTCCTTTTACAGTCCATACGAGGTCCAGATAGAAAGGGCTTTTCCTAATGATCAAAAATACAACAAAAATTGCAAGAAAGCAATGGCGGTGCATGTATCATCATCAAAAGAAATAGGACTGAAGTGCTAGGAAATATTACTTTAATATTAGCATGTAGGAGGGTACCTCAAACACCACACCCGACATGCACACGTAACTACCACCAATAAGCACAAAAATATAAACATGTCCCTTATGTGTACCTGGTAAGTTAATCATGGGGATTCACGTGACTGCCAACAATATTCGCGTAAGCACATGTAAATTGCAACATATCATAATCAAAAACAGTTAGTGCATCCGAAATTAAACAGGCTCAGGAAGCCAAAAAGACTATGCCCTCATTATGACACTGGCAGTAAATCCTGCTTACCGCCACGCTGACAGCCGCCAACTTCCTGCCACGGTGGCAGAAATCCGTTCACCATATTATGACAGACACACACACCAATCTGACAGAATACAGCCACATACACAAATCCACCAGACCAAAGGTCAGTGAGAAAGTGGCTGTCCCAAAACCCATTCTGTTACATCAACAAAACAACACCCTTCACATTATGACCCACGAATCAACACGCAGTAAATTATTGGCGGTACATTCCATCGCGCTCACAATCGACACCCACATACAAAACAACACTACATTGGCCAATACGATAAATATACACCTGACAACCATACACACATCACACCCAACCACCCACACCACTATAAAACACACACCCACAATACCCACAACCCTTTACAAATAACAGTTACTGCCAGGAGATTGAGAAAAAGAGAACAGAGACAACTAGACACCCACACCACATACACCCATACACCCCTCACACACACCACATCACACACCCCACCACATTACCCAAACACCCTCACCAACACACATCACACAACACCTATGGCACCACAAAGGTGCCACCGTTTCACTGAGAAGGAGTAAAGGGTCATGGTGGAGGAAATTGTCAGGGTAGAGCCACAGCTCTTTGGAGCACAGGTACAGCAGATATCCATAGCAAGGAAGATGGAGCTATGGCGGAGAATCGTGGACAGGGTCAACGCCGAGGGACAGCACCCAAAAACAAGGAACAACATCAGAAAGAGGTGGAACTACCTTCGGGGGAAGGTACGTTCCATTGCAGCAAGACACCAGCTCGCCATTCAGAGGACTGGTGGTGGACCCCCATCTCCTCCCCAACAGCTCGTAGCATGGGAGGAGCAGGTACTGGCCTTACTGCATCCTGAGGGACTCACTGGAGTAGTGGGAGGACTAGACACTGGTAAGTCAACATTTACTACTTCTCACCCCCCATACCTGCATGCGATCACACCCCCTCACCCTCCACACATCACTCCATACCATCCCACACACTGCACCTACATATATCACTAACTCCAAAGCTAAGCCCTGCATGCCATACCAATGCATGGACAGCCCTCCCAGCCCTGCATGGACACCCATCACTAAAGCAGGTACAGCATAGGGAAACTAACATAACCGCAATACATCACCATACACAAGCAAAAGCTGGCAGGGCAACACCAACCATAGAGGGAAAGCTACGGAAGTACAAATTTCAGACACCCGAAGCATAACACATCATTTACATCCCCACAGGTACCCCAGCCAATGTCAGTAGATAGGAGGTGCCACCACTATCCAGTCCCCAACAGAAGAGGCCCCCAGTGATGACAGTTACTCTGGACTTCTGAATCTGGATGGCCTACCTGGCCCATCAGGGACCACTGGACAGCCGGTCACCAAGCCCACTCACAGACCACCACAGAGCCTCCGCCATCAGGAACCAACACCACAGCACCCACCCAGCGTACCCACACCTCTGTCCCCAGGACTCATCAATCAGCAGTGTGCCCACCTATACAGGGACCCCAGGCCACAGCTCGCCCACAAGACAATCAGGGACCTGGGGTCAGTGGTAGTGGGCACACTGTTCAGGGGACAGAGGCACAGGGACACTGGGAGGACTACTGTGGGCCAGGGGGAGGACAGGAACAGGGACCTGACTCTCCAGGAGGCACTCTCCGAGATCCTGGGAGCCTACCAACATTCCCAGGACACGATGGCCCAGATCCTTGACAACGTGCAGGAGAACAGGCGGCTGCAGGAGGGACAGTATCAGGGAGGGCTTCCTGGCCATTAAAAACACTGTGATCTCCATTGCAGGGGTGCTGGCAGACATGGCCAACATCATGAGGGAGGGAGGGTCACACCAGTGGGCCCCTGCCACTAGCCAGTCAACTGAACAGCCATCCACTTCCACTGCCGCTAGTGGCCAGGAGTCCCCACCACAGGGCCCACAGGCCACCAGCATCCCTCCCCCTGTAGAAGATGAACCACCCCGCAAACGTTCCCTGCGACCCAGACAGAAGCCAGATACACTTGCCAAGACCACCACCAGGAAATTAGACTCTCCTGATTGTCCCCCTTGTGTCTCACTCTGTCACCTTGTCCACTTTGTCCACCTTGAACTTCCATTGCTCCCCTTCCTATGTCCCCTTGGACACTGCACCTGTGCTACAAACAGACTGGAACAATACCCTGGACTTTCCTCCATCATCACCACATTCCATTGCACTTTACCCTCAATTTATTAGCACTACAATAAACACCCTTGGATAAAACTCAACTACTAGTATTTCATGTATTTCAATTTTGTATTGATTGAAACAGCTACATCTATTGTAAATGAACTGTACATAGTGAGAGCATAGAATGAATAACCTGTTGCTGGCTGTAGTGATCACATCACAACATTGTTGTCATATCACCCACATCTGTAAAATGATAATCCATAGGTGACAGTAAGTAGAGGAAACAAGTGGGTAATGCCAGCATGCCACTGCTACACAGAATACAACAATAGGCATAGAAATGTGAAGTTGCACTGTCTCATCTGTGTGTCATTGGAAGTACTGATGGATCACTAATGTTCTGTTGTCCACATCCTCATTCTCTGCCTCCTCATCCTCACTATCCTCAGGGTCCACTGCTGCCACAGGGGCATCTCCAGTCTCCTCCCCCTGCAGAAAAGGTACATGGTATCTGAGGGCCAGGTTGTGCAGCATGCAGCATGCCACTACAATCTGGCAGACCTTCTCGGGTGAGTAGTACAGGGATCCACTCAATGATCCTTCTGGTTCACTCATGTGCCTCCTTATAACATTCTTCAGCCTGTGTCCTGGCATTCCTCACAGGGGTCAGAAGCCACAATAGGTTTGGGTAGCCAGAGTCACCTGCAAGTATTGAGGGACAACGTTGAGCCACACACTATCCTTTTTGGCTAACAGCAGAGGCATACACCAACAAACACTGGGTGGGGACCAAGGATCACCTATAAACCACACCCTGTGCCTCTGTAGTTGGGCCATCACATTTGGAATGCTGCTATTCCTCATGACAAAGGCATCATGCACAGATCCTGGATATTTAGCATTGACGTGGGAGATGTACTGGTCCTCCAGGAACACCATCTGCACATTCATGGAGTGGAAACTCTTACGATTCCTGTACACCTGTTCATTCTGGCGGGGGAGGACAAATGCAATATGTGTACCGTCAATCGCCCCACTAATATTGAGGATATGTCCCATTGCATAGAATCCGGCCTTCACAGTGTCCAAATCTTCCAATGTAGCTGCACATGTGTTCTACCAGGGCCGACAATACTCTTGCCAGCATGATTGAGAATATTGGCTCTGACATTCCTGATGCCAAGCCCCCTGTCACTTGGAAAGAACCAGTTGCCAGGAAATGGAGCACTGATAGAACTTGCACAAGAGGGGGGATCCCAGTTGGATGATGGATAGCTGATATCAGGTCAGGCCCCAACTGGGCACACAGCTCTGTGATTGTGGCCCTGTCCAGTCTATAGGTGAGTATAATGTTCCTGTCCTCCAGTGTAGCTAAGTCCACCAGGGGTCTGTACACAGGGGTATGTCTCCATCTCCTATTCATCCACAGCGGTAGGTATCTAAGGGACACAAAAGTGAGTAGGCTGTCAAAATTTGAACAACAATACCACAACAGCAGTCCACATCGTGCAATCATGTTTTGGGAAAGTGTAATTTAAAAGTATGTGCCTATTTATCCTGTGACGCAGCAATTATTGATAGGCCTGTTCACCCCCCTGAAATGGCGACCGCCTGGCCTGTGTGAAGGGACAGGTGGAAGTAAGGTAATTCTGCCGACACTGTGTGCCGTGGCAGTAGGCAGTAGTGAACCGCCGTGCAATCCCTCATTGGATAATATTGGGCCCTATGGCGTACAGTGGCCAATGGGGATCTACGCCAGCAGTGACGGTGTAGACCACCACAGACGTGACCACCATTTTCTCTATAATTCCTCACTTGTGTCCTGACCTTCCACAGGAGAAGCCCTACACTGCATGTGCTGCTGTGACCTGTGTCTGGAACCTACCATGGCCCGTGTGACTGGGAAAAGGGCCCCAGCCTTCACTTCGGAGGAGTTGGAGCGACTGGTGGATGGGGTCCTACCCCAGTACGGACTTCTGTATGGGCCTCCAGACCAACATGCATGTTGCACGATGCATGTGGCATGAATGCATGGAGATGTGTGAAGGCATTGTGTAAGGGTGGGTGGGGGGATTGACTGTTGGTGGTGTAAATGCTGTGAGCTGGCCTCTGTGTGTGCCAATGGTGATGGGATGGGGTATGGTGGGCCCTGTGTGTGACAGGCCGGACTGTTTGTTTAATAGAGTTCTCCTGTATATATTACCTCTGCAGGTCAGCGCCCATCAAAAGAAAGGATTATGGCATGCCATCGCCAAGGACATGCGGACCCTTGGGGTCTATGGATTGCGGAGCACCCACTGTCGGAAACGGTAGGAGGACCTGAGATGCTGGGCACAGAAGACCGCGGAGACCCAGCTGGGGATGGCCTCCCAACGAGGAAGGGGTGCCGGTCAGACCCTGACCCCCCTGATGGCCCACATACTGGTGGTGGCCTACCCTGAGCGGATGAACGCTTGAGGGAATCAAAGCAGCCGCAAGGGGGTGAGTACAGTGGGTATCATTACAACTTATGGCTAGAGGGGTGGTATCCGGGTGGTGGTTGTGTGTTAGTGCGTGCCTCTAAGGCCAGGCCAGACATTGCAGCGTAGGTCCTCTGAAGGGTAATGGCTGCATGGCAAATACAGGTAACCTAGCTAGTTAGCTTTCACTTCTAGGCAGGGCTGCGTGGGTCCCAGGTGTGCTGCAGATGGCGTTGTGTGCTCCTCCTCATGCATTGGTGACTAGCCATTTCACTGGTAGTGCAATGCATATTGCGTAGGCCTGTTCCCTGTGTGTGAGAGTGCTGTGTACGCTAACAGTGGTGTTGTTGCAGTCATTGACCCAGTGTATCCTTTGTCTCTCTCCCCCCCTTTCTTGTTTTGTCAGCCTTGTGTGCATTAGCATCATCTGGCGGAGGAGAAGAGGCACTGGCGACAGATGGAGCTACATCCCACCGGACCCTGGAGGCAGAGTCCACTGACGCAGAGGAGGCAGAGTCCACGCATGCAGAGGGAACAAGTGGGACGGAGGGAGGGGGGAGCACTACAGCGGAGACTGGAGGAGACAACACAGACTCTGATACCTCCTCCGATGGGAGCTCCCTGGTGTTGGCGGACACCTCTGTGAACACCCCAGCTGCAGGTACAGCCGCCACCCTCCATATCAGCACCGCCCTCCCAGTAGCCCCTCAACGAGTTGCCAGTGCCCGCTCACCCGGGAGGGTGGGCATCTCCTTCACTCCAGGCACTTCAGGCCCTGCCCCAGTGAGCCCTGCTGCCCTGAGTGAGGAGGCTATTGACCTCCTGAGATCCATCTCTGTAGAGGAGTCAACCATTGTGAATGCCATCCAGGGGCTAGCATCCCAGATGCAGCAGAGCAATGCATTCCTGGAGGGCATTCATGGTGGTTTGGCAGCCCAACAGAGATCGATTCAGGTTCTGGCCTCCTCTCTGATGGTAGCCATTGTCCCTGTTTCGACTGTCTCCCTCCCAACTTCCACTTCCCAGTCCCATTCTCCTCAACCCAGCCCATCCCAAGCACAGAGACAGGCGTGCACAAGAACGGCACAGGCAAACACCAGCACCATGCTTCATCTCACAGGCACTCACACAAACACCATACCGTTGCAGACATGACAACATCCACAGCCTCCACTGTCTCTCCATTCTCCTCCTCCATCTCCCTCCTAATCACGTTCACACTCACACCTGCAAGCACTACATCTACATTCACTATCAGCATCACCACACCGAGCAGAACAAACACTTCACTGGCAGACACTTCCACAACTTCCATGCACGCATTCCCTGTGTCCTCTCCCACTGTGTCTGTCCCCCCTCCTAAAGGACATAAACGCAAGCACTCCAGTAAGTAATAAGTTATTGTACAGATAATAAAATCCAATACAAATAAGCAAAGCAAAAAAAAAAGAAAGAGACTAATAATCAACAACAAATACCCTCAGGAACTGAGTTCAAACTAAAAGCACGCCATAAATTGTGCATGCAACATATTAAAAGACAGTTCTTCCAAAAATAAAAAAAAATACAATACAAGCCACCTGACCCGAAGCCCCACATAAACACAAGCCAATATACATGGGCACCCCCCTAAAGTGCATGGCGCATAAAATAATAATTGCACTGAACATCATCAAATACCGATAGAGCTCCTCGTCCTAATCAATAACTGGCAAAATGGCAAGAGCATGGAAAAATTCCAACTAAGTGTGTCATTGCTCGCAGTGCCATTAAATGTAGATCGTGCAATTTTAATAACTTTAATCAGTAACATATTTAACATTGGATTGCCTGGGACCAGAGACTGGATAATAGCCTGTCGGCAGGAGCGGATTCCTAATTCATTCCATTTGCTCCGGAGCAATAGTCTACGCTCCTTTAATAACGCTGGACACAGGCAGACCACAAGGTCAATGGATTCCTCCGCGTTGCTGCAGCCTCTGCATGTCACACAGTCCCCAGGGGGTAGCTACCATTGGGGCAAGTGTTTTAAAAAACCCTAATCACCCATCCTTAGGGCCAGAAAGGCCTTTTTAAATCAAAACCCATATGTACAAGAGAAGAAACTGAAGGACATACCTGGCTTAAAGGAGACGATTACTGCCCAAGCATGTTGCAGAAGGACAAGAAGAGAACAGTCTGAGTGATAAGAATACAATTGAATAAGCCTTTTAATCTCTGATTTAAACAAAGAGTAAGGGGGATTGCTTTCCCAAATATCACCGGCATCCACTCGCCATTTACATTCAACCAAAAATTGGGAATAAGTGCACTTCGATTTCAACTCACTAATTTCTTGCCCCAGGACTACCTCCAGATGGCTGCCTGAGGCCTGACGCAGTTTATAACACAACTTCAAGAAAGCACCAGTGTCAACTGTCACCAAATCCAGAAGCCCAAACTCCAACCATACCTGCGCCGGTAAAGCCAGGTGCGGAACATGAAAAACTCTATTTTTTATTTTTTATTAACCAACCTATTTAATAGGCAAGAGCCTTTGCCCAACAGAATTTCTTGACCATAGGCCAATAAAGGGGTGATCTTTGCTCTCATAACTTCCTTTAGGGGAAGGAGGGTCGGCCCCTTTAAAACTTTAGCTAATTTGGAAAAGGCCACCTGCAAAGCCACAGCTTTAAGTTCAATTTCCTTCTTATGTTTAACAACACTGCCTCTCGAATCAAAATATACCCCTAGGTATTTGTAGGACTTGTTGGAAACAAGTTTGCGGTTCTTATAGCACCTGCTAAAGCACAAATGTTTTTTCCTCCCAAAAGGAACCATTTTTGTTTTAAACAAGTTGACTTCTAGTTGATTTGCGGAAGTGTACGTTGCAAGTTGGGTAAGCAACCGTTGAAGGCCGATCTTAGTACAACTAAACAAAGCAAGATCATCGGCATAAAGCAGGTGACTAAGCCTAAAGCCACCAATCTTAGGGGTATGAGAATTGACGGCGTCATGAGATGTTGACATATCAGCAATAAACAGATTGAAAATAAGAGGCTCGAGTACACAACCCTGTTTCACAGCACGGGTGGTCGGAATTTTCCTGGAAAGGGAGCACCCATCACCAAGCTTAATACGGACCCAGGTGTTAGTATGGAGTTCTATGATAGCACCCAAGAGTACTGGAGGGATGCCCCAGCTTTGTAATTTGGCCCACAGGGCACTCCGGGGATCCGATCGAATGCTGCCTTGAAGTCCACAAAACAGCAATTCAGCGTCAAGCCTGAAGAGATCGCCCTGTCAATCAAAATAGAAAGAGCTAAATAATTGTTTGAGGTACCTGAGCCAGCAGAGAACCCTGTTTGGACTATGGGGATTAAGGCCTTCGATTCAACCCAAGCACGGAGATCCTGCAGCAGAAGGCTGGCATAGAACTTAGCCTCATTGTCCAGCAAGGCTATCATCCTAAAATTAGGAGGATCTGACCTTGAACCATTTTTACATAAAGGATGGATGATGGCACCACGCCAGGACTCAGGTATTGTTGAGGTTAGGAGGCAGTGTTCGAACAAATGTGCAAGATGATTAGCCCAAAGCAGAGGATCCTGTTTAAATAATGCCTGTGGAAGACCATTGGGCCCAGGGGCTCCAAATTGCTTAGCCTTCGAGATGATGTGGGGGAGCGTAATTGGAAGGACTTCTTTACTCCCTGCGCGGGGATTAGAGACCCTGTAGATGAGGGACATGTTTTAAGTGAAGCAGGAGTAGATCTGTGGGCCCGCTCATCCAACAGTTCCCCATCCTGCTCGCTATCAGAAAAATGGTTGGTCAAATAAGACGCCCATGCTCCTTCTGAAATGTCAACAACGCCCATGCCCCTTTGATTACTATTTAGGTTATTAACCCCTTTTTTCCTTGGTTCCGGGTGCAATATAAACATTAATTATTATGAGGGACTGCTGCGCAATCCCATTCCTTATGGCAATCCCCTGGATCCAGTTATCCTCCCAAGCCAGAGGTAGTATACTCCCATCTAATTTAACGGTCACATTAATGGCCAGACCACCCTTGGTTCGGCCATTGTTCCTCGTTCTGTGAGCAGATTTCCATATTTCTATGTACCCTGGCAGTGGGCAGCTGTGCTCAGCCCAGGTTTCCTGAAGGGCAATTACATTGTGACTGTTAAAGAATGTTAAGAGGTTGGCCGAGGCAAACTTATGCGCAACCCCATTAATGTTCCATGAACATAGGGACAGATGTCCAGAAGTTGGAACAGAACTGCCCACCCGTAAGGGTCAATGGGGGCGATCGTGCAAGAGAGTGGATGGCAGCCAGCCCCAGTTAGAAGACCCCTTGAAACCAGAGCCAGTAGGGAGAATACCATTAAAAGTAGAGGAGCCACCTAGGGTACTTTTCAAGATTCAAAATGGTTTCAAAACTGTGGGAGTCGTCAAACATTGAGATTCTGATAGTAACACCGGGTATCCAGGCTCATTGAAGGGAGTTATTATAATACCCCACGAGCAAAATAAATCTCTCTTAAGGCGAATAGACTGAGCTACTGTAGCAGAAATTAGTGTAACCAAAGTGGAGTCACTTGGGTGAGGCCCCCTAGAGTCTAAAATTTCAATGGACACAATGGGGGTCATTCCGACCCTGGCGGTCATGGACCGCCAGGGCCGGGGACGGAGGAAGCACCGCCAACAGGCTGGCGGTGCTTCAGGGGCAATTCTGACCGCGGCGGTAAAGCCGCGGTCAGAAAAGGGAAACCGGCGGGAAACCGCCGGTTTTCCCCTGCCCCAGGGAATCCTCCACGGGGATTCCGACCCCCTTCCCGCCAGCCCGTTCCTGGCGGTTTACACCGCCAGGAAGAGGCTGGCGGGAACGGGTGTCGTGGGGACCCTGGGCTGTGGCTGGTCATCTGCTTTCGATTGACCTGCAGGGCCCCCCAGGACTGGGTTTTCAGCGGAAGCGGTCCGAGGGCTTGGTGACAGGATTTCAGGAGAATTGCTTCTGTTAACAGGCGGCAATTTAGAGAAATTGGAAAAACCAGGGTCCATAAGATCGACTTTCATATTCCCATGGGTGCTTTTGGATACAGACAGTGTGGTAGCAGGGCAAGCAGAACCTCCGCCACACGAGTGTGGGGCTGCCGAAACCAACACACTGCCAGGATTGCCGTTTCTCGCGCAAAATCAAGTAGTCCTTGAGGGGAGGGTCAGTTCCCTGCACAGTTGTTCCCACCGGGGGGGACATTAGAAAGCACAGGCTGGAGGGGATTAGGAGGTGAAGCCGCCGTAGGTGCACCTGCAAACTGCAAAGGCAGCTGCACCTCAGGACGCGCTGACAATCGGACGTCAGTCGAGGGTCTTTGAGATGGTAGGCTCCGCCTGCTCTTCCATTGTTTGGGGAGTCTTTTTTTTCCCTCTTGCTCAACGGAGGTTGAGCCACAGAGTCAGCTCCTGAGGACAGTGGTTGAACTAAAGCAGGTTTTACAGAGGTGCGGGTGGGTGAGAAGAGTCAGGCACCGCTGGCTCAAGTTCTGTGGAAGGAGGAGACGTAGAAGCGCCCTTAGCCTCGGTGACCAACTCCAAAGCTCCAGTGACAGCTGACCGAGGAGAATTGATCGAAGTTACACTCTTGACTGGACAAAATTTGTCCAATGTTTTCGGTTCTGTGGGTCCCCGAACCAAATCAATAGGAGCGCTTAGATTTGACAGGAGTGCCGAGGGCACCGGCACTGAAGATAGTCTTTTAATTTCACATACAACTGAACTTAAAAAGGTAGGGAGAGATGACAGACTTTCGATGATTGGAGAACAGCAACATGTTGGTTGTACATAATTGGAGCTTGTTTGTGCTCTGGTAATAAGCTGATTGAGGTTCTCAATTTTTTGATCAATGCCAGCCACATAAGAAGCCAGTGTGTTCAGCAGATCAACTTGGAGGTCCAGTTTTTCAGAGTGGTAGCTCAGAGCCAGCACAGTGGATTGAAGGGTTTGCAGAAGCTGAGGCCAGGTAGAGATGGCTTCCCTGAGCATGGGGGGTGCACAAGATTAGGCTCCTTGACAGCACCACTCAAGGAATCAGATAGAAGACAGGAGAGATCGAGGAGTGATTGGTCATTGAGTTCGCCTTTGATGAACTCAGTTTGGGAACTGTGAGCGGCCCCACTAGAGGGCCTTAATGGTAATATTGGATGGATAGTGCCTGTTGAGTTCCGGATCCATTGGGCTGCCTGGGGGCTAGATAGCAGATAGATGCCATAGTCCTGCAGGGAATCGTGGCAGTCTACAGTTGGCCCGTCCGGCCCAGCCAACTGATGGAAAGCTGATGGAGATGCCACTAGGAAAGACGCCCCCTCCCCTGGATTTGAAGAATGATCGCTGAAGGTAATAGTTGAAGAGGGTTCGTGTTTTAGCGAAAGTGCAGCCCGCTGGTCCTCAGGGGGTGGTGGATGGCTCACTTCACTCTGAGATGCTAACTGAGCAAAAACAGGCGAAGCGGGTGAAGCTTGACAGTAAACTTGTGCCACAGTGTAAAATATACGCGAGCGGTAGGTGAAGAATCGATGACTGCAGGCTCCGTAAAAGTGCTCTGGCCTAACTCCGGCTTAATCTCCCCACCATTGGTCAAGAGTTCCAATTTAGGTTTTTTCTTAAAATATGACAGTAGAGAGGACTTGCGAAGAATCAATGAGCGTGGATGTGCTGTAAGAGCAGCAGAGGGATAAGTCTTGGGGATTTCAGAGATGGATAGATCAGCAGCCCGTGAAAGGGGTTCCGCTGAAATTGTAGAGGCTGATGGTGAGGCTGACGGTAAAGGCGGAGTGGCGTTGCCGGCATAGACGGCGCAGCAGCATTTCTTGTGCTTTTGAGGGTTTAGGTACTCCTTCCTTATTTTGCCAGACCTCGTAGTACAGCAGGACCCTGGCCCTCACCTTGAAGCAAGGAAAACTCCAAGGGAGGGAAGTGACACTCTGCGTAGGTGGACAAGTCTTGAGGCGGCGCTTGATTCTGACGACAGCGCGTCACTTAGGGATTAACAGACTAAAGGTGAAGAAAATGTCCTGTTTGAAATAGGAGGCAGGAAACAAGGGGCACAGGCAGCACGGTCCGGACAAGCCGCACTGGCAGCGCCAGCCGCCTCCGTTAGAAGCGGATGCCTACAACCTAAGTGGATTGAGTGCTGCCAAACACCTACACTTGGAGCAACTTAGGACAGCTTGTAAGGTACTTGCCTGGAGCCACCGTCTCTAGCGATGTTCCTATGTTGCTCCTATAATGCTCCTATAATGCACTTATGTGCTCCAATAAGGCTCCTGTGTAGCTCCTATGCGGCTCCACCCGGAAGACCAGGCAGTCCTGAAAGTTCAAGGGAGATCGGAATTGGCCCGGAGATCACTCAAACAGCCGCCCTGGGGCCGCCTGTCACAAGGTGAAGAACAGTGGCTGACCCTGCAGAGCCCTTGCGCAACCCCCGCCGGGGCATGAGGCCTCCTACGTAGGCGGGCCCAGGTCGGAGGTCCAGAGGCCGGCAGCAACAGCCCAGAAAGTCAAATCAGCCAAGTGGTTGAGGGGGAGAGGGGGGAGACAGGTGGCCGAAACCAGCAGAGAGCCGCTGAACAGCACTCCCCAAGTGCGGTAACAGAGGTACGATCGCTCTCTCATGCAGATGTGAGCTCCTTACTGCCACTCGGCGCCCTTGGTCCTCGAGGTCGACCCCTGGTAAGCTCCAGCTACAACACCTGGCGCCCGGCGTCTCCGGCGGGCAGCTCAGAGGACGGAAGGCCCGCGACCTAGGATCCTCTGCGGGTGCGGGCTTCTTGCCGCCTCGCAGTCCCCCTCTGTCTCGTGGTCTCGTGGTCAAGCACTCGCCTAAGCAACCTCTCTCTCTGCATATGCGTAAGCAATCAGTGGACCAAAAGGACGCCCAGGGATAGCTCCACAAGCAAGCACTCAGACACCCAACAGCCATCCACCCCACATTAGCATACAGCCCATGCACCTGCACCCAAACCCAGCAGACATACACCTCCAACAACCACTCCCTCATCTTCCACTCCCATTACTCCTCCCTCCTCCCACCCCAATGTCCCTTAAAAGCTTTTCCTTTCCCAAATTGACCTCTTCCCAACCCCCACAGCCCTGCACGTATGGGCAGGGTACCAAGGACACAGCCCAGCACCTCAGCCAAACAGTCCACTGGGAATGTGGTAGCACAACCTACTCATGGTGGTAAGGATACCAGACCTACGTCACTGAAGGGGAAGGAGCCAGCAATACCAGGGATGAAAGGGAAGAGTCCTGCACCAGCTGTGAGGAAGGGGAAGGGGCCTGCACCAGCTGTGAAGAAGGGGAAGGAGCATGCACCAGCTGTGGCTGAGAGGGGAAGAGCCCATCCACCCCTGCCAGGAAGGGTAAGGGATCCCCGACCCATGAACAGGAGGAGACGAGGCACTCTAAGCCAGCGGATGCTGTCAGGCTAACACCGCCACCACCACAAGCTGTCACGTGGCCCCCACCACCAGCTGTGGATGTGCAGCCATTAGGGAGTGCAGGGGCTGCCCAGGAGCCATCTCCAACCACCACAGTGTAGCCATCACTGCCGGTGGACGACATGTACTTTACCCTCCAGGGGCTACTGTGCGGGCTGCCCCCTCCAGAACCAGTGAGCAAGACACCCACTCCAAAGACTGTGGCCTTGGTAAAATCAGTCAGAACCATATCCACATTGTTGTGGGTGAAGTTGTTTGTATTGAGACAGACCTTACAGGCCTTGCAATGACCACATTCAAAGTGCCCAATTACCACTGGGAGATCCCATAACATAGGCAATGGTATTTTACATGGTGGTGGTGGTAATGTCACCCTTATTAGGACATCACTCAAGATCTTCCCTCATTTGAAAGAGAATAGTGGTGGTTCCTTGGTAATGAGAAACCCATCCAGGAGACTCCATTGTCTGTTCACAATCTTTTTAAGTTTGTTACTTTCAGGGCAGAAGGTGAAAACACAAACAGTCCTGTCCATCTTTCTATCTTTATTTTGGGGTTCAAGAAGGAATTCCCTATGGTTGCACCCTGCAATTTTTCTAGCTTATTTACCAAGTCTTTTAGCCTCTGTCTGTAAGTTTCCTTATAATAATATCTGACTTTTTGAAATAATCTTATCTCCTTGAAAAATTACTACGAATCTGCAGAAATTGGCCAAAAGGAAGATTATCCCTGGTTCTCCTTGGAGAGTGACTTGTGTAATGCAATAATGTATTCCTCTCCATGGGTTTCCTGAAGAGTGTCATGAAGATCTTGTTAATTTCCACCCCACCCCTTACATCTAAAAAGGGGATGTGATCCTTGCTTTGTTCCACTGGGAATATATAATTTGATCTGGAATTAAACCATTGATGAAACTGATGTAATTGTGCTACTGTGCCCCTCCAAATTAGAAAGACATCATCAATGTATCTGGACCATTTCCAGATTTTTCCAGCAAAGGGGTTCTCATCACAAAAGATTTTGGGGGTTATTACAACTTTGGAGGAGGTGTTAATCCGTCCCCAAAAGTGACTGTAAAGTGACGGATATACCACCAGCCGTATTACGAGTTCATATTGGGGGTCATTACGCCCTGGCGGTCGGAGACCGCCAGGGGTAATGTAGCGTCCGTACCACCAACAGGCTGGCGGTACGGAGGCCCTTATTACGACTGCGGCGGTAGCGCTGCGGTCGCACCGCCGGGGCCGGCGGTTTCCTGCCATTTTAGCCCCGGCGGTAATAATCCGCCAGGTCAGCGCTGCCCTGGGGATTATGACACCCCTACCGCCAGCCTGTTTGTGGCGATTTGCACCGCCAGGAAGAGGCTGGCGTGGCATGGGCAGTGCAGGGGCCCCTTAACAGGGCCCCGGCCAGCTTTTCACTGTCTGCATAGCAGACAGTGAAAAGCGTGACGGGTGCAACTGCACCCGTCGAACGGCCGCAACACCGCCGGCTCCATTAGGAGCCGGCTCCTATGTTGCGGCCTCATCCCCGCTGGGTCGGCGGGCGCAAGCTTGGTTTGCGCCCGCCGACCCAGCGGGGATGTCGTAATGGGGGCCGCGGGAGTGCGGCCGCATTGGCGGCCGCACGGCGGTTACCGCTTGGCGGGCGGCAAGGTCGTAATGACCCCCTATATCCTATGGAACTCGTAATACGGCTGGTGGTATATCAGTCACATTTGGGACGGATTAACACCTCCTCCAAAGTTGTAATAACCCCCTTTATGTTTCTCATAATGAACCATATACAGGTTCACTAAGTCCGGAGCAAATCCAGCTCCCATTGCCACCCCATTTGTCACAACAGTATGAGCCAATTAGCTAACCACAATAAATACCCATAGAAGGTTTTTTTGAGCATGCATAACATAGGTTTAAAAAACGAATTCACAGACTAAGGGGGTCATTACAACCCTGGCGGACGGTGTTAAAGGTGCGGTAATACTGCAAACAGGCCGGCGGATGAAAAAAGTGAATTATGACCGTGGCGGAAATCGCCAACAAAGACAGCCACTTCAACACTCCGCCCGCCACGGCGGTACAGACAAGCAGCGCGGCGGTCAGCGCCAACAGACAGGCGGAAGACAATGTACCGCCCACAGTATCACAACCCGCCAATCCGCCACCTTTTCCGGGGCGGATTCACCGTGGATAAAAACACGGCAGAAACAGCTTTTTCAATGGGAAAACGCTCACCTTAACACATCCCACGAGGAAGGAGGACACCATGGAGCCGGAATTACAAATCCTACCTGCCCTTCTCTTCCTACTCATCTTCGAACACCAGGGCCGGCGGCGGCGAAGACAACGGTGAGTACTGCACCTACGACATAGGGGAGGCAAAAGTCAGGGACACACACACGCAACACCCCCACCCTCGCACATTACAACACACACACCAATGCATTTCCAAACATCACTGTAACAACCTACAACCCCCCCCCGGAAGAATGCAAGGACAAAACAAAATCAGTTCAAACATTGTAATGTATCAAAATACATGTTTCAAATATATACAGATATATATAAACTCATTCAAAAGTATATACATTACGAGAAGTAGTGCAGATATGCACATCTCAATGTCCGTGCACCACTGGGCCAAAAATGCATGGGTGAGGCCCACACAAGATACCTGTCCACAAACGGAGAGAACACTGCCGGGGCATCAGAGAGAAATACAACAGGCACCTCGGATGAAGTGAAGGGGGTGGGCACCTCAGGCGGATTACAGCACCACGCCAGATCCAGTACGGGGCTCCATGCCCATTGATGTATCCTGGGGAGTGCAAAGCCACAGTCTCTCAAGTCTCTACAGTGGGTGGGTTGCCCACTGTACCATCCTGGGGAGTGCAAAGCCACAGTCTGTCAAGTCTCTACAGTGGGTGGGTTGCCCACTGTTACATCCTGGGGAGTCCAAAGCCACAGTCTCTCAAGTCTCTACAGTGGGTGAGTTGCCCACTGTACCATCCTGGGGAGTGCAAAGCCACAGTCTCTCGAGTCTCTACAGTGGGTGGGTTGCCCACTGTACCATCCTGGGGAGTGCAAAGCCACAGTCTCTCAAGTCTCTACAGTGGGTGGGTTGCCCACTGTACCCTCCTGGGGAGTGCAAAGCCACAGTCTCTCAAGTCTCTACAGTGGGTGGGTTGCCCACTGTACCATCCTGGGGAGTGCAAAGCCACAGTCTCTCAAGTCTCTACAGTGGGTGGGTTGCCCACTGTACCATCCTGGGTAGTGCAAAGCCACAGTCTCTCAAGTCTCTACAGTGGGTGGGTTGCCCACTGTACCCTCCTGGGGAGTGCAAAGCCACAGTCTCTCAAGTCTCTACAGTGGGTGGGTTGCCCACTGTAACATCCTGGGGAGTGCAAAGCCACAGTCTCTCAAGTCTCTACAGTGGGTGGGTTGCCCACTGTACCATCCTGGGGAGTGCAAAGCCACAGTCTCTCAAGTCTCTACAGTGGGTGGGTTGCCCACTGTACCATCCTGGGTAGTGCAAAGCCACAGTCTCTCAAGTCTCTACACTGGGTGGGTTGCCCACTGCCATATCCTGGGGAGTGCAACGCCACAGTCTCTCAAGTGGATAACAGCCTCCACTGATTCTGGAGGGGGACTGGTGCCCAGAGTGCTTCATCCTGTGAAGGACAGAGGTAGTGGATGGATCTCTCAATTGGTTCTGGAGGGGGAATGGTGCCTAAACTGGATTAGGCTCCCCGTGACAGTTCCTGTCCCGTCACTGCCCCAGCTGTACATGGGATAACGATGCTTGATGTGGCGGTCTTTTCCTTCTGCAGCGATGCTCTGCCCTGTTCAGCGGTGCTTGCCCTGTTCAGCAGTGCTTTGCCATGGCGGTCTTTGGGCTGTTCAGCGGTGCTCTGCCATATTCATTGGTGCTTGCCCTGTTCAGCTGTGCTTTGCCATGGCGGTCTCTGGGCTGTTCAGCGGTGCTTGCCCTCTTCAGCGGTGCTTTGCCATGGCGGTGTCTGGGCTGTTCAGCGGTGCTCTGTCCTGTTCAGCGGTGCCTGCCCTGTTCAGCGGTGCTTTGCCATGGTGGTCTCTGGGCTGTTCAGCGGTGCTCTGCCCTGTTCAGCGGTGCTTGCCCTGTTCAGCGGCGCTTTGCCATGGCGGTCTCTGGGCTGTTCAGTGGTGCTTGCCCTGTTCAGCGGTGCTTTGCCATGGCGGTCTCTGACCTGTTCAGCGGTGCTTGCCCTGTTCAGCGGTGCTTTGCCATGGCGGTCTCTGGGCTGTTCAGTGGTGCTCTGCCCTGTTCAGCGGTGCTTGCCCTGTTCAGCGGTGCTTTGCCATTGCGGTCTCTGGGCTGTTCAGCGATGCTCTGCCCTGTTCAGCGGTGCTTGCCCTGTTCAGCGGTGCTTTGCCATGGTGGTGGCCTCTGGGCTGTTCAGCGGTGCTTGCCCTGTTCAGCGGTGCTTTGCATGGCGGTGACTGACCTGTGCATTGGTGTGTGGCAAGATGGTCCCTCATTGCCCAGTGGGGCTGTGGCAGCCGGGGCCCTCCTGGGCACTGACTCCGGCGGTGGTCTCCTGACCAGTGACGATACTTGGGCCCTCCAGGGTACTGACTCTGGCGGTGGTCTCTGGACCAGTGACGATACTTGGGCCCACCAGGGCACTGACTCCGGCGGTGGTCTCCTGACCAGTGACGATACTTGGGCCCTCCAGGGCACTGACTCTGGCGGTGGTCTCCTGACCAGTGACGACGGTGCTGGCGGTGGCGTCCCAGCCGCCAGGGAGGATGCCCCCCTTCTCCACCGTACTGCTCTCACGAGGCTGTGCAGACTTCTTCTGGCACTTCACTGCCTTTGGAGGAGTCACAGCTGACTCTGCAATCCCCCTGGGACCCTTGTGAGTAGTTTTGCCTCCAGGAGTCTTCACCCGGTCCCGTCGGCCACTTGCCAACTTGAGATGCTTTACAGGAGGTGGACTGGCAGTGCCTTGGCTCCGTGGCACACTGCCTGCCCTGGTGGCCGGTGCACTTCACACACCTGTAACACGCACCACGGGTACTGGAGTCTTTTTGGCTGAGGCGCTACTGCGGGACTGATGAATTGGAGGGGTGGGGGTGGGGGCAAAGAGGTCAACGTTGGTGAGGGAGAGTTTCTGACGAACACTGGGATGGGTAGCTGGAGGGGGTCTGGGAGTGGAGGAAGAGGAGGTGGTTGTAGGAGGTGTCACTTTAGGTGTTTTGGGTGCAGGTGCAGGTACTGGAGGCTGTCGTGAGGTGGATGGATGTTGGGTTTGTGGGTGCCCGCGTTTGTGTACTTTGGGAGGGGGCGTCACAGACACACTGGGAAAGGACACAGGGGACGAGTAAATGGGAGTGGGGGTGGTGAGTGCAGGTGAGCGGTGTGTGGTGCTGGGTGTTCTGGTGCGAGTCCTAGTGCCTGTAGATGTAGTGCATGCAGGTGAGAGTGTAGACGATACTGGGAGGGAAGAAGGAGACGACGAGGAGGGGGACACAGTGGAGGCAGTGGATGTTGGTATGTCTGCATGTGGGTGCTGCTTGTGTGAGTGCCTGTGGGTTGTGTGGTGCCTATCTTTGCCTGAGCTACTTTTGGGTGTTGAGGCGTATGCATGCTTGTCTGATGGTCTGCTTGGGACAGGCTGGGGTACAGGGGATTGGGTCTGGGTGGAGGAAGTTGGAAGGGGGAGGCTAGAGACAGGGACAATGGCTGCCATCAGTGCTGAGGCCAGAGATTGCAGGGTTCGATGATGGGCAGCCTGACCAGAATGAATGCCCTCCAGGAATGCATTAGTGTGTTGCAACTCCCTTTCTACACCATGGATGGCATTCACAATGGTAGACTGCCCAACAGTGAGTGACCTGAGGAAGTCATTGGCCTCCTCACTGAGGGCAGTAGGGGTGACAGGGGCAGGGCCTGAGGTGCCTGGGGTGAAGGTGATGCCCACCCTCCTGGGTGAGCGGGCACGGGGCAAACGCTGATGGGCTGCTGGGAGGGTGGTGCTGGTAGGGGAGGTGGCGGCTGTACCTGTAGAAGTGGGGGGCACAGATGGTGCCGCCACCACAAGGGAGCTCCCATCGGCGGACGAGTCCGTGTCGCTGGTTGGTGATCCGGTGACCGACGTGTAGCTCCCCTCGCCCTCCGTCCCACTGGTGCATTCTGAGTCCGTGGTGTGGCCCTCCATGGCCATGTGGGATGCAGCTCCCTCGTGCCCCGGTGCCACTGTACCTCCGCCTGATGATCCTGATGCACAAAAGAACAGGGAGAGCAGAAAAAGGGGGGGGACGACAGAAGAAAGACAGGTTGAGTGCATGGCTTACCGCAGCCGTTGGCGGACAATACAGACACAGCAGCCCCCTGCACTACGCCGTGCTCTTGGCCTGTACAGATGCAATTACTGGGATATGGCCTACATGGCTATGGTGGACATCTGCACACATGGATGCCACAGGGGCACCTATACCTGTACTTGGCCCACTACTGAGGTGGGGTGGAGTGGCACATGCCCTGCATTACGGAGGGGCCTAGCCTACGTATTTCTGCCTGGCCTAGGTACACCCACAGCCCTCCTCCCCCACCCAGACCCCTCAACTGCGCGCCACGTCCCCAGAATGAGAGTGTACTCACCCCCTTGTGTCTGCTGTGATGCCCTCAAGTGCCCATCTAACTCCGGGTAGGCCACCGCCAGGATCCGGAACTTCAGGGGGGTCATGGTGCGATGGGCACCCATCCCATGTTGGGAGGCCATCCCCAGCTAATCCTCCGCCGTCTTCTTGCTCCATCGGCGAATGTCCTCCCATCTTTTCCGGCAGTGGGTGCCCCGTCTCTGGTGGACCCCCAGGGTTCGGACTTCCTTGGCGATGGCACACCAAATGCCCTTCTTCTTGTGGGCGCTGACCTACATGACATATACAGGGGAAGAAGAGAAGTCATTACCAACTGCACCGTCGATGTGAGTGGCCCCCATCCCTACCCTTGCCATGTGGCACATGCCTTCACAGTCCTTCATGTTCCCTGAACTCTGCCCCCTTCCCTCTTACAACCAGCACTCTCCACCCAGGCGTAGCCCATACAACGTGCTCCCTGTGTACTTACCTGTTGGTCTGGAGGACCGTAGAGTAGCATGTACTGGGGGAGGACCCCATCCACAATTTTCTCCAACTCCTGAGCAGTGAAGGCAGGGGCCCTTTCCCCAGATGCAGCAGCCATTGTCTCTTCCAGACCGAGGTCACAGCAGCACTTGCAGTGTAGGTCCTCTCCTGTCGAAGATCAGGTATCGAGTGATTGAACAGATAGAAAATGGCGGTCATGTCCGGGGCGGTGACGTCCGCTGCGGTGCGTATCATCACCGCCGGCGCAGTTCGTCATTGGCTCCTGGGACCCATAGGGTCCAATGTTAACCAATGCAGCATTGCACCGTGGTCTACGACCGCCTACCACGACGGGGTACAATGCCAGCGCAGTTACCTCACATTCCCATTGTCCCAGTTTAGAGTTCAGGCAGCCACCATTTCAGGGGCCCACATGGCTTCTTTTACTACTGCATCACACATAGCTAGGCCTACACTCAACACACATACAGGAAGAGTTTTGTGTTTGGTGTTGTGTTTTGTGTATCTGTGGGTACATACCTGGAAATTTGTTGACTCTGTGGTCGCTGCTGTTCTTCCTAGGCACCGTCAGCTGGGACATTTGAGAAGATGGCGGAATCCTCCGGTGTACCGACCGCTGGTGGACCTGTTGACAATGGTGGAGTGACATTTAATCATCACCTACAGGTTTGACCGTGCCACTATCCAGGAACTATGTACCCAGTTGGAGCAAGACCTGATGTCACCAATCCGCCATCCCACAGGAATCCCCTCACAAGTGCAGGTGCTGTCAGTGCTCCATTTCCTTGCAAGTGGATCTTTTCGGGCAACAGTGGCCATGGCATCAGGGATGTCCCAGCCTATGTTTTCTAACGTGTTGTCCAGAGTGTTGTCTCCCCTGCTGAAACATCATTTTCCCTGAGGTGGAGGATTTGGCTACAGTGAAAGGTGACTTCTATGCCCTTGGACATATCCCCAACATCATAGGTGCTATTGATGGGACCCATGTAGCTCTGGTCCCCCCCCACAGGAGTGAACAGGTGTACAGGAACCGGAAGAGTTATCATTCGATGAATGTACAGATGATATGTTTGGCAGACCAGTACATCTTGCAGGTAAATGCTATGTTCCCTGGCTCTGTGCATGACGCCTACATCCTGCGGAATAGCAGCATCCCTTATATGATGGGTCAACTCCAGAGGCACCGTGTGTGGCTATTAGGGGACTCTGGTTACCCCAACCTTTCTTGGCTATTGACCCCAGTGAGGAATCCCAGGACCAGGGCAGTGGAACTGTACAATGATGCCCATGGGCGGACTAGGAGGATGAACGAACGCACCTTCGGCCTCCTGAAGGCCATGTTCAGGTGCCTCCATATGACAGGTGGTTCCATATTCTACTCACCAAAGAAGGTGTGCCAGATCATCATCGCCTGCTCCATGCTTCACAATCTTGCTTTGCGACACCAGGTGCCTTTTCTGCAGGAGGATGGTCCTGATGGTGGTGTTGTGGCAGCTGTGGAGCCTGTGGACAGTGATGAAGAGGAAGCTGAGGAAGAAGACATAGACAACAGGGAGTCAGTCATACAGCAATATTTCCAGTGACACACAGGTGAGAAAAACTTTTTTTCACATTACATTCACTTTCACACTTCTACCTCTATCCTGTCTGTTACTTAATAGCAGTATTTGGTCACTGAGTTGTACCTTTCCATTACGGTTTCACAGGTGTGGTTACCAACGTGTGTCATCTGCTTGCATCCTTCAAGGACTTGTGATGTGTGACATAGGTATGTTGGCTTTCCAATTGGGAACGCATTTTGACACTGTCATTGATTATACAAATTAACCAACTCACAGACTGACTCCAGATTGTTTTGTGGCTCAAGGGTGTTTATTTAAGTGCTCAAAAATGGAGGGGGGTTGTAAAATGGTGATGGGGGACGGTAGAGGAATGTCCATGGCAGAGTCCAGTCTATTGGTCACACAGGTGCACTGCCCATATGGGCATAGGAAGTGGAGCTGGGGCAGTTTAAGTATGGACAGGGTAACAAAGTGGGACAGTGGGAGGACAATCAGGGTGGTCTCATTTCCTGGCAGGGGTCTTGCCATCTTGCTCTGTCCTGTTCCTGGATCTCAGGGACCGCTTGCGTGGTGGTTGTCCGTCTGCAGGGGGTGGGGTGCTGGTGTGGTGGTCCTGTGGCGGGGTGTCCTGTCCACTAGCGCCGGCAGAGGTGGTGGGCAGTTCATCGTCCATGCTAGTGTCAGGTGCCCCTTGGAGTGCCACGGTGTCCATCATGGTTTTTTGTATGTCCTTCAGCACCCCTACAATGGTGCCCAGGGCGGAGCTGATGGTCCTGAGCTCCTCCCTGAACCCCAAATACAGTTCGTTCTGCAGGCGCTGGGTCTCCTGAAACTTGGCCAGGACCGTCGCCATCGTCTCCTGGGAGTGGTGGTATGCTCCCATGATGGAGGAGAGGGCCTTGTGGAGAGTGGGTTCCCTTGGCCTGTCTGCCCACTGTCGCACAGCAGTTCTCCCAGTTCCCCTGTGTTCCTGTGCCTCCGTCCCCTGGACCGTGTGCCCACCTCCACTGCCCCCAGGTCCCTGTTCTTGTTGGGGTGGTGGGTTATCCTGGGTGCCCTGTAGTGGTGGACACACCGTTGATTGGCGTGTCCTGGGTACGGAGGTATGGGCCCGCTGGGTGGGTGCTGTGCTGGTGTTACCAGAGGGTGGAAGGTCGTTGTTGGGCTGTGCCTGTGCAAGGGGAACCGACTGTCCCGAAGCCCACGATGGTCAGGGCTGGTCATCAGGATCCAGTAAGGCAGAGCTGCTGTTGTCACTGTGGGCCTCTTCTGTGGGTGGAGTGGAGATGTCTGGACCCTCCTCTGTGGTGATGTTCCTTAGTGGTCCTGCAGGGATATAAGAGCATGATTATTGTATGTATGTGTGTAATGGTGTACAATGGGTGGGTGTTTGTGTACCCCAGTGCAAACATTCCTGTGTGTGGGTTTGTGTGATGATGGTTAGGGGGTTGTTATGGGTATGTGCAGTGAGCATGCTTTGGTGAGGGGTGACCATGCTTAGTTGTGTCATGCAGGGCTTGGTGTTGGGATGTGTGGTTTGTGTTATTAGTTCATTAGTGAGGAGTTGGAGAGATAGGGGAGGGGGTGAGGGTGGGGGGGGGGTGATGGCATGCAGGTAGGGTGGGGATATGATAGTTAAGATATGACTTACCAGTGTCCATTCCTCCACCGACTCCTGCGAGGCCCTCAGGATGCAGTATCGCCATGGTCAAGACTTGCTCCTCCCATGTTGTTAGTTGTGGGGGAGGAGGTGGGGGTCCGCTGCCAGTCCGCTGAACCGCAATATTGTGCCTGGAGACCACTGAATGCACCTTCCCCCGTAGGTCGTTCCACCTCTTCCTGATGTCCTCCCGATTTCTAGGGTGCTGTCCCACTGCGTTGACCCTGTCGACTATTCTGCGCAATAGCTCCATCTTCCTGGCTATGGATGTGTGCTGCACCTATGAGCCAAATAGCTGTGGCTCTACACGTAGAATTTCCTCCACCATGACCCGGAGCTCCTCCTCGGAAAACCGGGGGTGTCTTTGGCGTGACATGGGCTGGTTTGGGTGATATGTGGGGTGGTGTCAGTGTTGATGTGTGTGGTAATGTGTAGTGGTGTGTGGTGTATTGTGCGTGTAATGTTATATGGGTGATGGTGTTGTGTGCCTCTGTGTGATGGGGTTCTCTGTTGCTGTGCTCTCCGTCTCTCTGGCCTTCGGTCGTGACTTGTGGTCCTAGGGGTTTGTGGGTGTTGTGGGTGGGTGTTTTAGATTGAATTGGGTGTTTGGGAGTGTTGTTTGTATGTGTATCAGGTGTGTGTATTTTGAATTGTCCAATGTGGCGGTGTTTTGGAGATGTGTGCGTATTTTGAGCGCAGCGTTGATTCGTGGGTCATAATAGCATGGGCCTGTTTCTGTTGGCGTGGAGGTTTTGTTTTCACCAGTTTCACACTGACCTTTGGTGTGGCGGACTTGTGTGGGTGTCTGAATTTCGGCGGGTCCCGAGATGTGGGTCATAATAGCTGTGGCGGAATTCCGCGGCCGCGGCGGTGTCTTGGCGGTCTTCTGCATGGCGGTAAGTGGCTTTTACCGCCAATGTTGTAATGACCCCCTAAGTACAGAAGGTCTGAATCATGGATACTCGTAAACTTTTTCACTAATTCATGGATGTGACGAGGGCCGCATTAATGCCTTCGGGATAGCGGACAGCGGTTAGCTGTGAGGTTGGCATAGGGGAAGCAAAGCATATACAATTTGTGTCTGAACTGCACAATGTTAAGCCAAACATTTCAGATTAATTCTGGCCTCGCCACTTACCCAAATGATGTGATCCTTTATTTCACTTTCCATCCCGTTTTCTTATTATCATATGTGAAGGGTCCCAAATACATGACTTAAGGCTGTGTGCTAAACAAAACCTTCTCCTTTGGTTTTACACAACTATATTGTTCTTTATAAATTTCACCTATGCTACCGCCAAATGTCCTTGTGTCCTCTATTGTTCCCAATAGCTGGAGAAATTTAAGGATCTTGGAAAGAAGCAGTGTTATTCCCGCTACCTGGGTGAAAGAAGATGTTAACTCTGGGTGGAAGTCTCTGTGACCATGATTCAAGGATGGCATGCTGGCATAAGTTAAACTAATTTTACCGGTATGTGTTGGTTTTATCTTGGAATCAGGGTAGTGTTGAGGTCACTCTCTGTGGTGGTCCCATTACGTGAAACACAGTGAAGGCACAGAACCGTGCATGAAACGCTCATTCTGTAGAACCATGTAGCCGCATTCCTTTACCATGCTGCGGCTGCTGCTGCTTCAGCCTGAACAGTCTTAGGTCCTCCTACTACTACTTCCAACAGACAAGATTGTGATCTGAAGACTTCTGCCTCTTTTTAATGGCTGATTTGTATATATTGATTAGTAACACTATAACATTTGAGCAGTGCCGTAGCACACATGTCCACAAAGACAAACGATGAAATGGAGAGAAAAGCAGTCCATATAGGAGAGCTTTACCAACACTGGAAATGCTAGAGGTAGCCTAGGCTCTGGTGAGACAGGGATGGCGAAACCTTGTAGGAGGCAACAGAATCCAAATCACTGACAGATTCGAGGAATTTGGATGGAGGTAACAATAGCAGACTAGGGGAAAAGATGGACACTCATAATCAAAACAATGTAGATTCAGGATGCCCACGCAGCTGTGCATCATGGGACGAAGGCTTTAATTGACTTGTACTTCTAACTAAGTTGTCTACAAAACGAAAGGTTGCTTCATCAATATGCATTGCATTTGTGGACCATGACAGATTGATTTTCCATCAGCTGTTGTTTGCACTTCAGCTGTTTTTCAGTTATTACAGTGACACTTGACTTATATATAAGTACCGCAAACACACACAGTGAATTCATGCTCACTCAGGGTATGACATCCCTGAGACTGGCACACCTCACAACACTCCATGACCCTTATTGGAAATTGTTAATACAGGCATGAGTGAAATGGAACAAAATTTGAATGGATAGCAACTACAATGCGTGCGTCTATGTCTTTGCTGAAGGAGATGCTGTGACCTGAGAAAGAATGTATGCTAAGTACGGCGTGGCAGAGTTGTTTTCATTATTATTTGCATGAGTCCACACATTTTGCAAATATAACCGCTCAGAAAACAGGTAGTCACAAATATATACAAAAGATAAGGATTGCACATAAGTGTGCCCTAGTGTTTTTTTTTTATAGTGACAGAGCAAGTAGGAAGGCAAGTGTATGTATTCACATATTGATAAAATATGGACATATAAGAAGTGGAGGGTATGTGTATGTAGTGTATGTATGTGAGAATATTGATTACAAGTGTTTTCTGAAGTGATGAAGGTAGTTGTGGCTGATATCGTTGAGCATAAGAGCAAGCGAGTTGTCAAGATCCCTGGCTCCTCAGTACAGGAAGACTAATACCCAGCTGTTGCATGGTGGTAGAAGGTGTGACCCGCCCCGGAGGGCCAACACTCTCCTTCTCCTCTGTGATGGTGTGGGGTTCTTTGATGGCAGCCTATAGGAGCAGGATTTCCCCCCCTGGGTTCGCATATTTGCCTCTGCTTATGGATAGTGCATCATCCTGTTGGACAATTGTGGAAGGGTGGGGATGTAGACAAAATCATACTGAGATACATGACATGGTGTGCCTGATATTGGCATATTTAAGCCATTTCCTTTACTGTATTTGTTAGATGTGGTTTTCAGAGTAATACATATGTTGACATAATATCAACTTCTAAAGTACTGCATTGAAATGAGGAGGCATGCCACATATATGGTGGTTGCATTTAAAAACCAAAGTCTCAGGGATCACATTAGGACAATGCTTGATTTTTTAGGAACTTTCTTTGACCTTACACTAGAAAGCAATGCTGGAAGTTATATGTTTGGAATATGCACATTATTTCATTGGACTGGTTTTGGTTGTAAACACCATTTGTGCACAGGCAAGGGTGTGTCTTGTGTGAGGGCAATCTCTACATGAAACTTGGAGTACCCTGGCAACACAGAACTCTGAGATTCACATTGCATGAGGTGTGTGCTGGCAAAACAGAGTACGAGGTACATGTATGTGGCTGTTTACCCAACCTATGTTGCAGTGAAGTTTAGTGGAGGTTTTACAGATGACTGAGAATCTGGAAACACATATCTAGCAATGTTGACAGAGACAGACTTGATTTGGTTGGATGTAGGTGCACGTTTGTATGACGTTTCACATAGTGTGATGGTGTTAGATGTTCACAGCAGACTTGGGTAGAAGTGGGGCCTAGAAGTTATGGTGACTATATTTAGAAGCCCTTATCTTCTGTGTGTGGTGTGGACTGACACTGGTGTGACACAGATCAGGATGGGTGCAGTGGGTGAGTTATTGCATCAATTCTGCCCGTGCATCTGCCACATCCGCACTGATTGTTGCTGCAGGGTCTTGCAAGGCGTATGCACAGGGTCTGGGCGACGTAAATGAGAGGGGTGTGGGCTTATGTTTCTGTAGAAGTCAGGATTGTTATATTTGAGTGCGTGTGTTGAGCTGTACGTATTGTATTTGACTCTATTCATGAGCAGTCATCATGATGTTTATGGTAACGCCGACTTTGGTAGTGGTTGCAATATGTTGTGGCATCAAGTCGTGTGCGTCTTAACTGACCTGAAGGCGGTCGTCACTGAAACACGCAGACCATGAGTGGGTGGGGGGGACGGTGTTGAGGATCATGGTTAATGGGGTCCTTCGTAGATGTCAAAGGAAATCAGTGCGCACGACGCAAATTTGAAAGGTTTCATCAATAAACAAAAATGCATTTTTTGTGAGTTACGGATTCGGCTGACCATGTGGTCCCCTGCAAACTGTGCTTGAGCGAACTCATTAAAGCGCGCTAGTCACAATTATACAGTGTATAGCTTCTAACAATGATCACAGGAATTAGTAAAACAAAGGGAAGACACTGATACCTGGGACTAGGATCGTGAGAAAGGAAGATAATAATCTTCAAATGTAACAAGAATTAACATTTTTCAGGAGAGCAAGGCAGTCAACTCTCTCGCTTTTTAAGCTGAGGTTTGAGAAAGAGGCTCGAAACGTCATAGATGGGGGCTCCCTTTGAGCACACTTAGCATGAGCAAGAAAACATGGGTGGAGCAGTTACACTAAGGCAATTTCTTGTAATTGACAGTTACTATCCTATTTTTCTTTCGAGTACAATAGCTACTACCTGTGTCATGACAAGCCAATTGTTGAAATGCCTCATTTAAATGTGACATTTCTTTTTCTATTCCCGTGTGGTGCATACCTCCTCCCCCAGGGCATTGTTTCTAGTTATAAGGTCCTGTTAAGGGACCTGCTTCTCCCCTTAACCAAATCTGTGAGGAGGAAGGCCCTGCGGCTTCCGATCATGCACCTCAAAAAAAGTTGACCAAAAGATCCTCGTCCAAATGACGGGTTAGAATATCGATGATTGTTGAAGCTCTCTAGCACTACAGGGATACACATTACAAAGGTTTGTGAGGTCCTGATTGTATTTATGCCCTTCATATTATGCATGACTTTGTTCAGGTGCGTTTTTCTATGTCTCTTCTCCAGAACGATCTGTACATTCCGCCTACCTGGCATATGCGGTGAGATGCCAATCTACAAATGTGTTGTTGCGTGCAGAAATGTTACATTCGTAATTTCAGGCGTATGACAACACTCCTCCAGGTTTGCAAAAAGGCAGGGGGAGGCTGGGGGTGTCAATTTACATTGGTATTTGGATGTATTTCCACAGTCTGATGTTTGTGAATATTGTATGCTCACAATAGTATTTTAATCGCCAGTTTCTCTTTGTCGATCAAGCCCAACATGTTGAGGGCAATAACATGGCCATACTATTGCATGTACGTCTAGTAAGGAAAGATAGAAACCTATATAAGTGACCTGACAAAAGGCAAAGAAGAAGGGAAACGGGACCAGGCTAGATCATTAAGATGATCAAGGGCTACTATGTAAAATTATATGTAAGGAATAAATAACGTTGAAAAGTGTCTGAATCATGGAGTGTTGTCGGTCGTAACCAAAGGTGAATGTCTTGGTGGAATTGGGGCGGAGTTATAATAGGAATTTGTGTGGATATCATTGCCCTTCGCTAGGTACCCAGAAAGAGAGCACTCTAGAGGTGGGGAAGTTGTTAGAATACCTGAGAGAGGCAATCAAAATTGTATTATCTAAAACAGTGCTTAATTTGTAAAACAAAAATAAATGCCAGGGCCAAGGCACTTCCAAGGAGTCCACTTCAACTGGCACCAACGACAGCCTTGCCACTGCTGCTGAATGCCAGTACCAGCATTATCTCTGTGCTTGGTTTATCAATTTTACATAAAAACTGCACTCATACATTCAGCAGAATAATAGACACACAGTGCCACCATGTAGTGTAATCCCATGATAGGAGCCGGTGTTTAGAAAGAAGTGCCAGTGCTGAGCAGCAGAAAACACTGGAACAAATTAAGCACTGACTTCAACCTGGCAAGGGTCACCTACAAGCCTCTTTCCCTCTTGAATTGTAACACCTGGAGTAGCGCAATTTAGACTCCATCATTTCAACGTCATCACTGCGCAAAATACGCGTTTACATTTCATAATATATTTACTTTGTATCATAATAAAATTACTGTACACATATTTTGACATATTAATGCGATGTAATCACTGAAAAACTGAAGCTTTATAAATGTGCACACTAATGTTCATTTAAAATGCTTACATGTATTCATTATTCACATTTTACACTTACACTTTAAGTTGCGTTTATTGAAGTAAAATATATTCCTCTTCTTCGCGTTTTATGTTTATTCTGAAAGTTACCATTTGCATGCATAACCATGTATTTGAAATGCACATCAAGGCGGTCATTACAACCCTGGCGGACGGTGATAAAGCGGCGGTAAGACCGCCAACAGGCCGGCGGGAAAAAATTTGCTATTACGACCGTGGCGGAAACCGCCAGCAAAGACAGCCACTTTAACACTCCGACCGCCACGGCGGAACAAACAAACAGCATGGCGGTCACCGCCAACTGACAGGCGGAGGACAATGTACCGCCCACACTATTATGACAGGCCAATCCGTCACCTTTTCAGGGGCGGATTCACCGTGGATAAAAACACAGTGGAAACAGGAATTCCGAAGGGAAAACGCTCACCTCTACACACCCCACGAGGATCGAGGACACCATGGACCCGGAACTCCAAATTCTATCTGCGATAGTCTTCCTGCTCCTCTACCAGGAGCACGAACGCCGACGACGAAGACCACGGTGAGTACTGCACCTACTACACAGGGGAGGAGGGAGGGAAAAGAGAGTGAGACTCACACGCAGCACGCAACACCCCCACCCACTACAACACACACACTAATGCATATTAATACATCACAGTTACCCCACCAAACCCCCTGGAAGAATGCAAAGACAATAGAATATTAGCGTAACCATTGTAATATATTAAAATCAAGTAGGCAGAAATATATATATATACACCATGTACAAAATACATACCAAGCATAATAGACCAGGTAGTGCTCTAATTAAGTCCGTGGAACACTGGGACCACACGGTATGGGCGAGGCCCACACAAGATCCCCGACCATGACGGAGAGAACACTGCAGGGGCATCAGAGAGCAAGCAAACAGGCACCTCAGGGGGAGGGAAAGGGGGGCATCTCAGCCGCTTGAGTGCACAACGCCAAATCCACGAGGGGGCCACATGCCCACTGTTCAATCCTGGGGAGTGCAAAGCCACAGTCTCTCAAGTCTATACAGTGGGTTGGTTGCCCACTGTTCAATCCTGGGGAGTGCAAAGCCACAGTCTCTCAAGTCCCTACAGTGGGTGGGTTGCCCACTGTGCAATCCTGGGGAGTGCAAAGCCACAGTCTCTCAAGTCTCTACAGTGGGTGGGTTGCCCACTGTTCAATCCTGGGGAGTGCAAAGCCGCAGTCTCTCAAGTCCCTACAGTGGGTGGGTTGCCCACTGTTACATCCTGGGGAGTGCAAAGCCACAGTCTCTCAAGTCGATAACAGTGGGTGGGTTGGCCACTGTTACATCCTGGGCAGTGCAAAGCCACAGTCTCTCAAGTGGATGACAGTTTCCACTGGTTCTGGAGGGGACATGGTGCACAGAGTGCTTCATCCTGCTAAGGACTGAGGTAGTGGATGACAGTCTCCACTGGTTCTGGAGGGGGCATGGTGCCCAGAGTGCTTCATCCTGTCAAGGACTGAGGTAGTGGATGGATCACTCCACTGATTCTGGAGGGGGCATGGTGCCCAGAGTGCTTCATCCTGCTAAGGACAGAGGTAGTGGATGACAGTCTCCACTGGTTCTGGAGGGGGCATGGTGCCCAGAGTGCTTCATCCTGCTAAGGACAGAGGTAGTGGATGACAGTCTCCACTGGTTCTGGAGGGGGCATGGTGCCCAGAGTGTTTCATCCTGCCAAGGACTGAGGTAGTGGATGGATCACTCCACTGGTTCTGGAGGGGGCAGGGTGCCCAGAGTGCTTCATCCTGCTAAGGACAGAGGTAGTGGATGACAGTCTCCACTGGTTCTGGAGGGGGCATGGTGCCCAGAGTGCTTCATCCTGCTAAGGACAGAGGTAGTGGATGACAGTCTCCACTGGTTCTGGAGGGGGCATGGTGCCCAGAGTGCTTCATCCTGCCAAGGCCTCCTGGGTAGCTGGGCTGGTGCTGGCGGTGGCCTCCTGGGAAGCTGGGCTTGTGCTGGCGGTGGCCTCCTGGGCAGCTGGGCTGGTGCTGGCAGTGGCCTCCTGGGCAGCTGGGCTGGTGCTGGCGGTGGCCTCTTGGGCAGCTGGGCTTGTGCTGGCGGTGGCCTCCTGGGCAGCTGGGCTTGTGCTGGCGGTGGCCTCCTGGGCAGCTGGACTGGTGCTGGCGGTGGCCTCCTGGGCAGCTGGGCTTGTGCTGGCGGTGGCCTCCTGGGCAGCTGGGCTTGTGCTGGCGGTGGCCTCCTGGGCAGCTGGGCTGGTGCTGGCGGTGGCCTCCTGGGCAGCTGGGATGGTGCTGGCGGTGGCCTCCTGGGCAGCTGGGCTGGTGCTGGCGGTGGCCTCCTGGGCAGCTGGGCTGGTGCTGGCCTCGTGGGCAGCTGGGCTTGTGCTGGCGGTGGCCTCCTGGGCAGCTGGGCTGGTGCTGGCGGTGGCCTCCTGGGCAGCTGGGCTTGTGCTGGCGGTGGCCTCCTGGGCAGCGGGGATGATGGCGGTCTTCTCCGCCGTGCTGTTCTTCCCAGACTTGCCGGGTTTCTTGTGGCCCTTCCCCACCTTGGAAGGTGTCACAGCTGACTCCACACTCCCACCGGGACCCCTGGGAGCGGCTTTGGTGGCTGGAGTCTTCCCCCTCTGCCGCCGGGCACTGGCCAACTTCTGATGCTTCACAGGTGGGGAACTGTCTGTGCTGTGGCTCCGTGCCACACTGGCTGCCCTGGTGGCCGGTGCACTCCAGATTCCGGTGACTACAGGCACCACTGGTCCCGGAGATGTTGTGGCTGAGGTGCTAGTTCAGGACCTAGGAGACGGACGGAGTGGGGGAGGTGTGGAAAAGAGGTCAAGGTTGGACTGGAAAAGTTTTTGGGAGACACTGGGACGGTTAGCTGGAGGGGGTTTCGGAGTGGAGGAAGAGGTGGTGGTTGTAGGAGGTGTTCGTTTGCTGACTTTGGGTGAAGGTGCATGCGCTGGAGGCTGTCGTGAGGTGGAAGGCTGTTGGGTGTGTGTGTGCCTGCGTTTGTGTATCTTGGGAGGGGGCATCACAGACACACTGGGAGAGGACACAGGGGACGTGTGAATGGTAGTGGGGGTGGTGACTGCACGTGAGCGGGGTGTGGTGGTGGGTGTGCTGGAGAGGGACGTAGTGGCTGTAGAGGTAGTGCATGCAGGTGTGAGTGTAGATGAGACAGGGAGGCAGGAGGGAGACAAGGAGGAGGGGGACGCAGTGGAGGCAGTGGATGTTGGTGTGTCTGCATGTGTGTGATGCTTGCGTGAGTGCCTGTGGGATGTGTGGTGCTTATGTTTGCCTGAGCTTCCCTTGTGTGTTGACGTGTGTGCATGCTGGTCTGTAGGTGTGCTTGGGATAGGCTGAGGTAGAGGGCATTGGGTCTGGGTGGAGGAAGTTGGAGGGGGGAGGCTAGAGACAGGGACACTGGCTGCCATCTTTGCTGAGGCCAGAGTCTGAAAAGCTTGCTGAAGGGCCGCCTAACCAGAATGAATGCCCTCCAGGAATGCATATGTTTGTTGCAACTGCCTTTCTACACCCTGGATAGCATTCAAAATGGTAGACTGCCCAACAGTGAGGGACCTGAGGAGGTCAATGGACTCCTCATTGAGGACAGCAGGGGTGACTGGGGCAGGGCCTGAGGTGCCTGGGACGAAGGTGATGCCCACCCTCCCGGGTGAGCGGGCATGGGGCGAAGGCTGAGGGGCTGCTGGGAGGGCGGTGCTGGAAGGGGGGGTGGTGGCTGTACCTGTAGATGGGGGGGGGGCACAGATGGTGCCGCCACCACAAGGGAGCTACCATCAGAGGACGAGTCCGTGTCACCGGTCTCAGCTCCTGTCCCCGCCGAGGAGCTCCCCTCGCCCTCCGTCCTACTGGTGAACTCCGAGTCCGTAGTGTGGCCCTCCATGGCCATGTGGGATGCAGCCCCCTGGTGCTCTGGTGTCACTGCTCCTCTGCCTGATGATGCTAATGCACACAAGAACAGGGAGACCACAAAAAGGGGGGGGGGCGACAGAAGAAAGACATGTTGAGTGTATGCATTACCGCTACCGTTGGCGGACACGACAGACACAGAAGCCCCCTGCACTACGCCGCGCTCTTGGGCTCCACGTTCAATTCCTGGGAAATGGCCTACAAGGCTATGGACGACATCTGCACACATAGATGACACAGGGGCATGACTAGGTGTACTTGGCACTCTATAGAGGTGTGGGCGGGTGCCACCTGGCCTGCCTTACGGAGAGACCTTGCCTACGGAACTCGCCCTGGCCTAGGGAAACCCACAGCCCACCTCCCCCACCCAGACCCCTCCACTGCGCGCAAAGTCAGCAGAATGAGAGTGTACTCACCCCCTTGTTGCTGCTGTGATGCCCTCAAGCGCCCATCCAACTCCGGGTAGGCCACCGCCAGGATCCTGAACATCAGGGGGCTCATGGTGCGACGGGCACCCCTCCCACGTTGGGAGGCCATCCCCAGCTGAGCCTCCGCTGTCTTCTTGCTCCAGCGCCGAATGTCCTCCCATCTTTTCCGGCAGTGGGTGCTCCGTCTTTGGTGGACCCCCAGGGTCCGGACGTCCTTGGCGATGGCACGCCAAATATGTTTTTTCTGGTGGGCGCTGACCTACATGAATTGTGCAGGGGGAAGAGAAAGTTATTACCAACTGCACTGTCAAAGTGATTGGCCCTCATCCCTAACCTTGCCATGTGGCACATGCATTCACCGTCGTTTCATGCACGCCGCACTCTCCCCCCTTCCTTCTTACATCCAGCCCTCTCCACACAGGCATAGCCCATACATCCTGCTCCCAGTGTACTTACCTGTTTGTCTGGAGGACCGTAGAGTAGCGTGTACTGGGGGAGGACCCCATCCACGAGTTTCTCCAACTCCCCCAATGTGAAGGCAGGGGCCCTTTCCCCAGACACTGGAGCCATTGTCTCTTCCAGACCGAGGTCACAGCAGCACTTGCAGTGTAGGTCCACTCCTGCCGAAGATCAGGTATTGAGTGATTGAACAGATAGAAAATGGTGGTCACGTCCGTAGCTGTGCGTACCGTCACTGCCGGCGTACATCGTCATTGGCTCCTGGGACCCATAGGGTCCAATGTTAACCAATGCAGCATTGCGCCGCGGTCTTCGACCCCCTACCACAACGGTGTACAATGCCAGCGCAGTTTCCTCACATCCCATTGTCCCACTTTAGAGGTCAGGCAGCCGCCATTTCAGGGGCCCACATGGCTTCATTTTCAACTGCGTCACACATACCTAGGCCTAGACTCAACACACATACAGGCCACTTTTTGAGTGTGAATGGTGTTCTGTGTAAACTGTGGGTACGTACCTCTGAGTTGTTTGAGTCTGTGCTCGCTGTTGTCCTTCATAGGCACCGTCCGCTGGGACATGTGAGGAGATGGCGGCATCCTCCGGTGTACCGACCTTTGGTGGACCTGTCGACAATGGAGGAAAGACATGTGATTATCACATACAGGCTTGACCGTGCCACAATCCAGGAACTGTGTACCCAGTTGGAGCCAGACCTGATGTCAGCTATCCACCATCCCACAGGAATCCCCCCTCAAGTGCAGGTGCTGTCAGTGCTCCATTTCCTTGCAAGTGGGTCATTTCAAACAACAGTGGCCATAGCATCAGGGATGTCCCAGCCTATGTTTTCCAACGTGTTGTCCAGAGTGTTGTCTGCCCTCCTGAAACACATGCGGAGCTACATTGTTTTCCCTCAGGTGGAGGATTTGCCTACAGTGAAAGGTGCATTCTATGCCCTGGGTCATATCCCCAACATCATAGGTGCCATTGATGGGACCCATGTGGCTTTGGTCCCCCCCCACAGGAGTGAACAGGTAGAAACCGGAAGAGTTATCATTTGATGAATGTACAGATGGCATGTTTGGCAGACTAGTACATCTCCCATGTGAATGCCATGTTCCCTGGCTCAGTGCATGACGCCTACATCCTGCAGAATAGCAGCATCCCTTATGTGATGGGTCAACTCCAGAGGCACCGTGTGTGGCTATTAGGTGAGCACCTGGAAGCTAGTCGGTGGGAATGGTTGTCTGGGTCTGGGGATATCCCTACAAGTTAGTGCCTGTCTAACAGTTGTCCCTTGCCATTTGCAGGTGACTCTGGTTACCCCAACCTGTCATGGCTACTGACCACAGTGAGGAATCCCAGGACAAGGGCAGAGGAACGCTACAATGAGGCCCATGGCGAACTAGGAGGGTGATCGAGCGGACCTTCGGCCTCCTGAAGGCCAGGTTCCGGTGCCTCCATATGACAGGTGGATCCCTATTCTACTCACCAAAGAAGGTGTGCCAGATCATCGTGGCCTGCTGTATGCTTCACAACTTGGCTTTACGACGACAGGTGCCTTTTCTGCAGGAGGATGGTCCAGATGGAGGTGTTGTGGCAGCTGTGGAGCCTGTGGACAGTGAAGACGAGGAAAGAGAGGAAGAAGACATGAACAACAGGGACTCAGTGATCCAGCAATATTTCCAGTGAGACACAGGTAAGAGTACAGACCTGCCTACTACATGTACTTAAACACTACTGCCTCTCTACTGTCTGTCGTTTTCACCCAGTGTATGGTCACTGAGTTGTCCCTTTCCCTTACGATTTCACAGATGTGGGTCCCACTGTGTGACATCTGCTTTGATTCCTCATGGACTAGAGCTGTGTGACATAGGTATGTTGACATTACATTTGAATCAACATTTTGCCACTGTAATTGCTAATACACTATTTCGAAATCACAGACAGACTCCAGACTGTTTTGTGCTTTAACTGTGTTTATTTAAGTGCTCAATATTGGAGGGGGTAGTAAAATGGTGAGGGGTGATGGTGGAGGAATGTCCATGGCAGAGTCCAGTCTATTAGTCTCACAGGTGCATTGTCCAAAGGGGCATAGGAAGTGGAGCTGGGGCAGTTTAAGTATGGACAGGGTGACAAAGTGGGACAGTAGGATGGCAATCAGGGTGGTCTTATTTCTTGGTGGGGGTCTTGGCATCGTTCTCTGTCTTGTTCCTGGATCTCAGGGACTGTTTGCGAGGTGGTTCTCCCTCTGCAGGGTGTGGGGGGCTGGTGTGGTGGTCCTGTGGCGGGGCGTCCTGTCCACTAGCGCCGGCGGAGGTGGTGGGCAGTTCATCGTCCAGGCTAGTGTCAGGTGCCCCTTGTAGTGCCACAGTGTCCCTCCTGGTGTGGAGTACTTCCTTCAGCACCCCAACGATGGTGCCCAGGGTGGAGTTGATGGTTCTGAGTTCCTCCCTGAAGCCCATATACTGTCCCTCCTGCAGGCGCTGGGTCTCCTGAAACTTGGCCAGTACCGTTGCCATCGTCTCCTGGGAGTGGTGGTAGGCTCCCATGATGGAGGAGAGGGCCTCGTGGAGAGTGGGTTCCCTGGGCCTGTCCGCCCCCTGTTGCACAGCAGCCCTCCCAGTTCCCCTTTGATCCTGGGCCTCCGTTCCCTGGACCGTGTGCCCACTACCACTGCCCCCAGGTCTCTGTTGTTGTTGGGGTGGTGGGTTAGCCTGGGTTCCCTGTAGTGGTGGACACACAGATGATTGACATGTCCTGGGGACAGAGGTATGGGCCCGCTGGGTGGGTGCTGTGCTGGTGTTTCCAGAGGGGGGAAGCTCTGTAGTGGCCTGTGACTGTATCAGGGGAACCGACTGTCCAGAGGTCCCCGATGAGCCGGGCTGGTCATCTAGATCCAGTTGGACAGAGGTGCTGTCATCACTGTGGGCCTCTTCTGTTGGAGGTGTGGACATGTGTGGACCCTCCTGTCCGGTGACGTTGGGTAGGGGTCCTGCAGGGGTATAAAAGGATGGTTATTACATCTGTGTGTGTCATGGTGTGCAATGGGTGGGTGACCGTGTACCCCAGTGCTTGCATTCCTGTGTGGGACCTCGTGTGATGATGGTTTAGGGGGGTGTATGGGTGTGCAGTGGGCATGCTTTAGTGATGGGTGTTCATGCTTTGTTGTTGCATGCAGGGCTTGGTGTTGGGATGTGTGGTTTGTGATGTTAGGACACTTGTGAGGAGTTGGAGTGCTGGGGGTGAGGGTGGGGATATGTGCTGGCATGCAGGTAGGGTGGGGGATGTAATAGTTAAGATTTGTCTTACCAGAGTCCATTCCTCCACCTACTCCTGCGAGGCCCTCAGGATGCAGAATCGCTAAGACCTGCTCCTCCCATGTTGTTAGTTGTGGGGGAGGAGGTGGGGGTCCGCCGCCAGTCCGCTGAACCGCCAGGTGGTGTCTTGAGACCACGGAACGCACCTTCCCCCGGAGGTCGTTCCACCTCTTACTGATGTCCTCCCGATTTCTTGGGTGCTGTCCCACTGCATTGACCCTGTCCACTATTCTTCGCCATAGCTCCATCTTCCTTGCAATGGAGGTGTGCTGCACCTGCGATCCGAATAGCTGTGGCTCCACCCGGACGATTTCCTCCACCATGACCCTGAGCTCCTCCTCAGAGAACCTGGGGTGTCTTTGCCGTGCCATGGGGTGGTGTAGGTGATGTGTGGGGTGGAGTGTGGGATGATAAGTGTGCTGATATGTAGCGGGTTGTTGTGTGAGGTGCGTGGAAGTTCTGTGGGTGATGGTGTTGTGTGCCTGTGGATGCTGTTGTTCTTGCTGATGCTGTCTCTCTCTGGCTTTCGTTCGTGAATTGTTGTCGTAAGGGTTTGTGGGTGATGTGGGTGTGTGTTTTATATTGTATTGGGTGTGTGGGAGTGGCGTGTGTATGTGTATCAGGTGTGTGTCTTTTGAATAGTCCAATGGGGTTGTGTTTTGTAAATGTGTGTGTATTTTGAGCGCAGCGGTGTGTACCGCCAATGGAGCACCGCGGTTGAAAGACCGCAACGTGGATTCATGGGTCGTGATAGTGTGGGCGTATTTCTGTTGGCGTGACGGTGGAGGTTTTGTTTTCGCCAGTTTATCACTGACCTTTGGTGTGGCGGACTTGTGTGTGTGTCTAGATTTTGGCGGATTCAGAACTGTGGGTCATAATAGCTGTGGCGGAATTCCGCGTCCGCAGCGGTGTGTTGGCGGTCTTCTGCACGGCGGTAAGCGGGATTTACCGACAATGTTGTAATGAGGGCCCAAATGTTTAGTTAAAGTCAGGCTAACTTAAACTGACTAAAGGCCTTAATTCCGAAAATATGTTGTGCTTGGATTGTGTGTTCTCTTTTTTTGCAGGTGTGTTTCAGAGCTTTGTTAGCTGCTGAATAGGAATATTGTCATGTATTAATTGCTGATAGTAAGTTCTGACAGAAGACAGATTTGCAAGAGACGTGAAGATCTAATGAGCAGCTGAACGGAGAATGTTCAACGTTACAGTAACTGTCGGAGTTCCATGGGATGAAAAATTCAGGTGGTGTTGCGAATGGAAATGACGGATCCGAAGCAGACTGGTCCTTGGACTGGAGGAAAAAATAACATTCATATTGAAGGTTCTGTTTGTTTTAATTAATGCTTATGACATTAAAATTTCAGAAGAAGTTAAGGCAGATTTCCCTTACACTTTGAGGGGTACAGACATCTTTGCATCCTTTATCCTCACTGGTGTGACGCTTCATGCTAAACACATTTCTTTTTTCTGAGGTTTTCTACTGAAGTCTTCCCTATGCTGACACCTTCTTGCATTCCCTACTTACCTTAAGATTCCATTTCAACCATCCTCATTCCTGATTTAGGATTATGATTAGATGATTTTAGAGTCATTCCATGTTTACGAGAGAGAGCAGGGTTTTCTTTATGGAAGACCTATTTCTAATTTTCAGTTTCTGTATTGCTGTGGTTGTTACCATTTTGCATCTTAATTTGATTACCTGAATGGATTGCATTATTTCAGCTTGCCTGTTGTAATTCTGTACATTTTCAAGACATGTATATACATTGGATTAATTATTGATTTGAAATAAACTACTTAACTTCAATTACAGTTTGTTGGTCCTTATTGTGTGGCCAAATGGGCTTCTCAAAGGTCTAAATTGTTTCATATTGTTGATTTCCTTCATGTCACAGTCAACATAAAAAGATCTGTCAGAGGGTAGATTGTAAATCATGCTCCTGAGCGCTTTCAGTAGCAGAGGACGGTTCTGTTACTGAGACAGAGGGAGTCATTACATTTGTGTGTGTGCCCAGTTTTGCCCAAGCCCATTCCCGATCTAAATGCCCTTGTCTCAGTCCGGAGGAGCAGTGGTATTCCAGAAATATGGAATAAAGTTGTAGCTGCGGAGAAGTGAGTATCAATAGGGTTGCTCGTTGCAATTGCTTTTGTCTAGCTTGTGGTGTCCTGCTGAGATTGTGTAGTGTGATGCAGTGATGTTTTAAGATGTTGTGTGGATGTGAAAGCGTTTAGTGCAAAGAAGTTGAAGTGGTTATCAGGCTTGACATAGCCTAAGATCCCAGGATAATAAAAAGTTATCAGTGTACAACACACTAAGTTGTCATTTTCTGCTATAATTTGTGGTCATAGTCTTGGGGTGTCGTTGACTACACAACTGAGATAGGGAAAAATACTTACTGTGAGAGTAAGGTGTGGTTAGTGATGTGGATCCCTTTGTGCAGGGGTAAATGTGCACTAATCCAAGTGATTCCCTGCTGGTAGAGGCTTCACTCAACCATGAAATAATAAGCTTGAGGACCATTTCTTGTGTGATTGAATACTATTGATTCTTTAGTGGAGCAGACAATGGTGTTGAGGTTTTGCTTGGCATTGTTATTGTGCTTGTGTAGCAACGATCGCGAAGAATTGTTAAGGAGTGTGAGCCACTTCAAGGAGTGAGAAAGATGTCTGGTGTTGGTGCAGCGCTCTTATTGGCTGACTATGTTATAGAGTGCTGCACTGCTATTGGTTGTAAATATCTAACAAGAATTGTGGATGAAAATACATTATTTCCCAATTGAAATTCTATCTCTGATTGATGACATTATTGTTGGAAAAATGAAATTTTCTAGGGCTACACAACATTTGATTAGGGGAACTGTAAGAATATCTGTTGAAAAGGGAGAAGTGGCACTGCCCAAAGATACCTAAGGTCATCATATGGCCATAAATGGAAGGTGTCACATATTTATTTGGCTGAGTCTGTGGCATAAGATCACAGAGAAGGAAGGTGCATTGATTTTATCACACTAAGGCACATTTAATTTGAGACTCATTGAAAATTTGAGAAGGTGATAATATGAAATGAAGCCATCTCCTAGACTTGCACAGTTTGAAGCACTTAATGCTTGGGTGCACACAGCTCATGTTGGGGAAAGGGAAAAATCTCAAGGGAGAGTTAGAAAGGCAGTACATAGTTTCGCTGATGCTGGATGGGATTCAGAACAGAAGTGGTGAAGGACTGATATGATATAGGGAACTAGATTATATCCTGCATTGATGAGTGAAGAACTTGAAAGAAAAGAAGAAGGAGGAATGGACAGGAAATCCAGAAAGTTCAGGTGAAGACAGTGATTCTAGCAATGGCATACTAGATATGTTACTATCAGCATGTCCGCTCCATATAATGTGGCTGTTAGAAATGGGGTCTTTGGTTGACAGTCAGGTTACCCCCTGTTCAAGCAAGGACCCTCACTCTAGTCAGGGTAAAAGAGAATCACTCTCAGCTAACCCCTGCTTACCCCCTTGGTAGCTTGGCAGAGCAGTAGGCTTAACTTCAGAGTGATAGGTGTAAAGTATTTGTACCAAAACACAGTAACTTAATGAAAACACTACAAAATGACACAACACCAGCTTAGAAAAATAGGAAATATTTATCTAAACTAAACAAGGCCAAAACGACAAAAATCCGACATACACAAGTCAAGTTATGAATTTTTAAAGATTAAACTAAAAAATAGCGCTTAGAAACACAAAATGCTTCGATGAGGTGTTAAAACGGCATCGTGACGGAGTCGTTCCCAACAAGCCGACACCAGCGGCGCCGGACACGGAGTCGCGTAGACCCCCAAGTACAGTCCCTTTGGTGAAGAGTGAAAACAATTCGATGCGCGAAGTCGGGGATCGCGGCGTCAGTGCGAAACGTTGAATCCGCGCACTTCGAGCGGCGCCGGTCACGACGTGGTTCAGCGACTTCCACTGAGTCGCGGACTTCAGCGGGCTGCAGCGGCGTTGCATCTGCTGAGGTTGTCGCGTTACAGCAAAGATCACGGCATCGGGTGCAGGCGGCGTCACTGGATTCAGCAGCGGCGTCGGTCCGAAGTCGTCCGAAGTCGATTTTCTTGGATTTCCACCAGCTTTCCTTTCAAGGGCCCAGGGACTGGATAGGGCACCACTTGTCAGAGCAGGAGTCTCTCCAGAGACTACAGGTGCTGGCAGAGAGAAGTCTTTGCTGTCCCTGAGACTTCAAACAACAGGAGGCAAGCTCTAAATCAAGCCCTTGGAGATTTCTTCACAATATGGAAGGCACACAAAGTCCAGTCTTTGCCCTTTAACTCTGGCAGAAGCAGCAACTGCAGGGTAACTCCACAAAGCACAGTCACAGGCAGGGCAGCACTTCTCCTCAGCTCTTCAGCTCTTCTCCAGGCAGAGGTTCCTCTTGTTTCCAGAAGTGTTCTAAAGTCTGTGGTTTTGGGTGCCCTTCTTAACCCAAGTAGGCCTACTTCAAAGTAAAGTCTCTTTTGAATGTAAAATCGTGCCCTTCCCAGGCCAGGCCCCAGGCACTCACCAGGGGGTCGGAGACGGCATTGTGTGAGGACAGGCACAGCCCTTTCTGGTGTAAGTGACCACTCCACCCCTCACTCCTAGCACAGATGGCTCATCAGGAAATGCAGACTACACCCCAGCTCCTTTTGTGTCACTGTCTAGTGTGAGGTGCAACCAGCCCAACTGTCAAACTGACCCAGACAGGGAATCCACAAACAGGTAGAGTCACAGAAATGGTATAAGCAAGAAAATGCTTACTTTGTAAAAGCGACATTTTCAAATGCACAATCTTAAAATCAACTTTATTAAAAGATGTATTTTTAAATTGTGAGCTCAGAGACCCCAAACTCCACATGTCCATCCGCTCCCAAAGGGAATCTACACTTTAATCAGATTTAAAGGTAGCCCCCATGTTAACCTATGAAAGGGACAGGCCTGGCAACAGTGAAAACGAACTTTGCAATATTTCACTGTCAGGACACATAAAACACATTACTATATGTCCTACCTTAACCATACACTGCACCCTGCCCTTGGGGCTACCTAGGGCCTAACTTAGGGGTGCCTTACATGTAAGAAAAGGGAAGGTGTAGGCCTGGCAAGTGGGTACACTTGCCAAGTCGAATGTACAGTTAAAACTGCACACACAGACACTGCAATGGCAGGTCTGAGACATGATTACAGAGCTACTTATGTGGGTGGCACAACCAGTGCTGCAGGCCCACTAGTAGCATTTAATTTACAGGCCCTGGCATCTCTAGTGCACTTTACTAGGGACTTACTTGTAAAGCAAATATGCCAACCATGGATAAACCAATTACATACAATTTACACAGAGAGCATATGCACTTTAGCACTGGTTAGCAGTGGTAAAGTGCTCAGAGTTCAAAAGCCAACAGCAACAGGTCAGAATAAATAGGAGGCAGGAGGCAAAAAGATTGGGAATTACCCTGCATAAGCAAAAAAGTCCAACAGTGGCCCAACCTGAAGAAATGAGGAGGTGCAATAGCCATTGTAAGCTGTGGAATAGCTCTAGCAAATACGAGTCAGAACCAGGCAGGATAGAGTTCAGGTTGGAGAAGCATAATTTTGGCTTCATTCCTACATGCTCTAGAACCAATACTAATGTGTAACCACCATCATATACTCTGTGTGCCTTAACATTATTAATGTTATGTGAAGCATCAAAACGTATGATTGAAGGTGTATTCACTGTAAAAACTAGAGTTTATATATGCGTTTGTTGTAATGTGTAACTTCACCATGAACTTTAACATGAAGATTTGTGTATCTCTTTCACATTTGCTCTTGCATTTCAACATGTTGCATTTATTGAAATCACATTGCATATGTAATTACAAATTAATTTATTCACATTTTGCATTTATCCTGACATTATGCATGCACCTATAAATGTGTATTAGAAGTGCACATTCGCAATAATAAACTAAAGTTGGCTCAACTAGGCCTTTATTTTAACATGAGATGTATTTTTCCATGCTCTGCGAGTTTCTTAGTTTGACGGTGCACATTTGTGATTTCTTAGATTGAGAAAGGAGTATTGTGTATTAGAGAGAGAGAGAGAGGCCTGAGAAGAGACATCTTGGCAAGAACAGGATGGCTTAATGAGCAGAAGAGGCCTCCCATTCATTACGTATCAAGAACAAAGTTGCTCAAGGTTTACTTGGTCATTCGAGCTCTATGGGATGGGAAAATCAATGAATGTTTCAGTTGTGCCTTGTGGTAAAGAGAAATAATTGGGGGTTTGGTGACACATTGGGAGATATGGATGCTCCTGGAACGTTTCACTTCAAATTAGTGTTTACAATGTGAGAATGCCAGCATTGCCTTGCCCTCTGAATGTGTATCTTTATGCTAACACTGTTTACCATTTTTAGAAGAGTTCTACTGGACCCTCTCATGGAATCCCTTAAAACTCTATTCTGTACTTTCCCATTTAGCTTAGTACCTGATTTAAATCACCTTAGAATTGTTCATGTTTAGGAGGAGCAATCTGAATTTCTTTAAGGAATGTCAATTTCTGTTTTTTAGTAGCTGTATCTCTGTGACTGTAATCTTGGTATGCCTTCTTCTACTGAGACTGAATTTATTCTGGCATTTCAGCTTGCCGGTTCTGATTCTGTACCTTAACAATAATATAATACTATATTGGATTGATTACTAATTTGTAGTAAACCTACTAAACTTTCCACATTGATTCCTGATCCTCATTGATTGGGTGGCTACATGGGCGTCACAAAATGTAAATTGTAAATCTGTGGCTAACTCTCTTGCATCCCAGTCAGCTACCAAGGTCCATCTAATGGAGACTACCATCCGCTTCCATGCTTTCTCCTGCAGATGGTAGTTTGTCAGATGGTTAATTACTGGAACAGGGAGTTAAAGTGTCCCGGGCGCAGTCTTAGAAGTAGACCAGAGTGGCCCATTCATAGATGGTGAGGTGAATGGCCACCCCTGAATCGTTCCTGATTGATAGTGCTACTACCCACTCTACTGTTAGGACAGTGGAGGTTCCAGGCCTACCCCTCTTGGGAAAAATGATCCAGGTTGTAGGAGTCACAAACGAAAAATGACAAACCCTGTAACAGAAGAAGTACCTGTTAATATAGGATCCTTTGAAGAGAATCACCAATTTGTGGTGTGTGATTCTAGTCCAGTGAGTCTTTTGGGAAGAGATCTCCTATGCAAACTGAACTGTACTATTTATTGTACACCGAGAGGTGTTGAATTACAAACTCATGATGAGGATGTTGCCTTTAAGCTAGCAAGATATGGTGTTTATGTTGCACTGTTCCCCATGATGACGACTGAGGAGTTAGCACCAGATCTTAGCGACACGGTGAAGCCTGAAGTCTGGGACTTTTCAGGAAAAGACACAGGCCCTCATTACAACCCCGGTGGTAAATCCCGCTTAACGCCGTGCTGACGGCCATCAAGATACCGTGGCCGCAGCGGAAATCCGCTACAGGTATTACGACCCACATCTCGTAATCCGCCACAATACAGACACCCACACAAGTCCGCCACACCAAAGGTCAGTGATAAACTGGCGATAGCAAAACCCACGCCGTCACGCCAACAAGAATACGTTCACACTATCACGACCCACGATTTAACTCGGCGGTCTTTCAACCGCGGTAAACCATTGGCGGTACACACCGCCGCGCTCAAAATACACACACACTTACAAAACACAACCACATTGGACAATTCAAAATACACACACCTGATACACATACACACACCACACCCACAGCACTATAAAACACACACCCACATTACGCACAACCCCTTACAATGACATTTTTGGAAGAAGCACAGAGAGAGAGAATAGCAAACACAACACCAGCATCCACAGGCACACAACACCATCACTCATACAACATCCATGCATCTCAAAGAACACACACCAACACAACACAGCACACAGCACAACAAACATCACCTCACACATCACCCACACCACATTATGGCACCTCAAAGACACCCCAGGTTTTCTGAGGAGGAGCTCAGGGTCAAGGTGGAGGAAATCATCCGGGTAGAGCCACAGCTATTCGGATCACAGGTGCAGCAGACCTCAATTGCAAGGAAGATGGAGCTATCGCAGAGAATTGTTGACAGAGTCAATGCAGTGGGACAGCACCCCAGAACATGGGATGACATCAGGAAGAGGTGGAACGACCTACGGTGAAGGTGCGTTCCATGGTATCCAGACACCAGGTAGCTGTGCAGAGGACTGGGGGTGGACCCCCACCTCCTCCCCCACAACTAACAACATGGGAGGAGCAAGTCTTGGCAATCATCAATCCTGAGGGTCTTGCAGGAGTAGCAGGAGGACTGGACTCTGGTAAGTCATATCTTTACGATTATATCACCCACACCCTACCTGCATGCCATCACAAACTCCTACCCCTACCCTTACACCCATCACCCAAACACCCCACAGATACCCCACCATCACAACCCACACATCCCAATAACAAGCCCTGCATGTAACACCAATGCATGGACACCCATCACCAAAGCATGTGCAGTCGAGAGACTCACCCAGGCCACAAAATCACCAATCACACAAGGGCCAAGCCAATAATGCAAGCACAGCAGTAGAGGGTAACTCACCCATTGCACAAGATGGCACACACAGATACAATAACTATGGATTTACACCCCAACAGGACCCCTACACAATGTCACCGGACAGGAGGTGCCAGCCACATCCACATCCAGTCCCCCCACAGAAGAGGCCCACAGTAACGACAGCAGCTCTGCACGCCTGGATCAAGATGACCAGCCCGGCCCATCAGGGACCTCGGGACAGTCGGTTCCCCTGCCACAGTCACAAACCACCACTGAACCTCCCCCCTCAGGAAACACCACCACAGCACCCACCCAGCGGGCCCATACCTCTGTCCCTAGGACACGTCAATCAGCAGTGTGTCCACCACTACCGGGACCCCAGGCAACACCACTAACCCACGACAATCAGGGACCTGGGGTCAGTGGCAGTGGGCACACGGTTCAGGGGACAGAGACACAGGATAACAAGGAAGCTGGGAGAACTGCTGTGCGACAGGGGGAGGACAGGCCCAGGGAACCCACTCTCCATGAGGCCCTCTCCAACATCATGGGAGCCTACCACCACTCCCAGGAGACGATGGCAACGGTACTGGCCAAGTTTCAGGAGACCCAGCGGCTTCAGGAGAGACAGTACCTGGGGATCAGGGAGGACTTGAAGTCCATTAACACCACCCTGGTCACAATTGAAGGGGTGCTGGCAGACATGGCCAACACCATGAGGGAGGGAGTGGCACACCACTGGGCCCCTGACACTAGCCTGAACGATGAACAGCCCTCCGCGTCTGCCGGCGCTAGTGGACAGGAGGTCCTGCCACAGGACCAACAGACCACCAGCACCCCACCCCCTGCAGAAGGAGAACCACCCTGCAAACGGTCCCTGAGATCCAGACACAAGACAGAGAACATTGCCAAGACCCCCGCCAGGAAATAAGACTCTCCTGATTGTCACCTTTCTGTCCCACTATGTCAGCCTGACAACCTTGAACTTCGATTACTCCACCTCCTATGCCCCCTTGGACTATGCACCTGTGATACTAGTAGACTGGACTCCACCATGGACATTCCTCCACCATTACGTCAGCCAATTGCACATATCCCTCCACTGAATAGCACTTAAATAAACACCCTTGAATCACAAAACGATCTGGAGTCAGATGGAGGCACCGGAACCTGGCCTTCAGGAGGCCGAAAGTACGCTCTATAATCCTCCTTGTACGCCCATGTGCCTCGTTGTAGCGTTCCTCTGCCCTTGTCCTGGGATTCCTCACTGGGGTCAGTAGCTATGACAGGTTGGGGTAACCAGAGTCACCTGCAAATATCAATGGGCATCAGTTAGACATACACAAACCCTTAGGGACTCTCCCACACCCAGACACCTATTCAAACTGTGCTGGGACCTTGGGCTCGCCTATTAGCCACACACGGTGCCTCTGTAGTTGCCCCATTCCATAAGGGATGCTGCTATTCCTCAAAATGTAAGCAACATGCACTGAGCCAGGATACTTGGCATTCACATGGGAGATGTACTGGTCTGCTAATGACACAATCTGCACATTCATGGAATGGTAGCTTTTGCGGTTTCTGTACACCCGTTCATTCCTGCGGGATGGGACAAATGCCACATGTGTACCATCAATGGCACTAATGATGTTGGGGATATGTCCCAGGGCATAGAAGTCACCTTTCACTGTGGGCAAATCCTCCACCTGAGGGAAAACGATGTAGCTGCGCATGTGTTTCAGCAGGACAGACAACACGTTAGAGAACATTGGCTGTGACATTCCTGATGCCATGGCCACTGTTGTTTGAAAGGACCCACTGGCCAGGAAATGGAGTACTGACAGGACCTGCACTAGAGCGGGGATTCCTGTGGGATGGCAGATAGCTGACAACATGTCTGGCTCCAACTGGACACACAGTTCCTGGATTGTGGCACGATCAAGTCTGTAGGTGATAATGATGTGTCTATCTTCTATTGTCAACAGGTCAACCAGGGGTCTGTATACCGGTGGATGACGCCATCTCATCATCTGCCCCAGCGGATTTGCAGAGGGTCAGACACCACATAGCTTGCACAAGGGTGTTTGGAACAATTCTGATGTAATCGGTGTGTGGCGCTGTCTGTCCGTATTCCTGCCCAAAAGTGCTGTAACGCAGATATTTGCCCTGCCATGTGGCCCCCTGAAATGGCGGCTGCCTGACCTATAAGAAGGGACTAGAGGAAATTAGGTAACTGCCCGGACGTTGTGCAGCGTTGCGGTAGGCGGACGAAGACCGCACCGCAATTCAGCATTGGTTATCATTGGGCCCTATGGGTTCTAGGAGCCAATGACAATCTACACTAGCGGTGACGGTACGCACCGCTGCGGTCGTAACCGCCATTTTCTATCTCTTCACTCACTTGATACCTGACCTTCAACAGGATAGGACCCACACTGCAAGTGCTGCTGTGCCCTGAGTCTGGAAGCGACAATGGCTACAGTGTCTGGGGAAAGGGCCCCTGCCTTCACCGCGGAGGAGTTGGACAACCTGGTGGCTGGGGTCCTCCCCCAGTACACGCTACTCTACGGTCCTCCAGACAAACAGGTGAGTAAACTGTGAGCATGATGGATGGGCCATGAATGTATGGAGTGGGGTGGATGGGAGATACAGGGAGGGGTGGGCTGAGGCCAGCATGTGAGGATGGTCAGTGTATGTGTTTCTGGGCCAGGGTGGGAAGTTGTGGCCAATGAGTAAGAAGAACCGGACGGGGGAGTAAAATCCATTCTTACTTCACTTTTCCTCTAGGTCAGCGCCCACCAGAAGAAGGGTATTTGGCATGCCATCTCCAAGGAGATGCAGACCCTGGGGGTCTACCATAGACGGAGCACCCACTGCTGCAAAAGATGGGAGGACCTGCGCCGCTGGACCAAGAAGACCGCGGGGCCCAGCTGGGGATGGCCTCCCAATGTGGAAGGGGTGCCCATCGCACAATGACCCCCCTGATGTACCGGATCCTGGCGGTGGCATATCCTAAGTTGGATGGGCGCTTGAGGGCATCACAGCGGCCACAAGGGGTGAGTACAGTCACATTCAGCTGACTCTGCACACTGTATGAGGTGTCTGGGTGGGGGAAGTGGGCTGTGGGCTCGCCTAGGCCAGGGCAAACTTGCTAGGGTAGGTCCTTTTATAGGCAGGCTCTGTGGCACTCCAACCCCAAAAGTGGTAGTGGCCATCTACACCTAGTCAGGCTCCTGTGGGTTCCAGGTGGGCATCAAATGGGCTTAGGCACTGTCCCCCATGGGCAGGTGATTTTTCCAAGTACAGTTAGTGCATGGCCTAGTGCATAGGGCTGCTCCCTGTGTGTTGTGTCCGCCAACGGTGGTGTTGTTGCTGGCATTGACCATGTGTCTCCTCTGTCATTCCCCCCCTTTTTGTTTTGTCACCCTTTCCTTGTGTGCATTAGCATCTTCTGGTGAAGGAGCATTGGCACCGAGCAGGAGGGAGCTGTAACCCACATGGCCCAGGAGGGTGAATGTACGGAGTCTGAAGGCACCAGTGGGACGGAGGGCGAGGGGAGCTCCACGACAGGGACAGGAGGAGACACCAACGTCAGCAACTCCCTTGGGAGCTCCCTTGCGGCGGCGGGCACCTCTGTGCCTCCACTGTGTCCCCCTCCTCCACGTCCTCCACCTCCCTCCCAGTCTTGTCTCCACTCACGCCTGCATTGCCTACATCCTCAGCCACTACTTCCATCACCAGCACGCCCATCACCACACACCGCTCACGTGCAATCACCACCCCTACTACCATGCACACATCCCCTGTGTCCTCTCCCAGTGTGTCTGTGAGCCCTCCTCCCAAAGTACAAAACGCAGGCACACACCCACTCAACAGCCATCCACCTCACAACAGCCTGCAGCCCAAGCACCTCCACCCAAGCTCAGCAGACGTACACCTCCTACAACCACCACCTCTTTCTCGACTCCCAAACCCCCTCCATCTTCCTGTCCCAGTGTGTCAAAGAAACTTTTCCTGGCTAACATTGACCTCTTCCCTAGACCTCCCCGTCCTTCCCCTAGGGCCATGATGTCCAGATCCCAGCCCAGCACCGCAGCCACAAAATACTTGAGCACTGTGGTCCCTGCAAGTCCAGCAACATCACGGGCGGCACCCATCAGGGCTGCCAGTGTGCCACCTAGTGAGGCCAAGGATCACACTATTCCGCCACCTGCCAAGGTGAAGAAGGAGCCCACATGCCGTAGGGAAAAGCCACACCAACAACCCAGCAAGGCATCCTCCAAGACAAAAGAGGACAGTGCCAAGGTCCCAGCAGCGATTTCCAAGGTGGGGAAGGGACACAAGGCCAAAGGGAAGTCAGCTCAAGTCACGGAGCCGCCGGGTGAGGGACTGGTGTCACCCGTTCTGCAAGACAGAATAGCAACCTGTACGGCGGTGGCCACTGCCACCTGCACCGCCACCTTCACGTCTGCTGCCTCTGCTACAGTCCCCAGCATCATCCCCAGTGGGCAGCCATCCGAGGCTGCAGGAGACGTCCTGGACCCTGCACACACTACATGAGGCACCACAACCAGCACTGGCATTACCAGCAGTTGGCAGGCTAAGTCACCGCAGGGAGGAGTGTGTCTCTGCCGCCATAGAGTATCATGCTACCTGTTCACAGAAAATCTTGTGGCTCAGACACCCATGTGAGGGAATGGGAACTGCCACACCCCACGTGCAGCACTCTGGGCACAAAACCCCCTCCAGAACCAGTGGAGAATAGCATCCACTACCCCAGTCCTTGGCAGGATGAAGCACTCTGGGCACAAAGCCCCTTCCAGAACCAGTGGAGAACAGCATCCACTACCCCAGTCCTTGGCAAGATGAAGCACTCTGGGCACAAAGCCCCCTCCAGAACCAGTGGAGAACAGCATCCACTTGAGAGACTGTGGCCTTGCACTCCCCAGGACCAATGCGTGGGCAAACCACCCACTTGAGAGACTGTGGCTTTGCACTCCCCAGGATAAAGCAGTAGGCAACCCACCCACTTGAGGGACTTGAGAGACTGTGGCTTTGCACTCCCCAGGACCAATGCATGGGCAAACCACCCACTTGAGAGACTTGAGAGACTGTGGCTTTGCATTACCCAAGAAAAAGCAGAGGGCAACCCACCCACTTGAGGGACTTGAGAGACTGTGGCTTTGCACTGCCCAGGATAAAGCAGTGGGCAAACCACCCACTTGAGAGACTTGAGAGACAGTGGCTTTGCACTCCCCAGGACCAAGCAGTGGGCATGGGGCCCTCTCGTGGAGCAGTGGCGTCATCCCATCATCCAGCTGAGATGCCCCCTCTTCCCCTTAGGTGCCTGTTTTTTTTCGACCTGATGCCCCTGCAGTGTTCTCTCTGTTTTGAAGCAGGAGTCATGTATGGGCTTCGCCTATGCTTTTTGGGACCACTGGTCCACGGACATGTAATGGAACAGTATCTGGACTTGTGTACTTACTGTGAATATTTGTATATACTGATCTTCTAAATTTATGTTGGGCTATCTGGATTTTCGATGATTACACTTGTTACAATCATTTCATTTGGTCCTTGCGTTCTTACAGGGGGTTACGGGGTGTCAATGTAATGTTGCTGCACATGTTTATATGTGTGTTGTTGGGGGTGGGTGTGTTGCGTGTTGCGTGTCTCTCCCTTTTTCCTCCCCCCTCCTCTGTGTGGTAGGTGCAGTGCTCACCGTGGTCGTCACCGCCGTCTTTGATGTTCCTGGTAGAAGAGTAGGTAAACCAACATTGGTTGTAATTGGCTGTAACTCGGGCTCCATGGCGTCCTGGTTCCTCGTTGGGTGTCGAGAGGTGAGTGGTTTGCGTTCCAAGTACTGTTTCCGCTGAGCTTTTGATGGTGTTGGTACCGCCCTGGAAAAGCTGGCGGATTGGTGTGTCATAATAGAGTGGGCAGTACATTGTCTTCAGCCTGTCTGGTGGCGGTTGCCGCCGCGGTGTTTGTTGCTACCGCCGTGGCGGTCGCAGTGTTAAAGGGGCTGTCTGTGTTGGCGGTTTCCGCCATGGTCGTGATTCAATTTTTTTTACTGTTGGCGATATTACCGCCGCTTTATCACCGACTGCCAGGGTTGTAATGAGGGCCATAGTCTCATCAAAGGTGTTGAACCTGTCCGCATTAAAGTGAAACCTAATGTTGACTACCCAAGAACACCACAGTAAAATCTGACCCCGGGAACTTTTCCAGCGATCACTCCAGTGAGCGACTTCATGATACAGCAAGGCATTTTTAGGGAGATAATGGGGGGGTCCATGTAATTCATCCATTATTGCTTACAGAAGCCTAGCAGGGAATACCACATTGTTCAAGATCTGAGGAAGATAAACACCATTGTTATTCCCTGTTGCCCCGTGGTATCCAGCAATTATTTTATTTCAAATTCCATGTGAGGCAGAGTGGTTCACTGTCATTAGTTTGTGTCAGGCCTCCTTTTCCATACCATTGCATGAGGACAGTCAGTTCCTCTTTGCAGTTTGGTTTCAGAATCTTGTTTTGGCATGGTGCTGAGTCCCACAGGGGTGTACTGAGAGCCCCTCCATTTCAAATCATATCTCAAAAACAATCTTTAGTCCCTTGTTATGCCCTGCACTGCAGTACATCAGTGACCTGCTGGTGGCGTCGGATGCACAGGAAGTGTGCAAGTAAGTCACCACTGCCTTGTTGAACCACTGAGCTGAGAATGGAAGTAAAGGCCCTCATTATGACATTGGCGGTTGTGAGAAAGTAGCCTCTTTCTAGCCTTGTTACCCCCACTTTTGGCCTGTTTGTGAGTGTATGTCAGGGTGTTTTCACTGTCTCACTGGGATCCTGCTAGCCAGGGCCCAGTGCTCATAGTGAAAACCCTATGTTTTCAGTATGTTTGTTATGTGTCACTGGGACCCTGCTAGTCAGGACCCCAGTGCTCATAAGTTTGTGACCTATAGGTATGTGTTCCCTGTGTGATGCCTAACTGTCTCACTGAGGCTCTGCTAACCAGAACCTCAGTGGTTATGCTCTCTCTTTACAAATTGTCACTAACAGGCTAGTGACCAATTTTACCAATTTACATTGGCATACTGGAACACCCTTATAATTCCCTAGTATATGGTACTGAGGTACCCAGGGTATTGGGGTTCCAGGAGATCCCTATGGGCTGCAGCATTTCTTTTGCCACCCATAGGGAGCTCTGACAATTCTTACACAGGCCTGCCACTGCAGCCTGAGTGAAATAACGTCCACGTTATTTCACAGCCATTTTACACTGCACTTAAGTAACTTATAAGTCACATATATGTCTAACCTTTACCTGGTAAAGGTTGGGTGCTAAGTTACTTAGTGTGTGGGCACCCTGGCACTAGCCAAGGTGCCCCCACATTGTTCAGGGCAAATTCCCCGGACTTTGTGAGTGCGGGGACACCATTACACGCGTGCACTACACATAGGTCAATACCTATGTGTAGCTTCACAATGGTAACTCCGAATATGGCCATGTAACATGTCTAAGATCATGGAATTGCCCCCTCTATGCCATCCTGGCATTGTTGGCACAATCCAATGATCCCACGGGTCTGTAGCACAGACCCGGGTACTGCCAAACTGCCTTTTCAGGGGATTCACTGCAGCTGCTGCTGCTGCCAACCCCTCAGACAGGTTTCTGCCCCCCTGGGGTCCAGCCAGGCTTGGCCCAGGATGGCAGAACAAAGGCCTTCCTCAGAGAGAGGGTGTTACACCCTCTCCCTTTGGAAAAAGGTGTTAAGGCAGGGGAGGAGTAGCCTCCCCCAGCCTCTGGAAATGCTTTCATGGGCACAGATGGTGCCCATTTTTGCATAAGCCAGTCTACACCGGTTCAGGGACCCCTCAGCCCTGCTCTGGCGCGAAACTGGACAAAGGAAAGGGGAGTGACCACTCCCCTGACCTGCACCTCCCCTGGGAGGTGCCCAGAGCTCCTCCAGTGTGCTCCAGACCTCTGCCATCTTGGAAACAGAGGTGCTGCTGGCACACTGGACTGCTCTGAGTGGCCAGGGCCAGCAGGTGACGTCAGAGACTCCTTCTGATAAGCTCCTTCAGGTGTTGCTAGCCTATCTTCTCTCCTAAGTAGCCAAACCCTCTTTTCTGGCTATTTAGGGTCTCTGCTTTGGGGATTTCCTTAGATAACGAATGCAAGAGCTCATCAGAGTTCCTCTGCATCTCTCTCTTCACCTTCTGCCAAGGAATCGACTGGTGACCGCACTGGAAGCCTGCAAAACTGCAACAAAGTAGCAAAGACGACTACTGCAACTCTGTAACGCTGATCCTGCCGCATTCTCGACTGCTTTCCTGGTGGTGCATGCTGTGGGGGTAGTCTGCCTCCTCTCTGCACTAGAAGCTCCGAAGAAATCTCCCGTGGGTCGAGGAATTCGTCCCCCTGCAACCGCAGGCACCAAAGAACTGCATCACCGGTACCCTGGGTCTCATCTCAGCACGACGAGCGAGGTCCCTTAAATCCAGCAACTCTGTCCAAGTGACTCCCACAGTCCAGTGACTCTTCAGTCCAAGTTTGGTGGAGGTAAGTCCTTGCCTCCCTACGCCAGACTGCATTGCTGGGAACCACGACTTTTGCAGCTACTCCGGCCTCCGTGCACTTCCAGCAGAAATCCTTTGTGCACAGTCCAGCCTGGGTCCACGGCACTCTAACCTGCATTGCACGACCTCCTAAGTTGTCCTCCGGCGACGTGGGACTCCTTTGTGCGACTTCGGGTGAGCACCATTTCACTCCTCTTTGTAGTGCCTGTTCCGGCACTTGTGCAGGTGCTGCCTGCTTCTGAGAGGGCTCCTTGTCTTGGTGGGCACGCCCTCTGTCCCCTGACGCAATTGGCGACATCCTGGTCCCTCCTGGGCCACAGCAGCATCCAAAAACGCTAACCGCACGACTTGCAGCTAGCAAGGCTTGTTGGAAGTCTTTTTTCAGGAAAATACTTCTGCACGACTCTCCACGGCGTGGGAGATCCATCTTCCAAAGGGGAAGTCTCTAGCCCTTGTCGTTCCTGCAGAATCTTCAGCTTCTACTGTCCAGTAGCAGCTTCTTTGCATCCACAGCTGGCATTTCCTGGGCATCTGCCCATCTCCGACTTGCTTCTGACTTTTGGACTTGGTCCCCTTGTTCCACAGGTACCCTCGACTGGAAATCCATCGTTGTTGCATTGCTGGTTTGTGTCTTTCCTGCAGAATTCCCCTATCACGACTTCTATGTCCTTTGGGGAACTTTAGTGCACTTTGCACTCACTTTTCAGGGTCTTGGGGTGGGCTAGTTTTCTAACCCTAACTGTTTTCTTACAGTCCCAGCGACCCTCTACAAGGTCACATAGGTTTGGGGTCCATTCGTGGTTCGCATTCCACTTTTGGAGTATATGGTTTGTGTTGCCCCTATCCCTATGTGTCCCCATTGCATCCTATTGTAACTATACATTGTTTGCACTGTTTTCTAATACTATGACTGCATATTTTGGTATTGTGTACATATATCTTGTGTATATTTGCTATCCTCATACTGAGGGTACTCACTGAGATACTTTTGGCATATTGTCATAAAAATAAAGTACCTTTATTTTTAGTATATCTGTGTATTGTGTTTTCTTATGAAATTGTGCATATGACACTAGTGGTACTGTGGGAGCTTCACTCGTCTCCTAGTTCAGCCTAAGCTGCTCTGCTAAGCTACCATTATCTATCAGCCTAAGCTGCTAGACACCCTATACACTAATAAGGGATACCTGGGCCTGGTGCAAGGTGTAAGTACCCCTTGGTACTCACTACAAGCCAGTCCAGCCTCCTACATTGGTTGTGCAGTGGTGGGATAAGTGCTCTGTAACTACCTACCACTTTTGTCATTGTACTTTTCATAAGAGAAAAATATACAAAACAAGTTCAGTGTATGTACACCTAACCAAAAAGTTTTGCATTTCTTTTCTCACTTCTTTTCTAAAGTGCTGAAAAGTACCTCTAACTTTCTAAAAAGTTCTTAAAAAGTTTAAAAAGTTTGTTCTGTCTTTCCAAAAGTTCTGAAAAACTTTTTTCTCACTTTTTCTATCACTTAAACACTTTCTAAAATGTCTGGCACAGGCCAAACTGTTGATCTGTCCAAACTTGCTTATGATAACCTTAGCTGGAAAGATGCAAGGAGTCTCTGCATAGAAAGAGGTTTAAGTGTAAGGAAGAATCCTTCTAGAGAACTGTTGGTAAATATGCTTGTTGAACAGGATAAGGCCAGAGCTGGCACTCCTGTGGAAAAGTTAGCTGATGGTTCCCACTCTGATTCTGGGGCACCCCTAGCAAAAGAGGTGGGAGGGAAACTTCCAAGCCTGTCCCCTAGCAAGCCACCTAGCATAGCTGGTACTGATGTAGAGTCACACCATACTGATAGTGTGGTCTCACATCACAGTAAGAGTATCCCTTCTCATCATAGTAGAAGTGCTGTTTCTGTTAGTCAAGCTATTAGGGTGCCTTCTGTTAGGGCCAGGTCTCCTTCTGTTCTATCTCAGCATACTTCTGTCTCTAGACATGCCTCACCCACCCACCCTGATGACAGAGTGTTAGAAAGGGAGCTCAATAGATTGAGAGTGGAACAAACCAGACTGAAGCTCAAGAAGCAACAGCTGGATTTGGATAGGCAGTCCTTAGAGGTGGAAAGGGAAAGACAGAAATTGGATTTAGAAACCCATGGTGGCAGCAGCAGTATTCCCCATAGTCATCCTGCAAAAGAGCATGATTCTAGGAATCTGCACAAGATAGTTCCCCCTTATAAGGAGGGGGATGACATTAACAAGTGGTTTGCTGCACTTGAGAGGGCCTGTGTTGTACAGGATGTCCCTCAAAGGCAGTGGGCTGCTATCCTATGGCTATCATTTAGTGGAAAGGGTAGGGATAGGCTCCTTACTGTAAAAGAAAGTGATGCCAATAATTTTGCAGTTCTTAAGAATGCACTCCTAGATGGTTATGGCTTAACCACTGAACAGTACAGGATGAAGTTCAGAGAAACCAAAAAGGAGTCTTCACAAGACGGGGTAGACTTTGTAGACCATTCAGTGAAGGCCTTGGAGGGGTGGTTACATGGCAGTAAAGTGACTGACTATGAAAGCCTATATAACATAATCCTGAGAGAGCATATACTTAATAATTGTGTGTCTAATTTGTTGCACCAGTATCTAGTGGACTCAGATCTGACCTCTCCCCAAGAATTGGGAAAGAAGGCAGACAAATGGGTCAGAACAAGAGTGAACAGAAAAGTTCATACAGGTGGTGACAAGGATGGCAAGAAGAAAGATGGTGAAAAATCTCAAGATAAGCATGGGGATAAGGGTAAAACCAAAGATCCCACTTCAAATCTTAAACACTCTTCAGAGGGTGGGGATAAAACAAATTCTTCCTCTTCTTCTCAACCTGCACAAATTAAAAAGCCTCAGTGCTTTGTATGGAAAAACAGAGGCCATAGGCCAGGGGATAAGTCCTGTCCAGGTAAACCCCCTGAGCCTACCACCACTAATACATCAAGCTCTAGTGCCCCTAGCAGTAGTGGTACTAGTGGTGGCACTGCTGGCAACAGTCAAGTTAAGGGTGTAGTTGGGTTCACTTATGGGTCCATAATAGAAACTGGGGTAGTCAGTCCCAAGACAGTTTCTGTCACACCTAGTGGCATTGGCCTTGCCACACTGGCTGCTTGTCCCCTTACAATGGATAAGTACAGGCAGACAGTTTCAATAAATGGTGTTGAGGCCATGGCCTACCTAAAGGGACACAGGGGCCAGTATCACTTTGGTGACTGAAAACCTAGTGGCTCCTGAACAACACATCATTGGACAACAATATAAAATTATTGATGTTCATAACTCCACTAAGTTTCTTTCCTTAGCTATAATTCAGTTTAGTTGGGGTGGAGTTACTGGCCCTAAGCAGGTGGTGGTATCACCTAGCTTACCTGTAGACTGTCTCTTAGGTAATGACCTATAGGCCTCAGGTTGGGCTGATGTAGAGTTTTATGCCCATGCAGCCATGCTGGGCATCCCAGAGGAATTGTTCCCTCTCATTTCTACTGAAATGAAAAAGCAAAGGAGAGAAGGCCTGAAAACTCAGGATCCCTCTCCAACAACAGGTAAAAAGGGTATCACAGTATCCCCTAACCACCCTGCCAATCAGGATATAATTCCTGTGGTAGGAGAAACCTCTCCTGGGGTGGCACCTGTTCCAAGGAAATCATCAGCTGGCAAAGCTGTACTCCCTGAGGTAGCAGTACCTCTCTGTGGGATAACTAACATTGGTAACAAAAACAGCACCATTTTGGTTAACATGGAGTACCCCTCCAACTCTCCCAGAGAAACTTTAGTGCAGAAACCCTGCACTGCCTCACAACACTTAGGACAGCATCCCTGCCCTAGTGTGGAGCTCATAGGACAGCATCCCTGCCCTGCTCCAACCCAAGAGAAACAGCATCCCTGTTCTCTCTTCCAGCCATATGGACAAAGTTTTAGCCCAGCTATGGCTTTTCTGAGACAGCATCCCTGTCTGGCATTTCCATCACTACAAATAGATTCAGTGGACAATTCCCACTGCTCTAAACTAAAACTTACTGATAGAAACTCTGGAAGTAACCATATAGTGGATGATAAAGGGAGTAACCAGTCTATTGCAGAGCTACTCTCTACTTATCACCACTTAGACAATAAAGTCTCAACTGGCCAAGGTTAGCCTTATTGTCCTTCGTTTGGGGGGGGGGGGTTGTGTGAGAAAGTAGCCTCTTTCTAGCCTTGTTACCCCCACTTTTGGCCTGTTTGTGAGTGTATGTCAGGGTGTTTTCACTGTCTCACTGGGATCCTGCTAGCCAGGGCCCAGTGCTCATAGTGAAAACCCTATGTTTTCAGTATGTTTGTTATGTGTCACTGGGACCCTGCTAGTCAGGACCCCAGTGCTCATAAGTTTGTGACCTATAGGTATGTGTTTCCTGTGTGATGCCTAACTGTCTCACTGAGGTTCTGCTAACCAGAACCTCAGTGGTTATGCTCTCTCTTTACAAATTGTCACTAACAGGCTAGTGACCAATTTTACCAATTTACATTGGCATACTGGAACACCCTTATAATTCCCTAGTATATGGTACTGAGGTAACCAGGGTATTGGGGTTCCAGGAGATCCCTATGGGCTGCAGCATTTCTTTTGCCACCCATAGGGAGCTCTGACAATTCTTACACAGGCCTGCCACTGCAGCCTGAGTGAAATAACGTCCACGTTATTTCACAGCCATTTTACACTGCACTTAAGTAACTTATAAGTCACCTATATGTCTAACCTTTACCTGGAAAAGGTTGGGTGCTAAGTTACTTAGTGTGTGGGCACCCTGGCACTAGCCAAGGTGCCCCCACATTGTTCAGGGCAAATTCCCCGGACTTTGTGAGTGCGGGGACACCATTACACGCGTGCACTACACATAGGTCAATACCTATGTGTAGCTTCACAATGGTAACTCCGAATATGGCCATGTAAAATGTCTAAGATCATGGAATTGCCCCCTCTATGCCATCCTGGCATTGTTGGCACAATCCCATGATCCCACGGGTCTGTAGCACAGACCCGGGTACTGCCAAACTGCCTTTTCAGGGGTTTCACTGCAGCTGCGGCTGCTGCCAACCCCTCAGACAGGTTTCTGACCCCCTGGGGTCCAGCCAGGCTTGGCCCAGGATGGCAGAACAAAGGACTTCCTCAGAGAGAGGGTGTTACACCCTCTCCCTTTGGAAAAAGGTGTTAAGGCAGGGGAGGAGTAGCCCTCCCCAGCCTCTGGAAATGCTTTCATGGGCACAGATGGTGCCCATTTTTGCATAAGCCAGTCTACACCGGTTTAGGGACCCCTCAGCCCTGCTCTGGCACGAAACTGGACAAAGGAAAGGGGAGTGACCACTCCCCTGACCTGCACCTCCCCTGGGAGGTGCCCAGAGCTCCTCCTGTGTGATCCAGACCTCTGCCATCTTGATAACAGAGGTGCTGCAGCACCCTGACTGCTCTGAGTGGCCAGGGCCAGCAGGTGACGTCAGAGACTCCTTCTGATAAGCTCCTTCAGGTGTTGCTAGCCTATCTTCTCTCCTAAGTAGCCAAACCCTCTTTTCTGGCTATTTAGGCTCTCTGCTTTGGGGATTTCCTTAGATAACGAATGCAAGAGCTCATCAGAGTTCCTCTGCATTTCTCTCTTCACCTTCTGCCAAGGAATCGACTGCTGACTGCGCAGGAAGCCTGCAAAACTGCAACAAAGTAGCAAAGACGACTACTGCAACTCTGTAACGCTGATCCTGCCGCCTTCTCGACTGCTTTCCTGGTGGTGCATGCTGTGGGGGTAGTCTGCCTCCTCTCTGCACTAGAAGCTCAGAAGAAATCTCCGGTGGGTCGACGGAATCGTCCCCCTGCAACCGCAGGCACCAAAGAACTGCATCACAGGTACCCTGGGTCTCCTCTCAGCACGACCAGCGAGGTCCCTTGAATCCAGCAACTCTGTCCAAGTGACTCCCACAGTCCAGTGACTCTTCAGTCCAAGTTTGGTGGAGGTAAGACCTTGCCTCCCCACGCCAGACTGCATTGCTGGGAACTGCAACTTTTGCAGCTACTCCGGCCTCCGTGCACTTCCAGCGGAAATCCTTTGTGCACAGTCCAGCCTGGGTCCACAGCACTCTAACCTGCATTGCACGACCTCCTAAGTTGTCCTCCGGCGACGTGGGACTCCTTTGTGCGACTTTGGGTGAGCACCATTTCACTCCTCTTCGTAGTGCCTGTTCCGGCACTTCTGTGGGTGCTGCCTGCTTCTCTTCTCTTGCTGGGCGCCCCCTCTGTCCCCTGACACAATTGGCGACATCCTGGTCCCTCTTGGGCCACAGCAGCATCCAAAAACGCTAACTGCACGACTTGCAGCTAGCAAGGCTTGTTGGCGGTCTTTCTTCAGGAAACCACTTCTGCACAACTCTCCAAGGCGTGGGAGGTCCATCCTCCAAAGGGGAAGTCTCTAGCCCTTGTCGTTCCTGCAGAATCTTCAGCTTCTACTGTCCAGTAGCAGCTTCTTTGCATCCACAGCTGGCATTTCCTGGGCATCTGCCCATCTCCGACTTGCTTCTGACTTTTGGACTTGGTCCCCTTGTTCCACAGGTACCCTCGACTGGAAATCCATCGTTGTTGCATTGCTGGTTTGTGTCTTTCCTGCAGAATTCCCCTATCACGACTTCTATGTCCTTTGGGGAACTTTAGTGCACTTTGCACTCACTTTTCAGGGTCTTGGGGTGGGCTAGTTTTCTAACCCTAACTGTTTTCTTACAGTCCCAGCGACCCTCTACAAGGTCACATAGGTTTGGGGTCCATTCGTGGTTCGCATTCCACTTTTGGAGTATATGGTTTGTGTTGCCCCTATCCCTATGTGTCCCCATTGCATCCTATTGTAACTATACATTGTTTGCACTGTTTTCTAATACTATTACTGCATATTTTGGTATTGTGTACATATATCTTGTGTATATTTGCTATCCTCATACTGAGGGTACTCACTGAGATACTTTTGGCATATTGTCATAAAATAAAGTACCTTTATTTTTAGTATATCTGTGTATTGTGTTTTCTTATGATATTGTGCATATGACACTAGTGGTACTGTAGGAGCTTCACTCGTCTCCTAGTTCAGCCTAAGCTGCTCTGCTAAGCTACCTTTATCTATCAGCCTAAGCTGCTAGACACCCTATACACTAATAAGGGATACCTGGGCCTGGTGCAAGGTGTAAGTACCCCTTGGTACTCACTACAAGCCAGTCCAGCCTCCTACAGCGGTAAGTCCCGCTTACCGCCATGCTGACGGCTGCCAACTTACTGCCACGGCGTGGATATCCGTTCACCATATTAAGACACACACACCAATCCAACAGAATTCTGCCACATACACAAATCTGCCAGTCCAAAGGTCAGTGATAAAGTGGCGGTATCAAAACCCACACCGTTACACCAACAGAACAACGCCCATCACATTATGACCTAAGAATCACCATGGCGGACATTCAACGGCGGTAAACCACTGGCGGTACATACCATACCGCCACGCTCACAATGGACACCCACATACAAAACAACACCACATTGGACAATTCAAACAACACACACCTGACACCCATACACACACCACACCCACACACCCCCACCACTATAAAACACACACCCACATTACCCACAAACCTTTACGATTACAAAGCATTGCCACCAGAGAGACACCAAGACCACTAAGACAACTAGAGCCACACACTACTCACACCTATACACCACTCACGCACTCCACATCACACACCCAGCACATTACCCAACAAACTCTCACCAACACACCTCACATATCACCCATGGCACCACAAAGACACCCCCATTTTACAAGGAGGAGCTAAGGGTCATGGTGAAGGAAATTGTCAGGGTAGAGCCAGAGCCATTTGGAGCACAGGTGCAGCAGATATCAACAGCCAGAAAGATGGAGCTCTGGCAGAGAATCGTGGACATGGTCAACGCCGTGGGACAGCACCCCAGAACTAGGGATGACATCAGGAAGAGGTGGAATGACCTACGGGAAAGGTACATTCCATAGCAGCAAGACACCAGCTCGCTATAGAGAGGACTGGCGTTGGGCCCCCACCTCCTCCCCCACAACTCACATCATGGAAAGTCTTGGCAATACTGCATCCTGAGAGCCTGGAGACAGAGGAGGACTGGACTCTGGTAAGCCAACTCTCTACCACTATCACCCCCCTACCTGCGTGCCAATTCATACCCTCACCACACTCCCATCACTCTACTACATCCCACACACTCCACCATCACATCTCACTTATCCCGATGCCAAGCCCTGCATGCGGTACCAATTCATGGACACCCCTCACAGCTCTGCATAGACTCTCGTCACTAAAGTATGCAGACCATAGAGAACTAACAATCCCACCATACACCAACATACACAAGTGAAAGCTGGCAGGCCAAATCCAACCATAGAGGGGAAGCCAGGGATGTACAATATGTCATACACATAAACCATAACACATAATTTACATCCCCATAGGTACCCCAGCCAATGTCAGCAAAGAGGAGGAGCCAGCACTGTCCAGTCCCCCAACAGAAGAGGCCCACAGTGATGACAGTAACTCTGGTCTTTAGGATCTGGACGATCTACCTGGCCCATCAGGGACCACTGGACAGCTGGTTACCCAAGCCCAGTCACACACCACCACAGAGCCTCTCCCATCTGGAAATACCACCACAGCACTGTGTCCACCTCTACAGGGACCCCAGGCCATACCTCGCCCCCAAGACAATCTGGGACATCGGGTCAGTGGCAGCGGGCACACGGTTCAGGGAACAGAGGCACAGGCCAACAGGGAAACTGGGAGGAGTGCTGTGCACCAGGAGGAGGACAGGCCCAGGGAACCAACTCTCCAGGAGGCACTGTTCGAGATCCTGGAGCCTACCAACATTCCCTGGACACGATGGGCCAGATCCTGGACAACGTCCAGGAGAACAGGCGGCTGCAGGACGAACAGTACCAGGGGATTGGGGAGGACTTTCAGGCATCAACAACACCCTGATCTCCATAGCAGGGGTGCTGGCAGACATGGCCAACATTACGAGGGAGGCAGTCTCACACCAGCGGGCCCCTGCCACTAGCCAGACATCAGAACAGCCTTCCACTTCCACTGCCGCTAGTGGCCAGGAGGTCCTGCCCCAGGACTCACAGGCCACCAGCATCCCTCCCCCTGCAGAAGTTGAACCACCCCGCAGACGTTCCCTGCGATCCAGACAGAATCCAGAGACACATGCCAAGACCCCGCCAGGAAATGAGACTCTCCTGATTGTCCCCCTTGTGTCCCACTCAGTCACCCTGTCCACCTTGAACTGCCATTGCTCACCTTCCTATGTCCCCTTGGACAATGCACCTGTGCTACAAACAGACTGGAACAATGCCCTGGACTTTCCTCCATCATCACCCCATTCCATTGCACTTTCCCCCTATATGTTAGCACTTCAATAAACACCCTTTGGAAGAAATCCATTTGAAGCAAGTCATGTATATCAAATATGTATTCTTTGAAACAGTTACAGACATTGCAAATTAACTGTACATAGAATGAGCATAGATTAATGACCTGTAGCTGCCTGTAGTGATCACACCAGGAGTATATGTCAATTCACCAACATCTGCAAAATGAATTGCCAGAGGGAACAGTAAGTGGGCATAGAATTGGGAAATATCAGCATGCCATTGCCACACAGATTACAACCAAAGTCATTGAAATGTAAAGTTAAACTGTCCTGCCGGTGTGTCATTGGAAGTATTGATGAATCACAGATGTTCTGTTGTCCTCATCCTCATCCTCTGCCTCCTCATCCTCACTGTCCACAGAGTCCACTGCTGCCACAGGGGCATCTCCAGTATTCTCCTCCTGCAGAAAAGGTACATGGCGTCTGAGGGCCAGGTTGTGCAACATTCAGCATGCCACTACTATCTGGCAGACCTTCTTGGGTGAGTAGCACAGGGATCCACCTGTTAGATGGAGGCACCAGAACCTGGCCTTCAGGAGGCCAAATGTCCTTTCAATGATCCTTCTGGTTTGCCCATGGCCTCATTATAACGTTCTTCAGCCCTTGTCCTGGCATTCCTCACAGGGGTCAGCAGCCATGATAGGTTTGGGTAATCAGAGTCACCTGCAAATATTGAGGGACAACATATACTGGGTGGGAACCAGGGCTCACCTATTAGCCACAGCCTGTGCCTCTGTAGTTGGGACATCACATTTGGGATGCTGTTATTCCTCAGGACAAAGGCATCATGCACCGACCCAGGATACTTAGCATTGATGTGGGAGATATACTGGTCCGCCAAGCACACCATCTGAACATTCATGGAGTGGAAACTCTTACGATTCCTGAACAACTGTTCATTCTGCCGGGGGGAGGCAAATGGAATATGTGTACCATCAATCACCCCAATTATGTTGGGGATATGTCCCATTGCATAAAACTCGGACTTCACTGTGGCCAAATCCTCAACCTGGGTGAAAACAATGTAGCTGCACATGTGTTTTATCAGGGCAGACAACACTCTTGTCAGCACTACTGAGAGCATTGGCTGTGACATTCCTGCTGCCAAGCACACTGTCACTTGGAAAGAACCAGTTGCCAGGAAATGGAGTACAGATAGCACCTGCACAAGAGGGGGGATCCAGTAGGCTGACGGATAGTAGATATCAGGTCAGGCTCCAATTGGGAACACAGCTCTGTGATTGTGGCCCTGACAAGTCTATAGGTGAGGATAATATGCCTGTCCTCCAGTGTAGCCAAGTCCACCAGGGGTCTGTACACGGGGGTATGTCTCCATCTCCTATTCATCCACAACTGTAGGTATCTAAGGGACACAAGAGTGAGGAGGTTATCACAAACTGAGCATTGGAGCCACAACAGGAGTTTGCATTCTGTAAACATGTAATGGGTCAGTGTGATTTGTCCAGTATGTACCTATTTCTCCTGTGACGCAGCATGAATCCATATGGCTGCGCCCCCATGAAATGGCATCCGCCTGTCCTGTGTGGAGGGACAAGTGGAAGTGAGGTAATTCCGCTGACTTTGTGTGCTGTGGTGGGAGGTGGTAGGGAACCGCTGTGCAATTCCTCATTGGTTAAAATTGGGCCCTATGGGGTACAGTGGCCAATGGTGATCTACGCCGGCGGTGACGGTATGCACCACCGCGGACGTGACTGCCATTTTCTATCTGATTCCTCACTTGCTACCTGACCTTTCATAGGAGAGGACCTACAATGCATGTGCTGCTGTGAACTGTGTCTGGAACCTACCATGGCCCGTGTGACTGTGGAAAGGGCCCCAGCCTTCACTTCGGAGGAGTTGGAGAGACTGGTGGATGGGGTCCTACCCCAGTAAGGACTTCTGTATGGGCCTTCAGAGCAACAGGTGAGTACACTGTGGGCACGATGCATGTGGCAATAATGCATGGAGTTGTATGTGTGTGAAGCCCTTGTGTAAAGGGGGTGGGTGAATGTCCTCTTTGTGGGGTACATATTGTGTGCTGGGCTATGTGTGTGCAATGTTGATGGAAACAGGTATGGTGGGCCATATGTGTAACTGGCTGGACTGTTTGTCTATTTGTTTTTTTAAACCAGATTTTATTAAGATTTTGTCAACACCAGAGCAGTACGCGCTCTATTGGCGACAAAAATGCAAAAACCAAGCACTCTCAAAACAACGTAATTTATGCATTGTGCTGATATGTTGTGGTTTAACCTTTTGCATTGCAGAGTTCAACCCTGAAAACTTATTTTTAATATGCTTACAAATACTGTTCCTTTGCAATGTATTGCTGCAGGTTTTCAGAGTTTGTTAGGGTGTGGCCCCTTTCCAGGGCCTTCCAGAGACTTTCCCTGCAACATGCCTGGGCGTGGTTCTGGGCTGGGCCAAGACTCTATAAAAGAGAGCCAGCCCAACTCCCAGTTCTCACTATTCAGAGGTCCTGGTGCAGAGCAGCAGCTTCTTCCTGAGCTCCTGTCCCGGCGGCCTATTTGGATCTTCCAGTCTTCTTCCCTTCATCCTTCATTGGTGATCATTGTTCCAGGCGGTAAGACGGTGGTTGGACTGTTCCGACACCGTTATTGAGAATTTTCATATTCTTGGTTTAATTCTTAAATGAGTAACAGATTACTTGCGCGCTACCATTTCTTGACATTTATATGGTAGTTTACAAATAGGCAAGACGCGCAATTTGTTTCATAAAGGTTTGACTTTGTTATTCATTGCGTGCTACCATTTCTTGACATTGGAATGGTGGCTTAAGAATCGGCAAGACGCGCGATTCGTTTTATGGTGTTTAAACATTGTTGTCCATTGCGCGTTACTATTTCTTGACATTTACATGATGTTTTACAAATTGGCAAGACGCGCAACTCTTTTCATGAGGATTTAACTTTGTTGTTCATTGCGCGCTACCATTTCTTGACATTTACGTGGTGGCTTAAGAATCGGCAAAAGAAGCGCGATTCGTTTCATTGTACTTTGATCTTGTTATTTATTGTGTGCTGTTATTTCTTGATGTACATCGTGTTTTACGTATCGGCAAGACGCGCGATTCGATTAATCATGATTTGACTTTGATATTCATTGCGTGCTACCATTTCTTGGTATTTTACATGGTGACACTCGAATCAGCAAGACGCACGATTCTCTCCTTGAGTTTATTTCATGTTGTTTATTGTATGCCACAATTCTAAGATATTTATTATGTAATATTCGAGTTGACAAGTTATGTGATTTGTTTCCTGAATCCATATTGTGTTATTCATGGTGCACAATCCTTTTATGGTGTTTACTATATATATATATCTGCAATATGCGCAATTTGTGTTGAAACATTTTAAGAGTACACAGGAGGCCAGAGTTTCTAGATGTAATATTGTATGGTCCTAGTTTACATTCTCAAAACAGGATTTATATGACTGGTTTAAAATTTAGTCAGAATGTTTTTCTGATTCTCATGTAAAGGAAAGTACTTGAATAAGAAAGTTTTCATTTAATTCATCTTGATTCCCTTACAGGTATCCGGCCATCTTGAAACTTAGTCATTTTAAACTTAACTCTTAGATTGTTCATGTTTTCAGAGTGACTAGGCTTAGAATCATAGTCTAGTATTGATTTCAGGAGATATAATTTTCATATCGTGTGTTCTAACCTTTTTCTTACTACAGGTCTCCTTCCCCAGCTGTTCCCTTCCTAATTCCCTCTTCCCCTCTTGAACTCTCTCAGTCTCTGTGATTTATCTATCAGAGTCTTGGAGCTGTTCAGTGGTGGATGTGTTGGGAACGTGCACAGACCCCGAGGATCTGGTGACTCTGACAGAATAGTGAGCCCACAAATTATTATCCTCCTGGCTTGTGTATGTTCTCAGCATGGCCACGCTAGACAAGTTAGTCAAGGCTATCACCCAGCTCCAAGGGGAGGTGGTATCATCCAAAAAATTGACAACTAGTTTAGCAGAGAGAGTGAGTCAGTTGCAAGATAAGGTAGAGGAGAAGGAACAAAGTCCCACAGGTGTGTCTTGGCCAGGTACTTCTTCTCAGGCTTCTGGAAGTAATCCGATTTCCCTAAATGTTCCTTCTGCAATTCCTTTAGCTCCCCCAGAACGTTTCTCAGGTGAACCTTTGAAAGCGCAATCTTTCCTGGTTCAAGTGGAACTACACTTCACCTGCAGACCAAATACTTTCCCCGATGCCCAGTCCAAAGTAGCTTTCTTGTTATCATATCTGTCTGGGGATGCAGCTACTTGGGCAATTCCTCTTGTGCGTAAAAATAATCCCTTGTTGTACAACTGGAGAAATTTTGTTCGTGAATTTGAGAGAGTTTTTGATTGTAACACAGTCAGCAGATCGTGAATTATTAGATTTACGCCAAGGGAATCAAGACCTAGTGTCGTATTTAGCCAACTTTAACCGGCTGGTTGCTGAGACATCCTGGCCTGAAGAAAAACAAGCGGTCTTGTTTTACAAGGGACTCAAAGAGGAACTAAAAGATATCTCAGCGCAAATCGACCCACAACCTACAGACTGTCAAGAATTAATGAATCTTGTCTTGAGACTTGATCATCGTTTAGCAGAACGTAAAGGAACGCGCAAAAAGATTGAAAAATATTCATGGCGCGTTCATGATAACAGAGACTCAAGAACTCCGAAAGAAAGAACACCGGAACCGATGGGAATTGGAACCATCAGAAGACCTTTGACCAAAGATGAAAAGGACCTACACAGAAAAAATTGAAAATGTCTTTATTGTGGGCGAAAAGGTCATTTTGCCAAAGATTGTCCAATCAAACCAAAGAACAAGCAAGGTCCAGTTCAGAAGGTCGCAGCCAATGCACCAGTCGAGTTGGAAAACTAAAACACCCAAGATGCAGAGAAGGGTTGCTCTTGGGTGTCACCGTGGACCCTTCACAATCTAGACATCTTAAACTGGAAATAAGAGTTCAGGTCAATAAAAAGATCTATTTAAAAAAAGCTCTAGTCGATTCTGGGGCTACTGGGAACTTTGTTGATGTCCAGTTGGTTCGGGCATGGGGGATCCCATGTATTGAAAAGAAGACCCCAGAAATCATCCGGGCAGTCGATGGAAAACTCTTGACTGGAGGTCCGGTAACTCTTCAGACTATCCCCTTGTCGATGATTTGTGAAGATAAGAATCAAAGAAAGAAACATAAAGAGAAAATCATCCTTGACGTGATCCATGCTCCCCAATATGGGATTATCCTCGGCTTGCCACATCACAATCCGGAGATCAATTGGGCAAAACGAAAAATCATGCTCTCATCTGTGCTATGTAACGAACAATGTCTCCAAAAGATTCAAGTACCAAAAGTTTGCAACTCTTACATAGCTACTGCCGCGGAGAAAGAAATTCAGCTGCCCAAACAGTATTCATTTTACAAAGATGTATTTGATGAGAAAGGAGCAGAGACTCTACCTCCTCATAGATCTTATGACTGTCAAATTGATCTAGCCCCAGGTGCGATACTTCCCAACTTTCGTGTATATGCCCTGTCAGAATATGAAAATCAACATTTACGAAAATACCTAGATCAATTTTTGGAGAATGGCTTAATTTGCCCCTCTAAGGGCCAGATGTAGCAAAATCCGATTTTGCGACTTGCAAATTGCGAGTCTGAGCGACTCGCAATTTGCAACTCGCAAAATCGGATGCAGAATGGTGTCTCAGACACCTTCTGCGACTCGCTATGGGGTTGCAAAGACCCACCTCATCAATATTCATGAGGTGGGTCGCATTTTGCGACCCCATAGCGAGTCCCTGTACTCACAGGGATGATGGCCTGCTGTAGTCAGCAGACCTCCATGTCTGTGACTGCTTTTTAAATAAAGCAGTTTTTGTTTTCATTTTGCAGCCCGTTTTCCTGAAAGGAAAACAAGTTGCAAAATGAAAAAAATACCGAAACCATTTGCTCTGAAAAAATATTTTTGTCGGCATTTACAAAGGGGAAGTTGTCCCATGGGACCCCTTCCCTTTTGCGAATGAGTTACCACCAGTGTGACACTGGTGGTAACTGCGAGTTGGTTTGCGACCGCACTCGCGGTCACAAAGCAACTCTGAATTGCGATGCAAGTCGCAAATAGGAAAGGAACACCCCTTCCTATTTGCGAGTTGCATTCCCAAATTGCGAGTTGGTACTGACTCGCAATTTGGGAATGAGCATCGCGTGAGGCCGTTTGCATGGCGCAAACTGCGATTTTCGCAGTTTGTGACATGCAAACGGCTTGCTACATCTGGCCCTAAGTCTCCTGCAGCTTCGTCTTTTGTTTCAGAAGCTAATGTAGAACTTCGAACTTGCATCGACTATAGGGGTTTGAACAAAGTCACCATCAAGAATAAATATCCTTTACCCCTAATTCCGGTCTTATTGGAACAAGTAAAGAGAGCAAAAATCTACACGAAGCTTGACCTTCGAGGTGCTTATCATTTGGTCAGAATGAGAGAGGGTGACGAATGGAAAACAGCGTTCAAGACAAGATATGGCCTTTTTTAATACACCGTCATGCCTTTTGGTCTGTGTAATGCTCCAGCAGCATTTCAATTTTTCTTGAATGACATTCTTAGAGAGTACCTCGCCATATTTGCCATAGTCTACATCGATGACATTTTGATCTACTCAGACAATGAAAACGAACATGTCCAACATGTCAAGAAAATTCTTGAAGCCCTTCGAAAACACCATTTATATTGCAAACTAACCAAGTGTGAGTTTCATGTTACCACAGTTGAGTTTTTAGGGGTTATTCTTACCCCTCAAGGTATGGTGATGGCAGAAAAGAAAGTAAAAGCCATATCTGATTGGCCCACCCCAAAGACTGTTCGTGATGTACAATGTTTCCTGGGGTTTGCAAATTTTTACCGGAGGTTCATAAATCATTTCTCCCAGACAGTGGCTCCAAACACTAAGCTACTAAGAAAGAAAGAAAAGTTTGTATGGTCCCCAGAAGCTGATCAAGCCTTCTCGACTTTGAAGGAAGCTTTCTCCACTGCCCCAGTCTTGACTCATCCTGATGCGAATCAACCTTTCATAGTGGAAGCTGATGGTTCAGATGTAGCAATAGGAGCTATCTTATCACAACGAAATAAAGACACTGGTCAACTTTATCCTGTAGCTTATATGTCTCGGAAGTTGAACGAAGCCGAACAGAACTATGTCATTGCTGAAAAAGAGCTTCTGGCGATTTGTGACGCCTTTAAAGAATGGAGACAACCTTTGTTGGGTGCCAAATACACTGTCACAATATATACTGATCATCGTAATCTTCAATTCATGAGTTCCGCCAGACTTTTGACCCTTCGCAATTACGCTGGATGCTTTTTTTTGCCGAATTTGATTTTGTAGTAACCTTCCGGCCTGGTAAAGATAATCGCAAGGCTAACGCCTTGTCCCGTCCAGAGTCTACCAGGTTGCCTGCATTTCAAGCCTCCAGAGCTATCATTGCTCCTGACAAGGTTCTATGTATCATAAAAACTGAAGATTTCTTTGGAGAAATTCGCAACTCTTTCACTGTTGAAAAATGGCAAACATGGGCCCAAGCAGATCCCAAAAGGTCAATCAAACAATGTTTACCCTTTCATGACGCTCGTTTGTTCGCACCCACTACCAAACTTTGCAAGATAGTGTTTCATTGGCTACATGTTATACCTACGGCAGGTCACTCCTAAAACTCTTGAACTGATCCAACGCTATTTTTGGTGGCCTACCCTAACAAAAGATATAAAAGCAATGGTAAACAACTGTGAAGTTTGTGCTCGCATTAAAACAAGTCATTCAAAACCAAAAGGGTTGTTACTTCCACTTCCAACCCCAAGTCGTCCATGGGAGCACATTTCTTTAGACTTTATTACCGGTCTGCCAGTGGTTCAACAGCATTCAGTAATTCTGGTGGTAGTAGATAGTCTCACGAAATATGGACATTTTATCGCCTGTAAAAAATTGCCCACTTCTAGTGAATTGGCAACTATTTTACTGAACAGAGTGGTTCGTTATCATGGACTGCCAAAGGTTATCCTCTCCGATCGGGGGTCACAATTTTCCTCCAATTTCTGGAAGACATGGTGTAAAACACTCCAAGTGACATCTACGCTATCTACTAGTCACCAACCTCAAACAGATGGTCAAACGGAGAGACTAAATCAGACTTTGAAACAATACCTACGTGCCTACACTGAAAAGGAACTTCATTCTTGGACATCTATGCTCTGGTTAGCTGAGTTAGCTTACAATAACTCATTCCACACTTCTATTGGCGTTACACCCTTTTTTGGTTTATTTGGCTATCATCCTGACACCTTGCCCATCACAATTCCTCAATAAAGTTCTCTTACTCCAGCTGTGTCAGAAACCATTCAGCATTTACATCAAACCCAGAAACTGATTCAACAGCATTTTGAAAAAGCCAAAAAAAAATATAAAAGGCATTATGACAAGAAACATTGTGAGGGACCGCAATATCAACCAGGTGACAAAGTGTGGCTTTCCACAAAACATATAGACTTCAAGAAGAAGCACATGTTTAACCCCAAATTTATAGGTCCTTATACTGTCCTTCAGCAAATCAATCCGGTGACCTATAAACTACAATTGCCCAGATCCTCATGGATTCATCCAGTGTTCCACACTTCCCTCTTGAAAAAGGCAGTCCAAAAGGTCCACCCTCATCCAGCTCCTGTTCTAGTACGAGGGGAAGAAGAATACGAAGTCAAGAAAGTGTTGCTGGGACAGCGTAATCTATGCTACTTAATCTCATGGAAAGGTTATGGTCCTGAAAGTAACTCACGGGTTTCTGCTCCAGTACTTGTGAGACGCTTTCATCGTCTTAATCCAAGCAAACCAGACCCTAGAGCGCGTCTGGGAGAGGGGAGTACTGTCAAACACCAGAGCAGCACGCGCTCTATTGGCGACAAAAATGCAAAAACCAAGCACTCTCAAAACAACGTAATTTATGCATTGTGCTGATATGTTGTGGTTTAACCTTTTGCATTGCAGAGTTCAATCCTGAAAACTTATTTTTAATATGCTTGCAAATACTGTTCCTTTGCAATATATTGCTGCAGGTTTTCAGAGTGTGTTAGGGTGTGGCCCCTTTCCAGGGCCTTCCAGAGACTTTCCCTGCAGCATGCCTGGGCGTGGTTCTGGGCTGGGCCAAGACTCTATAAAAGAGAGCCAGCCCAACTCCCAGTGCTCACTATTCAGAGGTCCTGGTGCAGAGCAGCAGCTTCTTCCTGAGCTCTTGTCCCGGTGACCTATTTGGATCTTCCAGTCTTCTGCCCTTCATCCTTCATTGGTGATCCTTGTTCCAGGCGGTAAGACGGTGGTTGGTCTGTTCTGACACCGTTATTGAGAATTTTCACATTCTTGGTTTAATTCTTAAATGAGTAACAGATTACTTGCGCGCTACCATTTCTTGACATTTATATGGTAGTTTACAAATAGGCAAGACACGCAATTTGTTTCATAAAGGTTTGACTTTGTTATTCACTGCGTGCTACCATTTCTTGACATTGGCATGGTGGCTTAAGAATCGGCAAGACGCGCAATTCGTTTTATGGTGTTTAAACATTGTTGTCCATTGCGCGCTACTATTTCTTGACATTTACATGATGTTTTATGAATTGGCAAGACGCGCAACTCGTTTCATGAGGATTTAACTTTGTTGTTCATTGCGCGCTACCATTTCTTGACATTTACATGGTGGCTTACGAATCGGCAAAAGAAGCGCGATTCGTTTCATTGTACTTTGAACTTCTTATTTATTGTGAGCTGTTATTTCTTGACATTTACATCGTGTTTTACGAATCGGCAAGACGCGCGATTCGATTAATGATGATTTGACTTTGATATTCATTGCGTGCTACCATTTCTTGGTATTTTACATGGTGACACTCAAATCGGCAAGATGCACGATTCTCTCCTCGAGTTTATTTCATGTTGTTTATTGTATGCCACTATTCTAAGATATTTATTACGTAATATTCGAGTTGACAAGTTATGTGATTTGTTTCCTGAATCCATATTGTGTTATTCATGGTGCACAATCCTTTTATGGTGTTTACTATATATATATATATATATCTGCAAGATGCACAATTTGTGTTGAAACATTTTAACAGTACACAGAAGGCCAGAGTTTCTAGATGCAATATTGTATGGTCCTAGTATACATTCTCAAAACAGGATTTATATGACTGGTTTAAAATTTAGTCAGAATGTTTTTTCTGATTCTCATGTAAAGGAAAGTACTTGAATAAGAAAGTTTTAATTTAATTCATCTTGATTCCCTTACAGGTATCCGGCCATCTTGAAACTTAGTCATTTTAAACTTATCTCTTAGATTGTTCATGTTTTCAGAGTGACTAGGCTTAGAATCATAGGGGGTCATTCTGACCCTGGCGGTCGGTGATAAAGCGGCGGCCAACCCGCCAACAGGTAGGCGGTCAAAAAAATTGAATTCTGACCTTGGTGGGAACCGCCAACACAGACCGCCACTTTAACACTCCGACCGCCACGGCGGGACAGTCAAACAGCGCGGCGATCACCGCCAACAGGCAGGCGGCAGACAATGTACCGCCCACTCTATCATAACTCACCAATCCGCCACCTTTTCCGGGGCGGGAGCCCCGCCGATAAAAACACGGCGGAAACAGACTACGAACGGGAAAAACGCTCACCTATACACACTCCACGAGGAAGGAGGACAGCATGGAACCCGAATTAAACATCCTACTAGCTATTGTCTACCTGCTCATCTACAACGAGTACGAACGCCGGCGCAGACGACAACGGTGAGGACTGCACCTACGACACAGGGGAGGGGGGAGGAGGAAAGCTTACGGGCACACACATACGCGATCCCCCCCCCCCAAATACCTACACACCAATGCAGAGCAACAAGTCAGAGTGACACCCCCCAAACCCCCTGGAATAATGCAAAGACATAATAAAAATGATCCATAGAATTTATGTATAAAATAGTTTCATCTAAGTCGTGGTAAATATGCAATATGAAATATACAAAATAACGATTGAACATAGTGTAAATTTGAAACATAGGCAATCAGTCCTGCACAGTCAGTTAAATTTACATAGTCCGTGGGCCAATGTGTAAAACACATGGGCAAAGCCCACACAGGAGACCGGATACCATTGGAGAGAACACTGCAGGGGCATCAGATGATAAAACTACAGGCACCTCAGGGGGAAGGGAAGGGGGGGCACCTCAGCCACATGAGTCCACGACGCCAGATCCACGAGGGGCATCCATGCCCACTGTACCATCCTGGGGAGTGCAAAGCCACAGTCTCACAAGTCTCTACAGTGGGTGGCTTGCCCACTGTACCATCCTGGGGAATGCAAAGCCACAGTCCATCAGATGGATAACAGACTCCACTGGTATAGGAGGAGGCATGGTGCCCAGAGTGCTTCGTGAACACCTGCTCGACACAGAACCGGCACTGTCAATGGGCCAGCGGTGCTTGAGACGGCGGTGCCCAGCGGAGCGGTGCTTGAGATGAAGGGCCCAGTGGAGCGGTGCTTGACAGGAAGGGCCCAGCGGAGCGGTGCTTGACAGGAAGGGCCCAGCGGAGCGGTGCTTGAGATGAAGGGCCCAGCGGAGCGGTGCTTGACAGGAAGGGCCCAGCGGAGCGGTGCTTGACAGGAAGGGCCCAGCGGAGCGGTGCATGAGATGAAGGGCCCAGCAGAGCGGTGCTTGACAGGAAGGGCCCAGCGGAGCGGTGCTTGACAGGAAGGGCCCAGCGGAGCGGTGCTTGAGATGAAGGGCCCAGCGGAGCGGTGCTTGAGATGAAGGGCCCAGCGGAGCGGTGCTTGACAGGAAGGGCCCAGCGGAGCGGTGCCTGAGATGGAGGGCCCAGCGGAGCGGTGCTTGACAGGAAGGGCCCAGCGGAGCGGTGCTTGACAGGAAGGGCCCAGCGGAGCGGTGCTTGAGATGAAGGGCCTAGCGAAGCGGTGCTTGACAGGAAGGGCCCAGCGGAGCGGTGCTTGACAGGAAGGGCCCTGTTCAGCGGTGGCTGTCTTGGCGGGGCCCTGTTCAGCGGTGCTTCTCACGGCGGGCCCTGTTCAGCGGTGCCTGTCTTGGCGGGGCCCTGTTCAGCGGTGCTTCTCACGGCGGGGCCCTGTTCAGCGGTGCCTGTCTTGGCGGGGCCCTGTTCAGTGGTGCTTGTCTTGGCAGGGCCCTGTTCAGCGGTGGCTGTCTTGGCGGGGCCCTGTTCAGCGGTGCTTCTCACGGCGGGGCCCTGTTCAGCGGTGGCTGTCTTGGCGGGGCCCTGTTCAGCGGTGCTTCTCACGGCAGGGCCCTGTTCAGCGGTGCCTGTCTTGGCGGGGCCCTGTTCAGCGGTGCCTGTCTTGGCGGGGCCCTGTTCAGCGGTGCTTCTCACGGCGGGGCCTGTTCAGCGGTGCTTGTCCTGTCTTTCGAGGGAGCCAGACCTGGCCAAGACTCCCCGCTTAGTCGCCCTCCGACCTTGCGGTTGCGGGGCCCTCCTGTGATGGAGTCCTGGGCCCGTGGGTGTCGTCCGTCACAGCCGGAATGGGGCTGGTGGGGCCCTCCTGGTCAGCTCGCCTGCTTCATGACTTCTCCGCCCTGCTGCCCTTGCCCTCCTTCGCTGAAGCTCTCTGGCCCCTGCCTCCCTTTGATGATGTGGCAGGTGACGGGGCAAGGCTACTGTCCTTGGTGGCAGCCGTCTCAGGCTTCTCGCGCCGGCCCTTATTTTTTTTTGTCCTCTTCCCAGGGGGTGGGCTGGCTGTCCCCTTGCTGCTGGCCGATGTCCCTGCCCTAGGAGCTGGTGGACTCCAATAGCCCTGCACAATGGTCATACTAGATGCAGGGCTGGTGGTGGCTGAGGTGCTCTTTGGACTCTTACCAGATGGAGGGGGTGGGTCAGGTGATGCAAAGAGGTTAATTCTGGAGAGGAAAAGTGTTTTAGGAGCAATGGGAAGGGTAGGTGCAGTGGGTATGGGAGTGGAGGAAGAGGATGTGGTTGTAGGAGAGTCAAGTGTGCTGTCTTTGGGTGCAGGTGCCTGTGACGGAGGCTGTCGTGAGGTGGATGGCTGTTGGGTGGGTGGCTGCCTGCGTTTGTGTGTTTTGGAAGAGGGCGTGACAGACACACTGGGAGAGGACACAGGGGACGTGTAAATGGCAGTGGGGGTGGTGACTGCACGTGTGCGGACTGTTCTGGAGGGTGTGCTGGTGTGGAAGTACTGGCTGATGGTGGTGTGCATGCAGGTGTGAGTGGAGACGTGACAGGGAGGGAGGAGGGAGACGAGGAGGAGGGGGACACAGAGGTGGTAGTGACTGTTGCCATGTCTGCATCTGGATGTTGCTTGGGTGAATGCTTGTGGGATCTGTGGTGCTTATGTCTGGATGAGCTGCCCTTGGGTGTTGAGGTGTGTGCAGGCTGGTCTGATGGTGTGGATGGGATAGGCTGAGGAACAGGAGACTGGGACTGGGTGGAGGCAGTTAGAAGAGGGAGGCTGGAGACAGGGACAATGGCTGCCGTCAGTGCTGAGGCCAGAGCGTTGAACGATCGCTGATGGGCAGCCTGACCCGAATGAATGCCCTCCAGGTATGCATTGCTCCGATGCACCTCCCTTTCTACACCCTGGATGGCATTCAAAAGGGTAGACTGCCCAACAATGAGTGTCCTCAGGAGGTCAATGACCTCCTCACTGAGGGCAGCAGGGGTAACTGGGGCAGGGCCTGAGGTGCCTGAGGTGCCTGGGGCGAAGGAGATGCCCGCCTTCCTGGACGCGGGCACGGAGCGAAGGCTGAGGGGCTGCTGGGAGGGCGAGGCTGGTGCGCTGGGTGGCGGCTGTACCTGTTGTGGTGGTGGGCTCGGATGTTGCCGCCACCGCAAGGGAGCTCCCTTCCGAGGACATGTCGGTGTCGCTGACGTCTCCACGGGTCCCCCTTGTGGAGCTCTCCTCGCCCTCCGTCTCACTGGTGAACTCGGAGTCGGTTGCATGGCCCTCCGGGGCCATGTGAGATGCAGCTCCCTCGTGCGCCGATGCCACTTCTCCTCTGCCTGACGATGCTAATGCACACATGAACAGGAAGACAAAGAAAATGGGGGGGGGTGGAGAAATAAAGACAGTTTGAGTGCATGCATTGGCAACACCGTTGTCGGAGAGGACAGACACAGAAGCCCCCAGCACTACACCGCGCAATCGGGGTACACTACTCAGTTGTTGTGACTAGGCCTACAGGTCTATGGATGACAAATGCACACATGGGTGATGCAGGACCATGGATAGCTGTACTTGGCACCCTACAGAGGTGGGGGGCGGGGGCACAGGGCCATGCCTAACGGAGGGGACTAGCCTACAGAAAGGGCCCTGGCCTAGAGTTACCCACAGCCCTCCTCCCCAACCCAGACACCTCCACTGTGCGCAAAGATAGCAGAATGTGCAGATACTCACCCCCTTGTGTCTGCTGTGATGTCCTCACGCGCCCATCCAAATCGGGGTAGGCCACCGCCAGGATCCGGGACATCAGGGGGGTCAATTGGCGTCTGGCACCCCTCCTACGTTGGGAGGCCATCCCCAGCAGAGACTCAGCGGTCTTTCTGGTCCCGCGGCGGATGTCCTCCCACCTCTTTCGGCAGTGGGTGCCCCGTCTGTTGTGGACCCCCAGGGCCCGGACGTCCTTGGCGATGGCACGCCAAATGTCGATCTTCTGATGGGCGCTGACCTATGTGACATGTATAGGGTTGGAAAGGAAATATCATCACTTTTCTGCATGGTCGATGTGAGTGACCGCCCCTCCCCAACCTTGCCATGTGGCACATGCTCTCATCTTTCGTGCGTTGCACTCCTCATTCGCTCCCCTCCCCACCATCTTACATACACCCCACTCAACACAGGCATAGCCCATTCAACGTGCACCCTGTGTACTAACCTGTTGGTCTGGAGGACCGTAGAGTAGCGCATACTGGGGGAGGACCCCATCAATAAGTTTCTCCAATTCTTCGGAAGTGAAGGCAGGGGCCCTTTCCCCAGTCGCAGCAGCCATTGTATCTCCCAGACCGAGGTCACAGCAGCACTTGCAGTATAGGTCCTCTCCTGTGGATGATCAGGTCTTGAGTGATTAATCAGATAGAAAATGGCGGTCACGTCCGCGGCGGTGCGTACCGCGGCGGTGCGTACCGCGACCGCCGGCGCACATCGTCATTGGCTCCTGAGACCCATAGGCTTCAATGTTAACCAATGCGGCTAAGCACCGCGGTCTTCGACCGCCTACCGCCACGGTGTGCCACGCCAGCGCATTGACCTCACATCCCACTGTCACACTTCACAGGTCAGGCAGCCGTCATTTCAAGGGCCCACATGGCTTAATTTCAACTGCGTCACACAGGCCTAGGCCGTGCATTGCCACTCATACAAGCCTTTATATGCATTGCGAATCTTTTACTGTGCAAGCTGTGTGAACGAACCTGTGGTTTGCTTGACTCTGTGCTCCATGTTGTCCTTCCTAGGCACCGTCCGCTGGGACTTGCGAGGAGAAGGATGAATCCTCCCGTGTACCGACCGCTTGTGGACCTGTCGACAATGGAAGAACGACATATTATACTTAGATACAGGCTTGACCGAGTCACTATACATGAACTGCGTGCCCAGCTGGAGCCAGACCTGATGTCCCCCCTCCGCCAACCCACAGGGATTCCCCCTCTGGTGCAGGTTCTGTCAGTACTCCATTTTTTGGCAAGTGGGTCTTTTCAGACAACAGTGGCCATGTCATCAGGGATGTCTCAGCCAATGTTTTCTAAGGTTTTGTCCAGAGTGTTGTCTGCCCTGATGAAATACATGCGGAGCTACATAGTTTTCCCTGAGGTGGATGAATTGGCTAAAGTGAAGGGTGATTTCTATGCCCTTGGACATATCCCCAACATCATTGGTGCCATTGATGGGACCCATGTGCCTTTGGTTCCCCCCAAAGGAAGTGAGCAGGTGTACAGAAACAGAAAAAGTTATCATTCGATGAATGTCCAGGTGGTCTGTTTGGCTGACCAGTACATCTCCCATGTAAATGCCAAGTTCCCTGGGTCAGTGCATGACGCGTATGTTATTCAAAATAGCAGCATCCCTTATGTGATGGAACAGCTACAGAGACATCGTGTGTGGTTATTAGGTGACTCTGGTTACCCCAACCTGTCGTGGCTACTGACCCCAGTGAGGAATCCCCGGACCAGGGCAGGGGAACGGTACAATGAGGCCCATGGGCGCACTAGGAGGATCATTGAAAGGACCTTCGGGGTCCTGAAGGCCAGGTTTAGGTGCCTGCATATGACAGGGGGATCCCTAATGTACTCACCAAAGAAGGTGTGCCATATCATCGTGGCCTGCTGCATGCTTCACAATCTTGCTTTGCGACGCCAGGTGCCTTTTCTGCAGGAGGATGGTCCAGATGGTGGTGTTGTAGCAGCTGTGAAGCCTGTGGAGAGTGAAGAGGAGGAAGACGACGGGGATGACACGGACAACAGGGAGACAGTCATACAACAATACTTTCAGTAGCACACAGGTAAGAATCAGCCACCCCATTTTACATTTACTTAAGGCCTCATGCGTCTCCACTGTCTGTGTTTCCCCCCAATTCCTGTTAACTGATTTGTGACTTTCCCTTCCCTTTTCAGAGCTGTATGACCCACTGCCTGACTTCAGCTTTGTTTGCCCATGGACTAAAGCTTATTGAAATTGGTATGTTGTCATCACAAAGTAACTGGACATTATAGCACCGTTATGTGTAATACATTTGTTAAGAATACAAGCAGACTCCTGTTTTTTTAAGTGGAATAAGTGATTTATTTTAAGTGCTACATATAGGTACATGTTTGGGAAACGGTGATGGGTGGGGGTGGAGTTATGTCCATGGCAGAGTCCAGTTCTCAGTCGCACAGGTGCATTGTCCATGTGCCTGGGGAAGGATGGAGCAGGGGCAGTTCAAGGTTGGACAGGGTGACAATGTGGGACAGTGGGATGACATCAGGGGGTATCTTAGGCTGGCGGGGGTCTTGCAATCCTACTCTGTCTTCTTGTGAGATCCCAGGTTCCGCTTGCGGGGTGGTTCTTCTTCTGCAGGAGGTGGGGTTCTGGTGGCCTGTCGTTGTGTGGGGGCCTCCTGTCCACTAGCGCCGGCGGAGGTGGTAGGCTGTTCCTGGCCTGGGCTAGTGACAGGGGCCCTTTGGGGTGCCACACGGTCCCGCAATGTGGTGACGATCTGGGTAAGGGCCACGACGATGGTCCCCATTGTGGAACCGATGTTCCTCAGTTCCTCCCTGAACCCCAATCTACCGTTCCTCCTGCAGTTTCTGGATCTCCTGGAACTGGGCCAGTACCGTCGCCATCGTCTCCTGGGAGCAGTGGTATGCTCCCATGATGGAGGAGAGGGCCTCTTGGAGAGTCGGTTCCCCGGGCCTGTACCCCCCCTGTCGCACAGCAGCCCTCCCAGTTCCACTGTGTTCCTGGGCCTCTGTCCCCTGGACGGTGTGCCCACTACCACTGCCCCCAGGTCCCTGTTGTTGTTGGGGTGGTGGGTCAACCTGGGCGCCCTGTAGTGGTGGACACACCGCTGATTGACGTGTCCTGGAGACAGAGGCATGGGCCCGCTGGGTGGGAGCTGTGCTGGTGTTCCCAGAGGGGGTTGGGTCTGGTGTAGCCTGTGGCTGTCTGTGGGGAACCGACTGTCCAGAGGTCCCCGATGGGCCGGGCTGGTCGTCTGGCTCCAGGGAGACAGAGCTGCTGTCATCGCTGGGGGCCTCTTCTGGGGGTGGGATGGACATCTCTGGACCCTCCGTGGCGGTGTGGTGGCGTTCGGGTCCTGCAGGGGTATAAAGGTATGGTTATTGCTTCTAAGTGTGGCATTTCGTGTGATGGGTGGGTGTCCGTGTACCCAAGTGCAGGCATTCCCTTGTGGGGGCTTTTGTGAGGGTGGCTTGTGGGGGTGATGTGTGTGTGCAGTGGGCATGCTTTGGTGATGGGTGTCCATGCTTTGTGGTCGCATGCAGGGCTTGGTGTTGGGATGGGTGGGTTGTGATGGTGAGCCATTTGCAAGGAGTTTGGGGGAGGGGGGGAGGGTGGGGGTATGATTTGGCATGCAGGTGGGGTGGGGGTGGGAAGCAGTAGTGAAGATTTGACTTACCAGAGTCCATTCCTCCAGATACACCTGCGAGGCCCTCAGGATGCAGGATGTGCAAGACTTCCTCCTCCCATGCGGTAAATCCTGGGGGAGTAGGTGGGGGTCCGCCGCCAGTCTTCTGCACCGCAATGTTGTGCCTTGATACCATGGAACGCACCTTCCCCCGTAGGTCGTTCCATCTCTTCCTGATGTTCTCCCGATTGCGTGGATGCTGTCCCACCGCGTTGACCCTGTCCACTATCCTTTGCCATAGCTCCATCTTCCTGGCAATTGTGGTGTGCTGCACCTGTGCCCCAAAGAGCTGGGGCTCTACACAGACTATTTCCTCCACCATGACCCTGAGTTCGGCGTCACTGAACCCGGGGTGTCTTTGGGGTGCCATGGGGTGGTGTGGTTGAGGTGTGGGGTGGCGTTTGTGGTGATGACTGTGGTGCGTATGGTGGTGTGTGGTGTTTGGTGCGTGGATTCTGTGTGGGTGATGGTGTTGTGGGATTGTCTAATCTGTGCTCTCTCTAGCCTTCGGTAATGATTTCGGGTCGTAGGGGCTTGTGGGTGATGTGGGTGTGTGTTTTATATTGTGTTGGGTGTGTGGGAGTGGTGTTAGTATGTGTATCAGGTGTGTGTATTTCAAACTGACCAATGTGGCTGAGTTTTCAATATGTGTGTGTGTATTTTGACCGTGGCGGTGTGTACCGCCAATGGAATACCGCATTTGAAAGACCGCTGCGTGGATTTGTGGGTCGGAATGGTATAGGCGTATTTCTGTTAGCGTGACGGTGGAGGTTTGGTCATCGCCATTTTTTCGCTGACCTTTGGTGTGGCGGACTTTTGTGGATGTCGGGTTTTTGGCAGTTTGCCAGTTGCGGGTCAGAATGACCGTGGCGGTTTACCGCGGCCGCGGCGGTGTTATGGCGGTCTTCTGGCCGGCGGTAAGCGTCTTTTACCGCCGAGGTCAGAATGACCGCCATAGTCTAGTATTGATTTCAGGAGATATAATTTTCATATGGTGTGTTCTAACCTTTTTCTTACTGCAGGTCTCCTTCCCAGCTGTTCCCTTCCTAATCCCCTCTTCCCCTCTTGAACTCTCTCAGTCTCTGTGATTTATCTATCAGAGTCTTGGAGCTGTTCAGTGGTGAACGTGTTGGGAACGTGCACAGAGCCCGAGGATCTGGTGACTCTGACAGATTTTCAAATAGTCATTTCTCATATCTACATAGTAGACCCTTCAAGGGTTATTCTCAATAGTGTCTTATAAGTAGGCAAATCTTGTCCAATGTTTTGGTATATAGTTTACTAAATAATCAAATAACATATAACATTTCCCCCCTCCCGGTTCCTCCCCAACCTTCCCCCCAGAGAACCCTTGTCCAAATGTTGATATTGGTCCTGGAGTAACCCTTGTAATGCTTGATTGTAGTTTGGTATTTTGAGTTAATTGTGACCTATTTCTCCTCATTTTTAATTTCTAAATCCAAGTTCCGGGCTCTAGTTGATGGTTCAAAAGCCATGGGAATTTGCACCATGTATACCCCCCAAGTAATATAGACATCTGTGGAGGCCTCAGGGTATGGTGTCTGCTCTAAGTGTGTCCATTATTACTTCCCAGCCCTCTGCCACTTCGGGAGATCTGATCCCTCTTTTGGACTTACGCCGGAAGAGTGTTCCCTCAGCTTTTGCCCATTGAAGTAGTTCACTTTTCCATTGAGGTGTTCTGGGTCCCCTAGGATTTTTCCAATTAGATGCGATCTCCCTTTTAGCCAGGGATAAGGCCAAGTCCTGGAATCTATCCGTGTCTTTGTGTTTGGCCGAATAAGTAAAAGGATGTAAGAGGCAGTTGGCCATGGAGCAGGGCACCTCCCTACTCAGAAGACGCGTCAAGGTCCGGCACACCTCCGACCAGAAGGGTTCTAGCATGGGGCACCCCCAGAACATGTGACTGAACTCCGCACTAATCAACCCACATCTTGGGCAGCACTCTGTTACCTTACCAAAGTATTTGTTTATGCGTGCTGGGGTCAGGTAAGCTTGGTGCAGCACATAAAATTTTATGAGTTTAAATCTAGCATTTCGAGTCGCCTTGGGGAAGCTCCTCAAGACGCGCCCCCATTCCTCCTCTGGGATATCTTGGTTGAGATCTTTCTCCCATGTTTGTTTAAGGGAGACCAGAGGCGTTATACTGTCCATTCTCATTAGTCCATACAGGGTTGAGACTACTTTAGTTTTGTCGTTTGAGGAAGTCAAGTAGGTGCAAACCGCCTGGGAGGGAGGTTCCATCCCCTTCCCCCGCTAGTGCTTATGTATGCAGGCCGTTAATGCCCCATATATTAAAAAGTGTCCAGCTGGCAGGCCAAATTCCGTCCTAAGTGTCTCGAAGGGCATCAATTTGCTATCTCTAAAAAGGGTGCCTACCGTGTTGATCCCAGCTTCCATCCAGTCCCCAAGATCAATCCGAGTACCCCCATGCGGTATAGCCTGTAAAGATAGAAGGGGTAGTTCTGTGGAATAGGGTGTCTCCACTTTGATCCTACACAGAAAGGTCTTCCGACACTGAATCAGGATCTTTAATTCGGGAGGATCCTGTTTCCCGTCACATGGGGTTCTCAAAATGATCTCAAACAGTCTACTTTCCTGTGGGGTGGACGCCCTCTCATTCGTTTTTGCATTTAATCTATCTGATAACCAATGCGCCAACCCCTGAAGTTGTGCCGCTAAGTAGTAGGTCTCGAAGTCAGGGACCGCCATGCCTCCATCTGTGGGTTGTCGTTGGAGTTTAGCCAGAGCCACCCTCCTCTGTCCCCCTACCCATATGAATGAAATTACCATGGTATCTAGTTCTTTAAAGATGGCCCTAGGAATCCAAATCAGCAGCACTGAGAAATGGTATAGTAATCTCGGCAGTACGATCATTTTGAGGATCGCTATCCGTCCAGCCAGCGATAGTGGCAGTGTCTGCCAGAATGTTATACAGGTTTTTATTGAGCGTATAGTGCTTCCAATATTACCTTGAAGGAGATCTAGGGAGTCGTGGTAAATTTTCACCCCCAAATAGGGGAGTCCATTCGGCACCCACTTGATCAATCCCAGGTTCAGAGGCGGTGCTCACCGTCCCTTCAATGGGAACAGGCCAGTTTTACCCCAATTCACTTTTAAGCCCGAATGGTCCTCAAATCGGGAAAGCATTTGCTGCACCAGGGGTAAATCTCTCTGGGTATCTTCCAGGAATATTAAAAGATCATCTGCATAGAGGGCTATACAATGTCTCTCGCCTCCTGCCAATATACCTGGGCCCCCTCTTCCTGCCCTGGCTGCAGCAGCTAATGGTTTCATTGCCAGAGCAAACAGGAGAGGAGACAATGGGCAGCCCTGCCTCGTTCCGTGCTCAACCACATAGCTATTGGATATTGGGCATCCTGTGCGCACTCTGGCCGTGGGTTTGGTGTAAAGTAATTTTACCCGAGAGATGTATTCGGGTCCAATTCCGAGTTTGGACATTACTGTATATAAGAATTCCCAACCTAGGCTATCAAAAGCTTTCACTATGTCTACTGCTAAGACTCCCGAAAATGTGGCAGTGGGGGTCTGGTCTCTTATGATGGCTATTAGTCTATGAATGTTTCCGGCTGTGTTCCGCCCAGGTATAAACCCTGCCTGGTCTGGATGTATTAATGAGGACATCAGCGGGAGGAGTCTGGTTGCCAGGATCTTACTGGGGATTTTGTAATCGAGGTTCAGCATGGATAAAGGTCTATAAGCCCCTGCCTTTGTTGGGTCTTTGCCCGGTTTGAGAAGAGGAACTATGACTGCCTCACGGGTGGATTCCGGTAATATGCCCTGTTCCTTGGAGATTTTATATATATTTTCTAACCTCGGGGCAAGTATGTCCGTGAAGGTGGCATAAAATTCGATGGGGAACCCATCTGTTCCTGGCGATTTCCCCCTAGCCAGACCTTTCACGGCCTCCCCAATTTCGGCTAGTGTGATGCTCCCCTCTAATGGCTCAGTAAGCTCAGATACCAATGGTTTCAGATGTAATTCAGTTAAGTAGTCTACGGTGGATTCTCCAATGTAATTGGGTCTTTTCTTGTATAAACCCTCATAGAATGACATAAAGTGAGAGTTAATCTGTTCTTGTTCGTATAAGTGGATCCCTTGGTCTGTGGTTAAGTCCATAATGGGGGGGGGATCTAATGGATTGCAAAGCTACCCAAGCGAGTAATCGGCCTGCTTTGTCCCTCTCTCCATGCACCCAGGTGAGGTAATTTTTATAATCAAAGCATAGAAGGCGTTCAATGCAGTGAGTCACCTCTGTCCTAAGGTCTTGCACTGTGTTTTGTAATTGGATTCCCAGGTCTGTTTTTCTCAGCCTCCTGTAGCTTGTCCTCGGCCCGTTCCGTGTCTCCCAACAGAGTCCTACGCACACCCACCATCCCCGCTAAACATCGACAGCGCATCACCACCTTGAAGGCATCCCATTCAATCAAGGGGCTAGCGGTGGATGCGTCATTGTCCTCAAAGTACTGCACTACGCTTTGACGCAGCTCGGTCGGGAGGGAAAATCCTCTAGAAGCTCGGGTTTGAGTCTCCAGGTGGGGACGCGAGGAACCGTGGACCCCCATTTCAAGGTCAGCAAAAGGGGGTTGTGGTCTGAAATTGTGCGGGACAGATATTCTGCATCGGGTATTTGTAAGTATACATCTGCAGAGCAGAGGAATGCGTCCAATCTAACATGTAGTTCATGAAGGTGGGAGAAAAAAGAGTAATCCCTAACAGTGGGGTGCAATCTACGCCAGGCATCGACTAGGCCCCAATTTGTTTGCCATGCAGTGAATTGTCGAGCTGCTCTCACAAGGGGGTAGTTATGTAGTGGTGGATATGACCTGTCCATATTGGGGTCCCCCACACAATTGAAGTCACCTCCCAGTACCACTGAAGATTGTAGATAAGGGGCCAGTAAATTAGTTATTTGTGGAAAAACTCTCCCTGGTCGGTGTTGGGTGCGTATATATTAATCAATGCTAAGTCTCTGCCCTCTAATCTTCCCCTGACTGCTACGAATCAACCCTCAGGGTCTATAATGTTGTCCACCATCTGGAAAGAGACTCCAGCTCGGATCCAAATCAGGGCGCCCCTCGAGTATGCGGAATAGGAGGTAAAATATGCCTGGCCTCTCCATCTTTTCTGAACAGCCCTACCATCTGTCTGCGTTAAATGGGTTTCTTGGAGCATAGCTATCTGAATTCCCCTTCTCTGTAGGTATGAAAAAACCTAATATCTTTTAACCATCGAGTGCATGCCCCTGATGTTCCACGTGAGGAACTTGTAGGATTTTAGCATTGACATGTTGGAAATTTTCCCCCCCGGTTTCAGGTAAGCCCCGGAAGGTAGAAGCTCTCATATCTTCCCATCATGTTAATAGTATCAAGGGGTAACTCCTTTTTCTCAATAAGGGTTCTCGGGAACGTAACTAATCCCATATCAAGCACCCAACCTGTAATTACCCAACTCCCCAACCCCAGGACAAAAGTAGAAACCTCTCTCGCCCAAACTAGTGAAAAAACTTTAACCAGGCCATCGATGTAAGGGGTGCTCTGAGGTGGATCCGAGAGCATATCGTGGCACCATCTCCCCGTCACTCGGGTAACCATCACACGGGGATTTCATAGCCCCAAGTCAGTCATATACTCAGTCGGATTCAAGATGCTGGGTTATACAGCGGTCCTGTCGCCATTCAGTGACGTAGCTGAAGGCATGGCAGGTCTCCCTCCCCGGGTTCCCGTGCTCCCACAGGTGTAACCATCTGATGTTCCATCAGATGATATTGTCCGAGGTACCCAGTGTCACATCAGGACCCTGTTTGTCGGATGAGTGCGAAAATTCAGATTCTTGTTCTGACTCAGAATGTTCTAGATCTTCCTGGGATTATTTGGCGGATCCGTGATCCGAGCCGCTCAGGGAGACAGCCGCCTCCATTGCTTTTTGTCTCTCTTTCAAAATTTCCAGCGGAGACGGGCTGCCCAATCTACCAGTTTTATTCTGTCTGTTTTTCCCTTTTCGATCTGATTGAGGATTTTTAGGACTGCGTTCTCTGTCCCCTGTCGTCTGTGCATCGATCCAACGCCAGGTCTCCTCTGCTGTGCCAAAGAATTGTGTGCCAGATTTGGTCACTACTCTTAACTTGGCCGGGAACATCATCCCATACTTGACCCCCCATCTTGCGAAGTTTTTGTTTGGCATCCCTAAAGGAAGCTCTCTGCTTCTGCACTTCTTTAGAGAAATCGGGGAAGATACGGATCACATGGTTGTCAAGCATGCAGTCTCCTTTCTTCCTACTTTGGTTTAGTAGGTAGTCCCTGTCTCTATAATGAAGCAGCCTGGCTATTACTGGTCTGGGGGGGCTCCCGGTGGGGGGGAGAGAGTCGGGACCCTGTGGGCTCTTTCAATAGCAAAGAACGGGGACAGACTGTTGTCCGCTAAGTTCTCTTTTAGCCAACTCTCCAGAAATTCCACCAGGTTGGATCTTTCAGTTCGTTCCGGTAGGCCTATCATGCGGATATTATTTCTCCGTGATCTATTTTCAGCGTCTTCAGCTCGTAGTTCTAGTTTTCTGATCCGCTTCTCCATTTGATGTGTTAGCTTAGTATTGTCTTTTATTTCAGGCCGCAGTTCCTCTAAATGCTTGCCCGTGGTGTTCACTTTTTCTGCTAGCCGACGATGGTCATCTCTGAGCACCGTTAAGTCAGTAGCCAGTGCGTCTATTTTCCCTTCCAGGGCTATTCGGGAGGCTGTTATAGCCAGCAGCACATCCTGGAGGGTGGGATCTTCTTTTTCTTCCCCCCCCCCCTGGGGTGTGATTCATCGTGTTACCCTGTTCAGCCATCTCTTTGATGGGGGGGCCAGTATTGTAGTCGGTGTCTCGGCGTCGGCCCGTTTTGCCCATTTTGCGGAATTGTACGTGTGCCAGTTGTAAGTGGCTTCTCTTCAGTTCGCTGTGATCTGCTCGAGTAATGGGACCAGATGGGGAGCTACACTCAAAGCCCACAATCCAAAGTTGAGATCATAAAACTGAGTGGGTCACTCCATCTGTCGCTTCTGCCCTGGTACCCCCCACTCGGTGCAGGATTTTGGCAATGGTCCCTACTGGGATCGGGTCCGATTCATCTCCCCTTGTTGATTCCCAGGGCTGGGGGTGTTTATTTATTGTCCCAGGGGCTCTCACCTTAACGCTGTGTTTATTCAGTCGCTTCTTCAGGTGTCTCCGTAGGCTCTCTGTCTATTCTCCAGGTGGGGATCTCCAGGGCCAGTTTTCCAGGGGCCCCAGGTCGCGGGCCCTACCAATTTTGTTCCCAGCCTCTTGACCAGGCCGCCGGTGCTCCGATTTCCTTCCCCCTGCTGTCTTGGGGGGCCAGAGATGAGCGCGGCTCTCCTCAGCGCGGTGGGATCATCCGAGTCGGGTACTCACTAGAGACTTGGCGGTTCTGCGGGCTTCGTAGCCCCTGGGTGTCGGCTCCGGCCCAGGTGACTGGGGATGCACCGGGGATCCAGCACTGTGCGCGGTCCGGGCAGCTCTTTCACTCCACTCTATGCTGGCGCCGGTCTCGAACGTAAGATGGCGGCTGCCATCTTGCGCTTCTCCATGGATCCGCTTCTCTCCAATTCGGGGCCCATAAAAATAATTCTCGGGCACCAGGTCGCCTGATGATGCGATCGGAAGGGTCCCCGCACCTTCAGCTCTCCAGCCGCTTCGTTTTGGGGCTATTTTGTCATGTTAATCCCGAGGACGGGGAGATTAGAGCGGGAGCCTCACGAAGAGGCTGCACCCACCATGGCGTCAGGTCACGCCCACCCGAACTGTTTGTCTAATGGTGTTTTTCTGTGTGTATTGCCTCTGCAGGTCCGCACCCATGAAAAAAAGGGTATATGGCGTGCCATCGCCAAGGAGGTGCGGACCCTGGGGATCTATGGCAGGCGAAGAACCCACTGTCACAAATGGTGGGAGGACCTGAGACGCTGGGCACGGTAGACGGCGAAGGCCTAGCTGTGGATGGCCCTCCAACGAGGAAGGGGTGCCCATCAAACCCTGACCCCCTTGATGGTCCGCATTCTGGTGGTTGCCTATCCAGAGCTGGATGGGCACTTGAGGGCATCACAGCAGCCACAAGGGGGTGAGTACAGTGGCTATTATTACAACTTACGGCTGGTATGGTGGTATCCGGGTGGTGGATGTGTGTTAGTGGGTGCCCCTAGGCCAGGCCTGACATAGCAGCGTAGGTCCTCTGGGGGCTAGGACTCTGAAGGGATAATCCTGCCTACCTAGCTTGTAAGCATCCACTACTGGCCAGGGCTGCGTGGGTCCTAGGTGTGCTACAGTTGGCGGTGTGTGCCCCTCCTCATGCCTTGTTGGCTAGCAATATCAGTGGTGGTGCAATGCATAGTGCGTAGGCCTGTTCCCTGTGTGTGAGGGTGCTGTCTACACCAACAGTGGTGTTGGTGCAGCCATTGACCCAGTGTATCCTTTGTCTCTCTCTCCCCCCCTTTCTTGTTTTGTCATCCTGTCCTTATGTGCATTAGCATCATCTGGCAGAGGAGCAGAGGCACCAGTGACAGAGGGAGCTGCCTCCCACAGGACCCAGGAGGCAGAGTCCACCGATGCTGAGGGCACCAATTGGATGGAGGGCGAGGGGAGCACCACGGCGGAGTCTGGAGGGGACAATTCAGACTCAGATACCTCCTCCGATGGAAGCTCCCTGGTGGTGGCAGACACTTCTGTGACCACCCCAGCTACAGGTACAGCCTCTACCCCCTGCACCAGCACCGCCCTCCCAGCAGCCCCTCAGCGAGTGGCCCATGCCCGCTTACCCAGGAGGATGGGCATCTCCTTCACCCCAGGCACCTGAGGCCCTGCCCCAGTGAGCCCCTGCTGCCCTGAGTGATTAGGCTATTGACCTCCTGAGATCCATCTCTGTAGGGCAGTCAACCATTGTGAATGCCATCCAGGGGCTGGCAGCCCAGATGCAACAATCTAATGCATTCCTGGAGAGCATTCACACTGGATTGGCTGCCCAACAGAGATCGATCCAGGCTCTGGCCTCCGGTCTGATGGCAGCCATTGTCCCTGTTTCTATCGTCCACCCTCCAACTACCACTTCCCAGTCCCATTCCCTTCAACCCCAACCTATCCCAAGCACACAGCCAGACGAGCATGCACACAGGACAACACCCGAGAGTCACAGGCAAACACAAGCACCACACTTCATCCCACAGGCACTCACACAAACACCATCCAGTTGCAGACACAACAACATCCACTATTTCCACTGTCTCCCCCTCTTCCTCCTCCTCCACCTCCCACCCAGTTACGTCCACACTCACACCTTCATGCACTACATCATCATCCACTACCTGCATCATCACCATACCAAGCAGAACACACACCTCACTGGCAGACACCTCCACAAAAGCCATGCACACATCCCCTGTGTCCTCTCCCACTGTGTCTGTCCCCCCTCCTAAAGAACACAAACTCAAGCACTCAGACACCCAACAGCCATCCACCTCACAACAGCATAGAGCCCATGCACCTGCACCCAAATCCAGCAGACAAACACCTCCAACAACCACTCCCTCATCCTCCAATCCCATTCCTTCTCCCTCTTCCCGCCCCAATGTCCCTAAAAAGCTTTTCCTTTCCACCATTGACCTCTTCCTTACCCCTCCCCGTCCTGCACATATGGCCTGGGTATCACGAACCCAGCCAAGCACCTTAGCCACACAGTCCACGGGCCCAGTTCCATCTGCCCCTAGTCGTGGTGGAAAGGATTTCAGGCCACATATACTGAAGGGGAAGGAGCCTGCACCAGCCTGCCTAAAGGGGAAGGAGCTTGCACCTGCCATTCGAAAGGGGAAGGAGCCTCCACCAGCAGGCAAGAAGGGCAAGGAGCCTGCAACACAGGAATGAAGGGGAAGGAGCCTGCACCTGGCACCCAAAAAAGGAAGGAGCCTGCACCAGCAGGCAAGAAGGGGAAGGAGCCTGCACCAGCCAGCAAGAAGGACAAGGAGCCTGCACCAGCAGGCAAGAAGGGCAAGGAGCCTGCACCAGCAGCTCTCATGGAGCCCCCACCACCAACCGTGTTTGTGCAGCCATCGCAGGGTGCAGGGGCCTCCCACCACCAACACCAGGACCACCACAGTGCAGCCATCCGAAGGTGCAGGGGCTGTGCAGGAGCTTCCCACCACCACCACCACAGTGCAGCCATAACCGCTGATGGACACAATGTGATCCTGCCTCCATGGGCTGCTGTGCGGCCTGTCCACTCCAGAACCAGTGGGGAAGACACCCACTCGAGAGACCATGGCCTTGTACTCCCCAGGACCAAGCACAGGGCATGTTGCCCCCTCCAGAACCAGTGGGGAAGACATCCACTCGAGAGATTGTGGCCTATCACTCCCCAGAACCAAGCACAGGGCATGTTGCGCCCTCCAGAACCAGTGGGGAAGACACCCGCTCGAGGGACTGTGGCCTATCACTCCCTAGGACCAAGCACAGGGCATGATGTGCCCTCCAGAACCACTGGGGAAGACACCCGCTTGAGAGACTGTGGCCTATCACTCCCAAGGACCAAGCACAGGGCATGTTGACCCCTCCAGAACCAGTGGGGAAGACACCCGCTCGAGAGACTGTGGCTTTGCACTCCCTAGGACCAAGCACAGGGCATGTTGCCCCCTCCAGAACCAGTGGTCTTGTTTCCGCTCCCGGCTCAAGTGCAACCCCTCCCCTGAGGTGCCTGCCTATTTGCCAACTGATGCCCCTGAGTGTTCTCCCCGTAGTGATGCAGGTGACAAGTGGGGCCTTGGACTTTGCCCTGTGGCCATGTGGCCCACGCAAACTGAAGACTGGGCAGTGTCCCTTTTTCTGTACATTTGTAAATATCTGTAGCATTGGCTAAATTATTTTTATACTGTGCTGATCTTATAATAATCACTTAGGTACATTTCTGTTGTCCTTGTACTATTCAGACGATTTAGGGGGATTAACTTGTTTTCTTGTGCAGCTGGTTGTGTGTATTGTGTGTGTGTACGCGATGTGTGTCATGTGTGTGTGTGTCACTGTCATTTTCCTCCACCCTCCCTTGTGTGCTAGGCGGCTGTACTCACCGTCGTCGTCTTCGCTGGCATTGGTTTTCATGGTGGAGCAGAACGTAGAATATCATCGGAAATACATGCAGTGCTGGTTCCATGGCGGCTTGGTTCTTCCCTGTGTCTCCAATGGTGAGTCCTTTCACTTCTGAGCTCTGTTTCTGCCAGCCTTTTGATGTCGTTGGTCCCGCCCCAAAAAAGGTGGCAGATTGTCTGGTCATAATATGGTGGGCGGAACTTTAACTTCCGCCTGGCTGTAGGCGGCTACCGCCATGGTGCCTGTTCTTTCCGCCCTGGTGGTCGGTGTGGTACATTGCCTGTCTTTCGGAGATCATTCCGCCATGGTCATAATTTGGCAGTACCTACAGCCTGCCTGTTGGCAGTATTACCGCCACTTTATCACCAACCGCAAGGGTCATAATGAGGGCCAAAGTGTCCTCAATAAGTACTGTCAAAGAGAGGTCCAGTATCTTGGACATCACATTGTGAAGGGAGCAAGGAAGCTCCCTGAATCCTGCAATCCCAAAAGTGAATCTGTCAGTTATTCAGAAAGAAATCAGGATGTTTTCGGGAATGGTTAGCTGCTGTCGCCTGAAATAACAAAGTGCTTGCTCTCTTTTGCAGTGAGAGAGCTTACACAAATGCATGGGAACTCATAGAAGCCTGTAGCCTGTTTTTCTGCTACTTTTGACCCTGTAGCAGCAGCACTGCAAGGATGCTTTAAAGCAGTGGCAGCCGTAGGTGCCAGCATCAAGAAATGTGAGAATATTGGGATGGGTCATCCCCTCACTGTGTTTGTGCCCCATTCCTTTGAGATATTGCTGACTCGTACCCATACTCAGCATTTAACAAACAGCTGTTTGACCCGCTGAGAACAAGTTATTCTGCCAGCGGAGAACATGAGTTTGAAATGATGTGCTACCTTGAATCACTGTTACCTCTTCCTGAAGCTGAAGAAAAAGAGGGAGAAGTAGAGCATGACTATTTAGATGTCACTGAGTTATGCACCAAACTCAGACCAGACATTCGAGATGAGCCCCCTACTTGAGTCTGATTTCATATTGTTTGTTGATGGGTCTTGTTTGGTAGACCAAGAAGGAAATCTAACCGCTGCCTACTCAGTTTGTACAGTCTCAGGTGTCATTGAAACCTCCTGCCTTTGTGGAATGCTCTTCACACAAGTGGCTGAATTGGTTGTGCATAGTAGAGTATGCTGTATATCTGAACAGCTGAAAGTGATTATTTTCACTGCTAGTATGGCTTTGATGTGGGTCATAATTTTGGACAGTTATAGTCATTTCAGAACCAAGTGGGACCCGGCCTCAGTAAAGATAAAAAGCTAGAGGCTTCAGGGATGGCGCGGTGGACAGTAAGAACTTCCCTATCGAAAGAAAAAGCATGAGCCCCTCTGGGAGCAATCAACCGCTAGCCTAAAGAAATCGATTACCAGCCTGAGCATCCAGTGGGGATTGGTATACGGATCAACCTGGCACCCTCCAGTGGAGTTCTGTTTGTACGAGGCCGCTAGCCATTATACTAAAACACCTCTAGACACTGGTTGGGCCGCACTAGATAATGACCCTCACTAGTGCTGACTGTATAGCTGTGTACTCCGCTAGCGCCCTGCACGATCCCAAGATAGGGGAGATGCACTAGATGAATATAGATAAATAAGATGGAGATGTCCTCCCCTGTGCATATTTATAGGTGCCTATGGAGTAAAATTGGCGGCTTGACTTTGCGGTTTGGTGTGCAGCACTTTCGTGTTCCTGAAGACACTATGCATATAAGATGGGGAAAGCAGACAAGGGCCAATTTCAGCTTCACTTTGAATCTAAGACTCCATCAAAAAATTTACGAGAGGACGTCCAAGGTGGGGATCAAGCATCAGGCCTTACTGGACCGTCATCTTTGGAGGCAACCCTCCTGGCAATCTAGTTTGCAATCTATTGAAGGGAAAATAGACTCTTACTCAGCGCATGGATTGCATGACTGCCAAACTAGATCAACAAGTTGCCCGCCTTACCGAAGCAGAAAATCGGATCTCAACTACGGAAGATGACCTTAACACAGTGCGCACGAAATACTTACATATGGAGAAGATCATTCAGGCAAATAATGAAGATTTGGAAGCATGATTGAGACGTAACAATATTCGTATTTTGGGGTACTGGAAAGGACAAATGTGGGCAAAATGGAAACTTATGTCCAGGAGATGCTGCTCTCGGTGTTTGGAGAAGAGGCTTTGTCTCCCCTGATGGTGGTAAAGAGGGTGGATCGTTCACTCATGGCTCATCCCCCGCCGGGAACACCACCCACACCGATTACCGCTCAGCTTTTGAATTCTCAAGATAGAGATACAGTACTTTTGGTTGGCCCATGAGAAGCAGACCATCATTTACTAAGGGACTCCAATAGCGTTTCACCTTGACTTCACAGTATCTGTCCAGACCACCCAGAGCAAGTTTACACCAGTGAAAAAACAACTTCAAAAAGCTGAATTGTGATACGCAATGCTGTATCCAGCTAGACTTCAAGTGGAATACAAGGGGAAGCAACACTTTTTTACCTCTCCACAAGCAGTTGAAGATGTCCTCCGAACAGTCAAACCACGTAAACACAACAAACTTGAAGACTCCATGGAAGACAACTATGAAAACTAACATTTCAGTTTAATAGCAAGCTCCTAGGAGCGGTTGTTGATCATGCTAACTTAGATGTTATGTCAAGGTCCAGCGGTCCTACTGTAGTGGAAAATGGACTCCTCATCTTCCCCTTGACATCTTGGGTGTAGATGCCAAAAGATACCTCACCTGGTCACCTCTGTGCACCTGGAGGCACTGGGAGCCCGAGGCCCTCTTTGACAGGAAGCACACCGAATGGCCCGGCATTGGCGGACTATATCAGTTCAATTTGTTTATGATTTGATGCTATTAACATTAATAGTAGTTTTACATGGGAATGTCTTCTGTAATGCTGTGATGCTGAAGTGGGTGGGAGAGTTATTTTTTGTTATTGCATCACATAAGAGTTCTGGCCCCTATTAAGAATCATTATTGTAGAGCCTAGGGAGGGCATTACACAATTCCACATACCATCAGGGGAATGCACAAACAAAACTTCTGGGGTGTTGACTCAATTTAATCTCCTGGAATGTACAGGGCATTAATAATCTCTGTAAGACTAGACTAGTCATTCATTATCTCGACTGTCACGATGCACATATCGCACTTCTCCAGGAAACACATTTACCTCAGCATACAGAGAGGGCAGTGGGAGCTAGATGGTCAGTACATAGGCTGGCATGATTGTACTCTAGCTAAGCTAGTGGAGTCCTCATACTAGTTAAGCGAGGGGTTCCTTTTACAGTGACACATTCGCTGGTGGATGATCAGGGACGACTGGTCATAGTACAAGGAAATCTACACTGTAAGCACATTACACTGGTCAACACATATGCACCTAATATAGACAATCCTAATTTCTTCAAAATCAAATCAAAATGGAACCATCTACATAATCTGCCTGCATCCGCTATATTGTGGGGGAGACATGAATGTTTGTTTAGATGTTGCAATGGACAAGCCCGACAGTGGGGAGAGTCACGGTAAGAGAGCAGCATGAAGTTTTAGACATCCTGATACAAGGTAGGGCACCTTCACATCTTCAGTGCTCGACACTTGGACATGGTTGGATTATTCGGAGATATCACGTTAGTGTTTTTTTCGTGGGTGTTGGGAATTAAGCATCTACCCAAAACATTGTCTGATTACTCTCTGGTGTTACTCCACCTTGAATTCCCCAATGCAGCTCTGAGACCATTTACTTAGTGATTTTGAGAGTCAGATTTACTAGATACATTATTTAGAGAGGGGGTGCAGGCAGCAATTCTAGAGTTTTTCAATACAACTGAGGGTAATGTGGAAGGATGCAGTACTTTATGGGGGGCCTTCAAGGTCACAATTCGTGGGATCCGTATTAGTGTACAATCTGAGGTACTAAAGGCTCTTTGTAGTCGTACTGGGGCTGTTGATGCTTGGATCCGAACTCTGGAGAGAGATTATCAGGTGTCTCTGTACCAGGCCACCCTTGCAGAACTTTGTACACTTTTGACAGAATTTCATGATGTAGCTGAGCAGGAAGCCCGTTTCCTTTTGAAGCGGCATGTAGCGCACGTATGGTGAGAGAGGCAGGCTGGAACATAGCCTAGCAAATAAACTAAAGACCTCTAAAGAACAGTGTTTGGTAGTGAACATCATAGCCCCTGATGGACACCCCCTCGGTCCTGTCGACGTTTCGGGACTACTACCATGAACTATATAAGGCAAGGGACACAGCTTCCATGATAGAGGTGAGTGAATATCTGGTTGACATCACAATGGCCAGGATGTTTCGGGGCCAATGTGAGTTTCTGAGACTGCCTATTACGCTAGAGGATGTCTGGGATGCTATACTATCACTTCATAGTGGGAAGCCTCCTGGAATAGACAGCCTGACAGGGGAATTTAATAAAGAATTTGCCAATATTTTGGCCCCACATCTGCATAATATGTATGCTGAAGCGTACCAAAATAATGTTTTGCCTGCATCGCTTAGAAAAGCACTCATAGTGACTTTACTGAAGCTGGATAAACCCCCTGAGCGTTGCAAACCATACAAACCGCAAACTCTTATAAATATACTGTAGATGCAAAGATATTGCCAAACATTCTCACCAATAGATTCAAGCCACTTCTTCCATTGCTAATCCTACTGGATTAATCTGCACATAGGTCCTAATTATGACCCTGGCTGTCACCAGACCACCAGGGTCACGGTCAGACTGCCGCCAAAGCGGCGTTCCGGCCGGGATATTATGACCGTGGCGCTTTCACCGTGGTCAGACTGCCTGGCGGTCCCGGCTGTCTCAGCGGTCTCAGCAGTTGTAATCCACCAGGGCAGTGAGTCCCCTTTCCGACAGCCTTTGCATGGTGGTAGCCCCGCCATGCAAAGGGTGGTGGAAAAGAGGTTCCACTGGAGCCCCTGCACTGCCCAGGCATTTGGCATGGGAAGTACAGGGGCTGCTATGGACAGTGGAAAGCGCAATGGTGCTGCACCCGCCGCACCGCCACATTGGCGCCAGCTCGATTATGAGCCGGCGGCAATGTTAATTCTCTGTTCACCGCAGGGCCTGCTGTTTCCGCCTGCTGGCCCTGCAGTGAACTCTTAGTAGAGCGGGCTGTGTTCAGGCCGCACAGGCGGCCTGATGACGGGACGAGTTTCCGCCCACCAAACTCATTATGGGGGCCATAGTGTGTCAACGGTCTTTGCACTACTCCACCAGTTGGATCCCACTATGCAAGCGGCCACTATGCAGCTAAAGCATTCGATTAAATAGCATGGGAATATATATTCGCCATTATGTCACATATGGGTATATCAGGGGAATTCATACACTGAGTCAGGCTCTTTTACACACTTGCAAGAGCCTGGGTTCGCATTAATGGCCACACATCGACTGAAATCCTGGTGGGCAGAGGTACTTGGCAGGGGTGCCCTCTGTCACCCCTAATATTTGCAATCACCCTAGAACCGTTGGCTTGCATAACTAAGCAACAATATGGGGACGTGACATTGTAGTTTCATCTACATCTACTTGGCATCTCCCTGCGTGCCGACGACATGGTACTGTATGTGCGAGATCCCTCAACACATCTCTCACCGGTCAATCGGGAATACATCCGATTTGAATATTATGCAGGACTTTGTGTCAATTGGTCTAAATCTGTCATAATACCGCTCACATGAGGTACTATACAATGCCCTATTGAATTCCCACTGATGTGGGATGAGTTTAAATACATTGGTCTATGGATCCATTGGGACTCTGTCCTTGTGATGCACCATAATTATGGTACAGCAATCTCATACCTGGAAAGCCAGATTTCCCACTGGAAACGACTTCCACTATCATTGGTAGACAGGATAGCCATCCTGAAAATGATGGTCCTACTGAGACTAATATACATGTTTATTAATATTCTGATAATACTTCCTATGTATTTCTTTTGCAGGCTTAGGTCCCTGATATTGGCTTTGGTGTGGGCAGGGAAGCAACTGCGAATCAGCAGAGACATTCTAACACTGCCCTATGACAAGGAGGAATTCAAAACTCCAGACTTCTATCTATATTATTTATGCACCAGGCCCATTTCGTGTACTGTTGGTATAGGGAACATGAGTACATTCCGCATATTGCAGTAGAACATGACACTGCAGCTCCTGTGCCACTCTGAGCTGCGCTGACACATACTTGACAAGGAGTCCCGTGAGCAGAGATTAATACAGTACATTCCACGGCGCATGCTTGGAAAAGGCTGTGGAATGCAACAGAGAAATTTCTCCTGAACTCCCCCTATGTCACCATCCAGCAACTTACACCCACACAGGAAGACAATACACATAAATTGATTCATCAAACTCGACTTAGGACCATGGGGGTTTCTTACTCCAATGGTGCATTTATTAATATAGAAGACTTGGCCAGCATGGGGCCACAAAACTCGCCTCTTCCATTCACGTACTTCAGGTTGCAAACTGCTATGCAACAGTTGTATCCCTCATTTTCCCAGGCCCCATCCACCCTCGCCACTTTACAAGTGTTACTGACTAGTGATACTCAACAACACTTAGTTTCCCAAGCTATATGATGCTGCGCAGTCAGACAAGCCGCAGATAGCATGCAAGAGAGATGGAGTGCAGATGTGAAGAGAGATATAGATGTGGCAGAATAGACCTCCTGTTGCGCTCAATTACACACCCATTGACAATTGTAATCTAAGAATCATATATTTGAAATGTCTCCACCAAATGTACTATACCCCTTTGAAACTTTGCAAATGTGGGCTACGTGATGATGCTCGTTGTATAAATTGTGGGGAGGAAGACATTGGTTTCTTGCATATGGCATGGCACTGCAGGCTGTTTTTGAGTTTGGAAACAAGTCACAGAAGCCATCACTGAGATGATACTAGAAGAGGTATCATGTGAATCAGTGGTTCGCTTGTTTGGAATGATTCCAAATATTCAACCAACTTATCGATGTTTTGTGTCCCTAGCTCTGTTATTGGCAAAGCATCGTATGCTCTTCATTGGGGTGGTAGGACTGCGCCCGTGAAAAAACGTTGGCTGCAAGATATGTCATAATGTAGGACTTGGTTTGAAAATATATGTGGAAGAATTGCCTAATGTTTCCAGGCCTAAAGACATATGGGTGCCCTTGGCAACCTACCTTCCGGAACATAACAATGGTGGGGGACAAGATGACTGTATGTTGTAATCAGTGATGGAATGCTTGTCAATACTCTATGAATGTGTAATCTACATTTTAAGTGAGAAGTATATGTAAATCCTCTCGCTGCAATACACCAAGAACGGGAAATCAGTGTGGGTGCATGTTAGGATTGTAATCCTCAGATGGATACCTTTATTATGTTTAATTTAAATTTGATGAAACTCAATTTAAAAAAAACACCCAAATGAAGTTGCAAGATACCGTGCTCATAGAGCTTGTACATTCTATGGTGAGTATTCAAATAAGACTAAAGATGAGACCAGTTACAACCTTTTGTTAACTACACCTGATACATGGGGAGAAGTTAAGAGGATGCAAGAAAAAATGCCAGAGCCAGAACAGCAAGGTTGGATCAGAGCAGTCTGTGTTGAAAGGGATGATGACATTTGGGTTTCAGCAGATGGAAACTGTGTTGCCAGATAGTCTGTTGTCCCCTATGGCTAGATATTTTCACAGTCCTGCCCATGAAGGGAGGGATGCCATGGTATGTTTGTTTGTTTCAGCAGACTTGGTTTAACCCCAGATTTAGATTGATGGCCGAGGGAATGTGTCAATGGGGGTGTTATTGGCCAACAGAAGAATGTAGGAAAAAGAACTGCAGTAACACTGAGCTGCATAGGAAGATCAGGTGGTCCCTTCAAAAGGGTACAGTTGGACTTCATCAAAATGCCTTTGTGGAACGGGTTGAGATATGTCATGGTGGATGTGTGTATCTCCCCGCGTTGGGTTGAAGCTTACCCGACCAGAAGGAATGACAGTCTCACAGTAGCTAAACTGTTGCTGTGGAAAATGATCCCCAGGTTTGGTTTCTGACTTCTGTGGAGTGAGACTGAGGGACTAATTTCAACAATAAGGTCCTAAAACTGTTCTTTGCAGCATTACAAGTGGAGCAGATATTACATTGCAGCTACCGACCTGAGGCTTAAGGGATAGTGGAACAGGTGAATGGCACAGTGAAATCCAGACTAGTTAAAGTGTGTACTTCAACATCTTTGAAGTGGCCTGATTCTTTGCCTCTTGTGTTTGCTGAGTCTTTACATTATCCCAGGTCAGAGGACAGGATTGTCGACATGAGGTACTCATGGGCAGACCAATGAGACTGCCAGCTGTACCTACAAATGTGTTTTTGAACATTACAGATTACATGATTCTTGATTAGTGCAAAGGACTAGCTGACGTGGTGCCTTCTGTGTCTCACCAGGTCGGAACAGCCACAGCTTTGCCACATCAGGAGCAGTGGCACAACCTCAGTCCTGGCAACTGGGTCCTGGGAAGAAATACATGAGGAAACATACTTAGAACCTCGTTGGTGTGGGCCTTACCAAGTCATTCTGGTGACAACTACTGCTGACAAATGCGGAGGCCTCTCTAACTGGATTAATGCCTCCCATACTTGCCGAGTTGAGTGTCCCCTTGATGATGTGACAGCATCTCTACTAGAAGTTCCAGTTGCGATGGAGAGACAGCGAGAGCAGGTCAGACAAGCTGTTGGGGACCAATAAAAGTCTAAAATAGAACATGTTCAGTCTGAAGGGGTTCTTGATGAGTCAACAGCTGAAGCTGAGACAAGAGAGTCTTGTCCTGTGGTGGTGAATGAGTCAGATTCAGATCCTGACGAAGGACCTAGTGCTCTGAAAACACAAGTGGGAGCTGGAGACCACTGGCCAAAAAGGCAGGAGAGTGAAAAACTGAACCTGCCTGAGGAACATCTACCTCAGACTATTCTAGAGGACATTGAGGATTGTGGCATGAGTGACAGTGAGGATGAAGGGTCTGCACTGAGGAGACTGAAAAGAGCAAGGGCACCTTCTTGCAGGTAGTCTTCACCTGAATGGATGTACTTTGGGTCATATTTACAAGAAACTGGCGTAGGGCTGAGTCGCAAATGTTTTTGCTGAGCTGCCCTGCGCCAATTCATAAGGACTGAAATTAACTGTATTTACAAGATATGGTGGTTTCCTGTCCTTTCAGTCAGCACTTGTGCACAATTTGCTGCCTAGGGCCAATGCAGGGACCCTTATATCATTGTGCAAGGGAGTCTGCATTGTTGGCAGGATTGTTTTGTGCAGGAAGGTACACCGTCCTGCAGAAAAATAATCCATGGAGGATTTTTCCTATTTCTATGTAAGCTGCAGAATGCACTGACCAAATTTCACATTAGTGTGTTTCTGAACTGTGTACATATTAGAGACAATTAAACAAATTTTGTTGGAGAATTAAGAGGATTACTGAGGCCCGAGGCAACTGAAGGAGCGTAAGGGTGTCATTTGGAAGAACACAGAGTAGGGCAAAGGAAGTGTCACAAAGATTTTGTAAATAACCTCATTATGGCCCTCATTATGACATTGGCTGCGCTGGCGAATAGCCATTCACCATATTATGACACATACACACCAATCTAACAGAATACAGCCAGATACACAAATCCACCAGACCAAAGGCCAATGACAAACTGGCGGTCCAAAACCCACACTGTTACGCCAACAGAACAACGACCATCACATTATGATCCACGAATCACCACGGCGGACATTCAACGGCGGTAAACCATTGGCAGTACATACCGGCACACTCCAAATGGACACCCACATTCAAAACAACACTACATTGGCCAATTCACACATCTGACACCCATATACACACCACACCCACACCACTATAAAACACAAACCCACATTACCCACAAACCTTTACCAACTTCTATTGCCACCATGAGACTGAGAAGAAGAACACAGAGACAACTAGACACCCACACCACTCACACCCATACACCCCTCACTCACTCCACATCACACACCTCACCACATTACCCAACACACCCTTACCAACACACATCACACAACACCTATGGCACCACAAAGGCACTGAGGAGGAGTCAAGGGTCATTGTGGAGGAAATCTTCAGGGTAGAGCCACAGCTCTTTGGAGCACAGCTGCAGCAGATATCAAAAGCAAGGAAGATGGAGCTATGGCGAAGAATCATGGACAGGGTCAACACCGTGGACAGCATCCAAGAACAAGGGACAACATCAGAAAGAGGTGGAACGTCGTACGGGGGAATGTACATTCCATTGCAGCAAGACATCAGCTTGCCATATAGAGTACTGGCGGTGGACCCCCACTTCCTCCCCCACAACTCACAGCATGGGAGGAGCAGGTACTGGCATTACTGCATCCAGAAGGACTTACCGGAGTTGGTGGAGGACTGGACACTGGTAAGTCTACTTTTAACAATTATCATCATCCATACCTGCATGCCATCACATACCCATCACTCCACTACACCCCACACACTCCACCATCACATCTCACTAATCCCAATGCCAGGCCCTGCTTGCTGTACAAATGTATGGACACCCCTCCCAGCCCTGCATGGACACTCATCACCAAAGCATGCACAGCATAGGGAAACTAACATAACCACAATACACCAACATACACAAGCAAAAGCTGGCAGGGGAACAACAACCATAGAGGGGAAGCTACAGAAGTATGAATGTCAGACACCTGATGCAGAAAACATCATTTACATCCCCACAGGTACCCCAGCCAATGTCACTGGAGAGGAGGGGCCACCACTACCCAGTCCCCCAACAGAAGAGCCCCCCCAGTGATGACAGTAACTGTGGACTTTAGGATCTGGACAACCTACCTGGCCCATCAGGTACCACTGGAAGCGGGTCACCCAAGCCCACTCACAAACCACCACAGATCCTCCCCCATCAGGAACCAACACAACAGCACCCACCCAGCGTACCCACACCTCTGTCCACAGGACACGTCAATCAGCAGTGTACCCACCTATACAGGGACCCCAGGCCACACTAGCCCCCAAGACAATCAGGGACCTGGTGTCAGTGGCAGTGGGCACACTGTCCAGGGGACAGAGGCACAGGCCAACAGGGACACTGGGAGGACTGCTGTGCACCGGGGGGAGGACAGGAGCAGGGAACCGACTCTCCAGGAGGCACTCTCCAAGATCCTGGGAGCCTACCAACATTCCCAGGACACGATGGGCCAGATCCTAGACATCGTGGAGGAGAACAGGCGGCTTTCGGAGGGACAGCATCAGGGGATCAGGGAGGGCTTGCAGGCCATTAACAACACCCTGATCTCCATAGCAGGGTTGCTGGCAGACATGGCCAACATCATGAGGTAGGCAATAGCACACCAGCGGGCCCCTGCCACTAGCCAGTCATCTGAACAGCCCTCCACTTCCGCTGCCGCTAGTAGCCAGGAGGCCCCACCACAGGACCAACAGGCCACCAGCACCCTTCCCCCTGCATAAGGTGACCCACCCCGCAAGCATTCCCTGCAAACCAGACAGAAGCCAGAGACACTTGCCAAGACCACCACCAGGAATTTAGACTCTCCTGATTGTCCTCTTTGTGTCTCACACAGTCACCTTGTCCACCTTGAACTGCCATTGCTCCCCTTCCTATGTCCCCATGGACAATGCACCTGTGCTACAAACAGACTGGAACAATACCCTGGACTTTCCTCCATCATCACCCCATTCCATTGCACTTTATCCTCTATATGTTAGCACAACAATAAACACCCTTGGATAAAAACTGACTACTAGTATTTCATGTATTGCAAATGTGCATTGATGGAAACAGCTACAACCATTACAAATGAACTGTAAGTAGTATGAGCATGGAATTAATGACCTGTAGCTGGCTGTTGTGATCACACCAGGAGAATGTTGTCATATCACCAACATCTGCAAAATGAATATCCATAGGTAACAGTAAGTAGGGGAAAGAAGTGGGTAATGCCAGCATGCCAATGCCATACAGAATACCCAAATAGTCATAGAAATGTTAAGTTGCACCGTCTTACCTGTGTGTCATTAGAGGTACTGACGTATTACTGATGTTCTGTTGTCTACATCCTCATCCCCTGCCTCCTCATCCTCACTGTCCACTGGGTCCACTGCTGCCACAGGGGCATCTCCAGTCTCCCCCACCTGCAGAAAAGGTACATGGCGTCTGAGGGCCAGGTTGTACAACATGCAGCATGCCACTACTGTCTGGCAGACCTTCTTGGGTGAGTAGCACAGGGATCCACCTGTCAGATGGAGGCACCGGAACCTGGCCTTCAGGAATCTAAAGGTCCTTTCAATGATCCTTCTAGTTCGCCTATGTGCCTCATTACAACATTCTTCAGCCCTTGTCCTGGCATTCCTCACAGGGGTCAGCAGCCACGATAGGTTTGGGTAATCAGAGTCACCTGCAAATATTGAGGGACAACATATACTGGGTGGGAACCAGGGCTCACCTCTTAGCCACACCCTGTGCCTCTGTAGTTGGGACATCACATTTGGGATGCTGCTATTCCTCAGGACAAAGCCATCATGCACCGACCCTGGAGACTTAGCATTGACGTGGGAGATGTACTGGTCTGGCAGGCAAACCATCTGCACATTCATGGAGTGGAAACTATTACGATTCCTGTAAACCTGTTCATTCTGGCCGGGGGGGGGGTACAAATGCAATATATGTTTCGTCAATCGCCCCAATTATATTGGAGATATGTCTCATTGCATAATACCCGGCCTTCACAGTGGCCAAATCCTCAACCTGGGGGAAAGCAATCTAGCTGCACATGTGTTTTATCAGGGCAGACAAGACTCTTGCTAGAACGATTAAGAACATTGGATGTGACATTCCTGCGGCCAAGCCCACTGTCACTTGTAAAGAACCAGTTGCCAGGAAATGGAGCACTGATAGAACCTGCACAAGAGGGGGGATCCCAGTGGGCTGACAGATAGCTGATATCAGGTCAGGTTCCAATTGAGCACACAGATCTGTAATTGTGGCCCTGTCCAGTCTAGAGGTGAGTATTATGTGTTTGTCCTCCAGTGTAGCCAAGTCCACCAGGGGTCTGTACACGGGGGTATGTCTCCCTCTCCTATTCATCCGCAGCGGTAGGTACCTCATGAACACAAGAGTAGGCTGTCACAAACTGAACAATGGAGCCACAACAGAAGTCCATATTGTTGAAACATGTTATAGGACAGTGTGATTTATAAAGTATGTGCCTATTTATCCTGTGACACAGCAATTATCGATAGACCTGTTCACCCCCGCTGAAATGGCAACCAACTGTCCTGTGTGGAGGGACAGGTGGAAGTGAGGTAATGCCGCCGACGTTGTACGCCGTGGCGGTAGGCGGGCGTGAGCCGCCGTGCAATTCCTTATTGCATAATATTGGGCCCTATGGGGTATAGTGGCCAATGGAGTTCTACGTCAGCAATGACGGTATGCACCACTGCAGACGTGACTGCCATTTTCTATCTGATTCCTCACTTGCTACCTGACCTTCCATAGGAGAGGACCTACAATGCATGTGCTGCTGTGAACTGCGTCTGGAACCTACCATGGACCGTGTGACCTTGGAAAGGGCCCTAGCCTTCACTTCGGAGGAGTTGGAGAGACTGGTGGATGGGGTCCTACCCCAGTACAGACTGCTGAATGGGCCTCCAGACCAACAGGTGAGTACACTGTAGGCACGATGCATGTGGCATGAATGCATGGAGTTGTGTGGGAAGGCATCATGTAAGGGGGGTGGGTGAATATCCTCTTGGCAGTGTACATGTTGTGCACTGGGCTATGTGTGTGCCAATGGTGATGCAAACGGGTATGGTGGGCCATTTCTGTGACAGGCTGGACTGTTTGTCTAATGATGTTTTCCCGTCTGTATTGCCTCTGCAGGTCTGCGCCCATCAAAAGAAGGAAATATGGCGTGCCATCGCCAAGGAGGTGCGGACCCTGGAAGTCTATGGCAGGCGGAGCACCCACTGTCAGAAACTGTGGGAGGACCTGAGACGCTGGGACCACGGAGGCCCAGCTAGGGATGGTCTCCCAATGAGGAAGGGGTGCTCGTCGGACCCTGACTCCCCTGATGGCCCGCATACTGGTGGTGGCCTACCCTTCGCTGGATGGGGGGTTGAGGGCATCATAGCAGCCACAAGCGGGTGAGTACAGTGGCTAACATTACAACTGTATGTGCCCTTGGGTGCGCCTAGGCCAGGCCAGACATAGCAGCGTAGATCCTCTAGTGGCTAAGGGTTTGAATGTAAAATAGTGCTTACCTAGCTTGTTAGTATTCACTTCTGGGCAGGGCTGCGTGGGTCTCAGGTGTGCTGTAGTTGGCAGTGTGTGCCCCTCCTCATTCCTTGGTGACTAGCCATTTCACTGGTAGTGCAATGCATAGTGCGCAGGCCTGTTCCCTGTGTGTGAGGGTGTTGTGTACACCAACGGTGGTGTTGGTGCAGTCACTGACCCTGTGTATCATTTGTCTCTCTCTCCCTCTTTCTTGTTTTGTCATCCTGTCCTTATGTGTATTAGCATCATCTGGCAGAGGAGCAGAGGCACCAGCTACAGAGGGAGCTGCATCCCACAGGACCCTGGAGGCAGAGTCCACTGACGCTGAGGGAACCAGTAGGGCGGAGGGCGAGGGGAGCACCACGGCAGAGACTGGAGGGGACAACACAGACCCTGACAGCTCCTCCGATGGGAGCTCCCTGGTGGTGGCAGACACCTCTGTGACCACCCCAGCTGCAGGTACAGCTGCCACCCCCGTACCAGCACCGCCCTCCCAGTAGCCCCTCAGCGAGTTGCCCGTGCACACTCTCCCAGGAGGGTGGGCATCTCCTTCGCTCCAGGCACTTCAGGCCCTGCCCCAGTGAGCCCTGCTGCACTGAGTGAGGAAGCTATGGACCTCCTGAGATCCATCTCTGTAGGGCAATCAACCATTGTGAATGCCATCCAGGGGCTGGCATCCCAGATGCAATGCATGCAATGCATTCCTGGAGTGCATTCACGGTGGATTGGCGGTCCAACAGAGATCAATTCAGGCTCTGGCCTCCTCTCTGATGGCAGCCATTGTCCATGTTTCAACCGGCTCCCCTCCAACTTCCAATTCCAGTCCCATTCTCCTCAACCCCAACCCATCCCAAGCACATAGACAGATGAGCATTCCCACAAGACAACACACAAGAGTGGCACAGGCAAACACAAGCACCACACTTCATCCCACAGGCACTCACACAAACACCATTCATTTGCAGACACAACAACATCCACTGTCTCCACTGTCTCCCCTTTCTCCTACTCCTCCACCTCCTACCCAGCTAAGTCCACACTCACACCTGCATGCACTACATCAATATCTACTACCAGCATCATCACCACACCAAGCAGAACACACAGCTCACTGTCATACACCTCCACAACCTCCATGCACGCATCCCATGTGTCCTCTCCCACTGTGTCTGTCCCCCCCTCCTAAAGGACACAAACGCAAGCACTCAGACACCAAACAGCCACCCACCTCACAACAACATACAGCCCATGCACCTGCACCAAATCCAGCAGACATACACCTCCGACGACCACTCCCTCATTCTCCACTCCCACTACTCCTCCCTCTTCCTGCCCCAAAGTACCTAAAAAGCTTTTCCTTTCCACGATTGACCTCTTTCCTCCCCCTCCCCCGTCCTGCACGTTTGGGCAGGGTAGCAGGGACCAAGCCCAGCCTCAGCCAAACAGTCCATGGGGACAGTGGTAGCACCACCTACTCATGATGGTAGGGATACCAGACCAACAATACTTAAGGGGAAGGAAGCAGCACAACTTGTGATGAAAGGGAAGAGTCTGGCACCAGCTGGGAAGAAGGGGAAGGAGCCTGCATCAGCTGTGAAGAAGGAGAAGGAGCCTGCACCAGCTGTGAAGAAGGGGAAGGAGCCTGCACCAGAAGGCAGAGGTGGGAAGATCCTATCCACCCCTGCTAGGAAGGGTAAGGGATCCCCAACCCATGACCAGGAGGAGAAGAGGCACTATACAGCAGCGGAAGCTGTCAGCCAAACACCGCCACCACCAGTAGCTGTCACAGGGCCCCCACCGCCAGCTGTGGTTGAGCTGCCATCACAGAGTGCAGGGGCTGACCAGGAGCCTCCCCCAACCACCACCACAGTGCAGTAATCACAGAGTGCAGGGGCTGACCAGGAGCCTCCCACAACCTCCACCACAGTGCTGCCATCACCGCCGGCGGACGCCATGTAGTCCACCCTCCAGGGCCTACTATGCGGGCTGCCCCTCAAGAACCAGTGGGCAAGTCACCCACTCCAGAGACTGCGTCCTTGCACTCCCCAGCAGAGAGAAATGGGCATGTTGCCCCTTCCAGAACCAGTGGGCAAGTCACCCACTCGAGAGATAGTGGCCTTGCACTCCCCTGGACAAAGCAATGGGCATGTTGCCCCCTCCGGAACCAGTGGAGAAGACACCCACTCGAGAGACTGTGGCCCTGCACTACCCAGGGCAAAGCAATGGGCATGTTGCCCCCTTCAGAACCAGTAGGGAAGACACACACTCGAGAGACTGTGGACTTGCACTCCCCAGGACAAAGCAATGGGCATGTTGCCCCCTCCAGAACCAGTAGGGAAGACACACACTCGAGAGACTGTGGACTTGCACTCCCCAGGACAAAGCAATGGGCATGTCGCCCCCTCCAGAACCAGTGGGGAAGACACACACTCGAGAGACTGTGGCCTTACACTTCCCAGGAAAAAACAATGGGCATGTTGCCCTCTCCAGAATCAGTGGGGAAGACACGCACTCGAGAGACTGTGGCCTTGCATTTCCCAGGACAAAGCAATGGGCATTTTGCACTCTCCAGATCCAGTGGGGAAGACACCCACTCAAGAGACTGTGACCTTGCACTCCCCATGAAAAAACAATGGGCATGCTGCCCCCTCCAGAACCAGTAGGGAAGACACCCACTCGAGAGACTGTGACCTTGCACTCCCTAGGACAAAGCAATGGGCATGTTGCCTCCTCCAGAACCAGTGGGCAAGACACCCACTCAAGAGACTGTGGGGGTTATTCTAACTTTGGAGGAGGTGTTAATCCGTCCCAAAAGTGACGGAAAAGTGACGGATTTACCACCAGCCGTATTACGAGTCCATTATATCCTATGGAACTCGTAATACGGCTGGTGGTATATCCGTCACTTTACCGTCACTTTTGGGACGGATTAACACTCCTCCAAAGTTAGAATAACCCCCTGTGTCCTTGCACTCCCTATGACAAAGAGCAATGGGCATGTTGCCCCCTCCAGAACTAGTGGGATTGTTCCCGCATCTGGCTGAGGTGCCCCCCTCTCCCTGAGGTGCCTGCCTATTTGACAACTGATGCCCCTGCAGTGTTCTATCTGGATTTGGGCAGGATTTGAGTTGGGCCTTGCACTGTGCCCTGTGGCCAAGTGGGCCCTTTGAACTATGGACTGGGCAGTGTCCTTTTTTATACAAGTTTACATATCTGTTTTATGGCCAAATTGGATTATTGATTTTGTTGTTGAACTGATTACAATCACTTTCGTCAATTCCTGTTGTCCTTGCATTATTCTGCAGATTTTCAGGGTCAAATTGTTTTTGTAATGCAGCTGGTTGTGTGTACGTTGTGTGGGTGTCGGGTGTGTGTTGTGCGTGTCACTCTTGTTTTCCTCCCACCCTCCCTTGTGTGCTAGGCGGCTGTACTCACCATCATCATCTTCGCCGGCGTTGGTGTTCCAGGTGGAGCATAACTTAGAACATCACTGGGAAAACTTGCAGTTTGGGTTCCATGGAGGCGTGGTTCTTTCCTGTGTCTCCAATGGTGAGTCCTTTGATTTTTGTGTTCTGTTTCCGCCAGGCTTTTGATGGCATTGGTACCGCCCCAGAAAAGGTGGCAGTTTCCTTTGTCAAAATATGGTGGACGGTACTTTGTCTTCCGCTTGGCTGTAGGCGGCCACCGCAGTGGTGACTGTTGTTTCCGCCTTGGCGGTCGGTATGGTACATTGGCTGTCTATGGGAGATATCACCGCCATGGTCATAATTTGGCAGTGGTTACCGCCAGCCTGTTGGCGGTATTACCGCCACTTTATCACCCAGGGTCGTAATGAGGGCAATATTTGTTGAACTTTGTTTTGCGTTTGCACAGGTGGAACCCGACAGAAAAAACATTGCTGCTGCTATTTTCCTCCCAACGGTCTGGTTTTAGAGATGTTAGGTAACTAATAACACAAATAAAGGAAGATATGCATTAGTAGGTGCATTGCTTGTCACCATCGTAGTACTAATTGTTCTTCTTGTAGGACTATCTGCAACTTCCACAGTAGTTACGCCCAGACATAGCATTGCCTTTTGACCCTGAGTCCTATAGATAATAAATTACACACACTAGGCGATAAAGAATTTCATGTGGCTACATCTAGGGGAGATTTTTCTCCAAATGCTTATGTTAAATTACTTTATGAATACATTGGCACTGTTGACGCAAGGGATTGCTATGTCTGCACATAATTACCTGCATCAGCAGAAAAAGGATCTATACCATCATATTCCCTTGACTTATGGTGTTACATTTAGCCTTTTGCTGAGTTTGTTTTATGGGACAGGACATTTCCAGTATTATTTCTTGAATTATGATTTAGATCTTTCTGCGATTCCCACATTGGAGCATTTCAATCGTCTTCCTACTCCTAAAAAGATAGGGATAATTGCTAGGTTCTTTAGATCCACCACAACATTAGATACTGTAAACACTCACCAAAACAATTTGACTTGCAGTGTGACAGATGTTGAGAAGACATTTCTCAATTTAGTTTAAGACAGGAAGAGCGATTTGGAGTCTCAATCATAGACAGAGAAGGACCGTAAGATTCAGCATGAGTGGGCTAAGGAAGAATATGAGCATCAAGTGGCAGGAAATCTAGCAGCATTGCCTTTGGATTGCACACATAAAGGGAAACTGTGCATACTAACTGATAAATATACCGTTGACACTGTATTTGTGAGAAGGAGTGAATGTGATCACACATTTGAGGTTAGAGGAAACTCGAGGTTGACTTTGGATGAAGAAGATCCTATTATCCCTAGAGTTTAGTATATTTGTGAAGATCATGCTTATTTCAGGTGGCCCAAAGGATGGTGTGGTGTACGTTATTTAGGTGTCGTTTTCCCGAAACTTTCCCATGTGGAACATTTTACTGATCCTGAAAGTGAAAAGAATTCTAAACCTAAACGAGGTAATGGTGCTGGAGAAGTAGTGAGAGATATTTTTGGTGCAATGATTCCATCTGTAGGTGTGATTTTAAATCACATAAAGATTAGAAAGCTGTCTACCATAGTGAATAAACTGTCCAGCAGTTAAGCAGGAGCCTTATTGGTTGTAGATACTGAAATGGTAGTTATGAGAGCCATGGTTTTGCAAAATTTCCTTGCGTTTGTCATTCTTCTCGCCAAGGAGGGACGAGTCTGCAGGATGTTAATGGTCCAGCAGTGTTGTACCTATATACCTGACAAGAGTACAAATTTGAAGGCATATATCAATATTGTTTCAGGAAGGAAAATTTGAAGGAGTTAGAAGCAACAGGCGCTTGTGAAGCAATTGGAAATGGATTTGCTGCACTTGGCAAATGGTTTGGAAACTTGGGAAGTGGAATAGTAAGGTCAGTTTTGAGACTACTTGTAATAATCCCTGTGTGCAATATTTTTTGTTATAACCTGTATAGGAGGATACAAGAGAGGAGGGGAATGAAAATGAAGTCAGAAGAAATAGAGTTGGAGGAGAGTCATTGTATATATGATGATGCGATGAAACATCTGGCGGACTAAACAAAAAAACATTAAATCTATGAGGATTTGATTGGTCCATCTGATAAGAGTCTTATCTTGAGTGTGATGACTTCATTTGCCACCAGAGAGGGATTGCAGCAGTGTAATTGTGGCTTCACCGACACAGGTTTTAAATGCAATACAAATGTGTAACCAACATCATATACTCTGTGTGCCTTAACACTAATAATGTAAAGTGAGGCACCAAAATGTAATATTGGAGAAGTATTCACTGTAGAAACTAGAGTTTTATATGTGTATGTTCTAATGTTTAAATTTAACATGAAGATTTGTAGTCCTCATTCATGTTTACATTTCTATTTCAATATGTTGCATTTATTGAAAGCAATTCACACAAGGGTTCTTTTGGGAGTGCAAAACCCAATCAGAGTGTACTTCTCCATAAACGATTGAGCACACACCAAAAAATATGGGTTCCCTCCTCACACCAGGACCAATTGGTACCTGGTGTGGGCTACAACTCTCCAATTGAGAAGAGCGGAGGTGTTTTTGGTTTGTTGGTGAGTGCTGCACATGGGTGAGAGGCAGAGTTATTTATATTTATATGGCCTAAAATATACATTTTATTCTAGTGCCCCCAGTGGACAGGGTTAAAAACAAGAAGATGTGACAGGGAGGTTGGAAGAAATGCTCTCCCAAAAAGGTCAACATGTTTCAGCCATAAAGTGACCCTGCTCAGGGTTCAGTGGCATTCAGTTGCATTCATCAGGACCACTCTGTAAAACCAACAGAAATCTGCCCACCCGATGTTGGCTTTTTGATAATAGGCCAAATGATACAGAAGATGGCCCAAACTTTCTTTGTTATTGGGGTCCACTATTGTACTAAATCATGAGGTGGTAATGGATAAAAAATTACACATGAAAGCATTCAGAAAGATCACAATAATCATCAGTCTTCTGCCAAGGTGATACACATAGACCTGAGTGAAGAAAGTGCCCTTCATCAATGTGCGTACTGATGATGGAGGCAGAGTGATGAGCACACTTACCCGCAAAGTGGGAATGTCACTCAATCTCAAACCATTTAAAGCTGCATCAACCGCAAAACTGCACAATACAATCATAAAGAACAAAGGCCCTAATTTTGACATTGGCGGTCACGTGACCGTTACGCCGGCAACGGCGGTAGTACAGTCCCCAGGCTGGCGGTAATGACCACCAAATTATGACCATGGCAGTGACACCTCCCATAGACAGCCAATGTACCACCTCAACCGCCAGTGCGGTACGAGCACTGACCACGGCGGTAGCCACCTGCAGGCTGGTGGAAGACAAGAATCCTCCCACCATATTATGACGTAGCAGACCACCAGGATTTCCGGGGCGTTAGCACAGCCAACGAAAACCTGGCGGAAACACATCATAAATAAGGAGACAGTCACCTCCACGGACACAGAGGAGTCAGCGGCCGCCGTTGAACCAGAACTGGAAGTCTTTCTGATGCTGTAACAGGCGATGGCAGTCCAGGAGCACCACCACTGATGAAGACGACGATGGTGAGTACAGACGCCTAGCACACATGGGAGGGAGGGGACAGTGACACACACATGCACAACACACACCATACATACACACACACTACACACCTAGAAATAACTGCACAGTAAATTGACAGCAACATAACCCAGAAGCAAAGACAGCTAAGACACATACCTCTGGTCCAACCACTGTAATCATGTTGGAGAACGAGCGTCAATTGAAATAACTAAATAAGAACATATATACAGACAGGGCCATAGGCCAGTCCAAAGTACCCAAGTGGCCACAGGGCGAAGTCGAGGGCCCAACTTGACTCCTGACAACATTGGCACTCCACTGGGCAGGGGCATCATCGAGATGGTAGGCAGGCACCTCAGGGGGCAGGGGAGGTGACAGGTGGGAGGGATTTCTTCTTGGGAGGGGGTCCTTGAACTTGGATTTGGGATGGGCAGGTCCTTGCCCTTCTGTTTTGGGGGCAGAGGAATGGCCTTGGGACAGGGGGTGGAGTTCCACTCTTTTGCACCCTAGTGGCATGAGTACTCTTAGGGGGAGGAACAGGAGTCGACTTGGTGCTGGAGGTACTGGGTGGGGGTTGGGGGAGGAGGTTAAGGCGGGAAAGGAAAAGCTTCTTAAGACCAATGGGGCGGGATATGGGAGGAGGAATGGGCGGGAGGTAGAGGGAGTGGTTGTTGGAGGAGGAGGTGTGCTGGACTTGCATGGAGGTACATGGACAGTGTGAGTGTGGGAGGTGGATGGCTGTTGGGTTGAGTGGGAGAGTTCATGTGTCTTTGGAGGGGGGCAGACAGGGTGGGGAGGACAAACAGGACGTGTAGACGTATGTTAATGTGGTGTCTGCAAGTGAGATGGGTGTGCTGCATGAGGTGGTGATGGTAGTGGTGGTGATTGCGCATGTAGTGTGTGGAGTGCATGTCTGCGGGTCTGCTGTTGTGGTGACTGTGGGCAAGGATCTGGGACTGTTGATGCAGTGCATGCAGGTGTGGGTGCTAAAATGACTGTGAGGAAGGAGGAAGATGAGGAGACAGTGGAGGCAGTGGCTGTTGTGTGTGCGTCTGTCGAGACGGGCCACTCACCTGAAAAGAAGGATGTCTGCAGGGGCGATGGTATGCCCCCGATCTCCTGGAACACCTTTCGGCACTTCCTGGTGGACACAGAAAGTCCGGCAGGTGTCCTAAAAGGAAAGGGGGAGTGGAAGAGAAAGAGACAAAACACTGCCACGTCTTGCCGGTCCAGCCAGGCACCCTTCGTGAGGCAGGTCGTTGTTGACAGAGTGATTGTGGAGTTAGTACACTCAACTTCCTTGAAACTGAATCTCTCTTTCTGATATGGGCAAGGGAATGGTAGAAGAACACCGGGATGCTCCAGCACGGATAATAATAACTGTTGGCACAATTACTAACACTGCATTACCAAAAACCCAAACTGAGTACCATAACATAAAGAACTGCAACACTAGGGCTGGCTTCACAGAGATTTACTGTTGCACATACAATTAGAACTGTGGTTTCACTTATCATGCACAAGAAAGACAAACAAGAGCATTAATTATATCACGTCTAACTTTCCTGCATGCATAGGGTTAAACTAAAAGGAACAAAAATAATCCAAGAAATACAAATGTCCACTGTACGTTTAAACAGTTAGGGTGGCACAGTTTGGTTTGGTTTCACTGTGTGTGTGAAAAACCCTTCAAAAGTAACTTCCTCAAAACTGAAACACAGGCATGAATGACAATTTGAATCCAAGAGTTATGCTATTAGAGAAAGACAAGTCCTGTAAATGCTCTTTTAAAATTACACTATCACCTTTTGTAGTCCTTGAGCTCAAGCAGATTTCCTGAAGCACATTTAGGCAAGTAACTACAATAATAATGTAGAATGTTCAGAAATGTATTTGTCTCTACAAGATCAGCACTCTGCTAAAATACGAGGTCTGAAATACACCAGCTGTTCTAAGAAAGTGCAGTACTCAAAGAACAAACTCCCTGGAGAATACTAGTAACTTAGCTGCAGTCTTTTCCGGAGTGCTGGAGGAATGCCTGGTGTCAGCTGGTACAGGAATGAAAAAAAGAATTGCCTCAAAAGACCTGAATACGAGGATGACAGCAGGGGCTGGGCTGCCAAATCAGATGCTGAGATCAGGAAGCAAAACAAAGCCAAGCAGGGAGGCATGCTTCACTCTGCTATTTATAGCCAATCAGGAAAGCAGTTAAGTTTCCACATGTGGATAAGTCACCACACCCAATTAGAAGCACATGTCTACACCACACCCAATTAGAAGAACATGTCTATGCCTGCTCACATTAACAAACAAGCATTGGTAAAACAAACATTGATAAAACCAATTGTGTTACACAGCACATTATGTTTAATTAGAAACATGAAGGTTTAACCAAGAACAGGGATATGATTTAACCCTGATCCTTGGGGATGCGGACAGATAAAGCAGGAGGCACCTTGGGGATTCCTGACAGCATCTGTGTGTTGGCTGGGTGTGTGATTGTGGACTGAAGTGTGCTGCCTGTGTTTGTCAGTGCGAGTCCTTTCTGTTGTTTTGGGTGCAAACGTGTCAGAATGTGTGCGTGGGATGGGTTGGGGGAGAGGAGACAGGGACTGGTAAGATGTAGTTGGAGGGGGAACAGAAGAAACAGGGATACTGGCTGCTGTCAGAGAGTAGGCCAGAACTTGAGACAATCTCTGTAGGGCCACCAAGCCACCATAAATGCCCTCTAGGTAGGCATTGCATTGCTGCATCTGGGATGCCAACCCCTGGATGGCATTCACTATGGTTGACGGCCCTACAGAGATGGATCTCAGGAGGTCAATAGCCTCCTCACTGAGGGAAGCAAGGCTGCTGGGGCAAGCCCTGAGGTGCCTGGGGCGAAGGAGATGCCCACCCTCCTGGGTCAGCGTGCACGGGCAAAGGGGTGGGGGGCTACTGGGAGGGCGGTGCTGGTACTGGGGTATGACGTAGCTGGGGTGGTCCCACATTGTACTTAGCCCCTTGAGGCTGATGTGCTGCCCTCAAGCGCCCATCCAACTAAGGATTGGCCACCGCCAGTATGCGGATCATTAGGGAGGTCAGGTTCCGATGGGTACCCCTCCCTCGTTCGTAGGCCATCCTCAGATGGGCTTCTGTGGTCTTCCAGGCCCAGCGTCTCAGGTCTTCCCACCGTTTCCTGCAGTGGGTGCTCCACCGGATATGGACCCCCAGGTTCCGCACGTCCTTGGCGATGGCACGCCACAGCCCCTTCTTCTGATGGGTGCTGACCTGCAGAGGAAACACAGACAGAGAGACACCATTAACCAGACAATCCAGCCTGTCAAACATATGGCTCACATACTGCATTGGCCCCTAATCAAGCACACACGGCCCGTACCTCTGCATTCACATTGCCTGCAGCCATACGCCCCCAAATGACACACTGCTAGCACACACATACATCTACATGCAGCCATGTCGCATGTAACTTACCCATGATATACTCACCTGTTGGTCTGGAGGCCCAACAACTGCCCATACAGGGGTAAGACCCCATCCATGAGCCTCTCCAACTCCTCCAACGTGAAGGCTGGGGCCTTTTCCCCTATAGCACAGGCCATGGCAGGTTCCAGACACAGGTCACAGCAGCACATGCAGTGGAGATGTCGTCCAGTGAAAGTCAGGAATCAAGTGAAGTGGTAGAAAGAAATTGGTGGTCACGTCTGCGGCGGTGAACACTGTCACCACCAGCGTTGATCATCATTGGTTCCTGTACTCCATAGAGCCCCATGTTAGCCAATGAGGAATTGCACGGCGTTGCAGACCGTTGTCCGCCATAACGCTTAACGCTGGCCGAGTGAGGTCACTTGCACCTGTCCCTGCATACAGTATAGGCGGTTGCCCTTTCCTACTGCTACTACTCATGTTTGGAATTTATATGTGAATCATTGGTGTTGAGTGTACACACCTAGACAATTCTAGTGTCCTACATACCTACATGCTCTGTGTACAATGAAGTTGTGTGCCCATAGGTCCTGTAGTCACCCCCATTTTACTCTTGCCTCACTTAGATACTAAGACACTGAGGGGGAACAGAAGGAGGAGGCAAGCACCCATGTAAAGACCCCTTGTGGACTTGGCTACACTGGAGGACCCACACATCATACTCACCTATCGTCTGGATAGGGCCACACTCACAGAGCTGTGTGCACAATTGGAGCCTGATCTGCTACCTGCTATCCGATCCGTTGCACTACAGTAATTCCCCCCTCTTGTGCAGGTACTGTCAGTGCTCCATTTCCTGGCAACTGGTTAATTCCAGGTGACTGTGGGCTTGGCAGCAGGAATGTCACAGCCAATGTTCTCAATTGTGCTTGGAAGGGTTTTGGCTGCCATGTGCAGCTACATCTCATTCCTCCAGAGTGAAGATTTGCCCACTGTAAAGGCTGGATTCTACGCAATGGGGCACATACCACAAGTGCAAAACCTAATTGATTGGGGGTGATGAGGGGTAAATGGCGCCCTATATCACAATACATAGATCATATGATATTCTTCGGTGCTGCTATACTAGAGCTACACCCCCAGTGAAGCCCTACATGATAACCATTGATATCCAATGAATTCAAAATGTAGCAGCAAACGCTAAAATCTCTAATCAACACAAGTATAGCAGTAGGTACAACAAAACAAAGCAGAATATTGAGATTATATATAGAGTCCTCATCCAATCAGTTCCATACACAAATTCTTGTTTAATTCTTCTTGTGCTTGATCCCAAATTCCATCACATATTTTTCATAATGTTCCACATTTCATCAAAGGATCATCACAATGTCGTATTCCAAATTTCCATTGATTTAGTCTGTATTTAAAAGTTGAATCCATTATATCATCACTTATCACTTATCACCACCACTTGTCACTTGTCCCACTTGTTACTTGTCAACACGTGTTTCGTCTAGGGAGTGCCCATTGACTTCTTCAGGACTTCCTATAATAACATTTCCATTAAAAGTAAATTAATATTTGTTATTAATAGCTACATTGTCTTCCCACAATCCCTTCGATGAATGTTTAATTTTGCATGCTTTTCATGTGGAAGCCGTGAAATTTAAGTGAAAACATTCTTAATAAATATGCCCCAAATGATAAAAATTGGGAATTTGCATTATTTTAGCCCATGATCATTAGTTGTTGACTAAAGTCTCCAGTATTAGTCCCATAAATCATGTTCTCATTTTAGGTACACCCGTGCGTAGACGTTGTGGTTTGCGCACGGGTGTACTTAGGGATTCTCATTACACTTTAGCACTGGTGCTAATTAGGTTAGTACTATCTTGCTAACACTATTTATTTGGGCACTTAAAATGAGAACATGATTTATGGGACTAATACTGAAGACTTTAGTGGCTTATTTCCTTGCGGTGGTCTTGGTCTTGGCAACTGTCTCTGGTGTCTGTCTGGGTCACAGGGAACATTTGCGGGGGTGGTTCTCCTTCTACAGTGGGAGGGGTGCTGGTTGCCTGTGAGTCCTGTGGCAGGGCCTCCTGTACCTGTGTCCCCTGAACAGTGTGCCCACTCCCATTGACACCAGCACCTTCATCTTCTTGCCTGCATGATGTCAACTCGGGTCCCTGTACAGATGGGCACACTACTGATTGACGTGTCTTGGAGACAGAGGTTTGGTGGCATTGGCTGGCTGCTGTGGTGTTTGAGTCTGAGGGGAGGCCCTGTGGTGGACTGGCTGTGGGATGTGGTAGCTGAGTGGCCAGTGGTCCCAGATGGGCCAGGGAGTTCATCCAGATCAAGACCTTCAGAGTTGCTGTCATCACTGAGGGGATCTTCTAGTGGGAGACTGGGTTGCCGTGGCACCTCCTCACAGCTGACATTGGCTGGGACACCTGTGGGGATGAGAGTGATTTTGTAGGGTAATTGTCTGTCACATATTGAACATTTCTACCTTTCCCAATGATATTGGTGTTGTCCTCCCACCTTTAGTTGTGTATGGTGATAGATTGTGGGATTGGTAGTTCTACATGCTGTCCATTCATTGCTGGTGGGTGTGCATGCAGAGCTGGGAGGGATGTGCTTGCAGTGTGTATGGCATGCAAGGGTGGACATTTAGATGGGGTAATTGGGGTGGTGCATTGTGTGGCATGGCATGGGGTGAAGAGAGTCAGGGTGAGGTGGCATGCAGGTATGGGGTGGTAGTAGGTTGTTAATGGTGATTCACCAGTGTCCAGTCCTCCGGCTGCTCCAGTGAGGCCCTCAGGATGCAGTATTGCCAACACTTGCTCCTCCCATGCTGTCAAGGTGGGGAGGAGGTGGGGATAAACTGACAGTCCTCCTGATGGCGAGCTGGTGCCTTGCTGCAATGGAACGCACCTTCCTCCTCTTCCGAATGTCGTCCCTTGTGCGTGGATGTTGTCCTACGGCGTTCACCCTGTTCACGATCCTCCACCATAGCTCCATCTTCCTGGCAATGGAGATCTGCTGTACCTGTGCTCCTACCAGCTGTGGCTCTACCCTTACTATTTCCTCCACCATCACCCGCAACTCCTCATCTGTGAAACGGGGGTGCCTTTATGGGGACATGGGTGTTGTGTGATGTGTGTGTTGTGCAGAGGGTGTTGTGTAATGTGCTGGGGTGTGTGGTGTGTGGTGCGTGACGGGTGTATGGGTAGTTGTGGTGTGTGTATGCAGTTGTCTCTGGGATTGGCGTGGCAAGGTGTAGCGGTCTTCTTGTGTTTGAAAAGGTTTGTGGGTGATGCAGGCGGTGTTTTATGGTGCTGTTGGTGGGTGTGTGGGGGTGTGTGTATTTGTGTCAGGTTTGGGTTTTTTGTTCAAGTCAATGTTGTCTTGTTTTTTGGCGGCCATTTCATCCGTGTCGGTGTGCATAGCCAATGGTTTACCGCCATTGAATGTCTGCTGTGGTGATTCGTGGGTCATTATTTGCAGGGCGTTGTTTTGGTGGCGTAACGGTAGGGATGCTAGTTCCGACAGATTATCGCATCCGTTGGGACTGGTGGATTTGTGGTTGTGGTTGGTTTCTGTTGGTTTGGTGTGTGTGTGTGTGTCATAATGTGGTGGACGGATGTTCACCTCCGTGGCACTATGTTGACGGCCGTCAACTCTGCGGTATTTGGAATTTACCGCCAATGTCATAATGAGGGCCAAACTGCCATCAGTGATTATCAAATTCACGTGGCAGGTATGTATAGGGCAGTCAGTCTAGTCCCACGACAAAAGTTCACAGATGTTTTTTTAAATAAAAATTGAGGGAAAAAAACTGTACGTGGGGGCAGGCATCAGAAATCCCTTTTCATCAGCAGTCAGGTCACACTAAAAATACACATTTTATGTTATGTCAATATGGACAAATTAAGCAAGAGAAACTTGATCCTGGGTCTGTTTTCTAGTGTGAGGACCTAGGTATGGTTTAGACCAATCCAGTATGTTAAATGTGACCATAGTACAGTTCCAATCAAATGTAAGGACAGTTATGCGTTTTTTTGTTGGTTTTTCACAGTGACTCTATCTTTTTGGTCCTGTTGAATGGTCCTGAACCCATCATAGGGCTGAAACATGTTGACTTTTTAAGGAGTGCATTTGTTCCAAACTCCCCATCACCTCTTCTTGCTTTTAACCCTATCCACTGGGGGCACCAGAATGAAACTGATATTTAGTCCACTAGGAGATAGTTTTAGATTCACCACAATGTTTGTATATATCTATATCTATATAGCTATATTACTTACTGCATGTCGCCAGTAGGTAGTTATAGTTAGGACCATAGAAAAAATGTTTTTGACCTGCCTATACCTTTGGCGCCTTTTGACGAATCTTTACAAAATTGTCTAAAAAAAGTGTTAACGACTATCTTGTTGTACCTGGGAAGTTTCAGGGTGACTTGTCAAATGAGGGCTGAGGAAAAGGGAGGGTAAAAAAAATGAATTTCCCAATATATTTCCCTTAGGGATTTTGAACACAAGTACAGCCCAAATCGCTGGATGGCATTACACCAAATATGGCAGACAGGTAGCTTTTGGTCCAAAAATAAGCCTTTTTGTTGTTTGGTGTAAATCCGCTCAGTAGTTTTTGAGATATTAAAAGAAAACTAAATATAGATATCTAGAGGCGCGAAGGCTTCACAAATACTCCTGATCTCACGCACAGATCTGATTAGCTTCTAACACATGAACCAAGAAGTGTTGGCAGCCATTTTGAGACTCAGCTTTAGCCAAGTCTCTAAAAAAAAGACAAAAAATGAAAAGGGGGTAGGGTACTCTTACCCTACCTCTCTAGCCTTGGTTCAGGGGTTCCTCAGTTACCCCCCCCATAAGGCTTAAAGTCACAGAGAAAATTGTAGCAGATCCACACATTCCACTGTGATTTTTTTTAAAAAGCATGGTCTCCCGCTTGCCCAAGGGTGGGCCAGATCCCAGGGGCATTGCAGGGTGAAAAAGGAGGGGGCACATAGGACCGCCATCCCAGGGCTTATATGAGCCCCGGGGACCACCACCTCCCTAGGGCGATGATGTTAAAATATGTGGGTGGCCACGCTGCCCCCCACACCCTGGGGATCACCACCTCCCCAGGGCAAAATGAATATTTGTAATGGGGGAGGCCAGTACAGCCTCCACCACAGCCCCGAGGACCACCACATCCCCTGAGCTGAATATGAAATTTATGCAGGGAGGCCCACACGACGCCCCCACATCCCCAAGGACCTCCACTTCCCCGGGGCAATTGATTGAAATTAGGGGTGGCCCGCACCTACCTCACCACAGCCCATAATAAAGGGAGTCTATTGTGGACCTCGACCCCCGGGGATCACCATCTCCCTGGGGCAAAATTAAAGGTTGGATGGGGACGCACTGCCCCCTTCTTGGAGGCAATAATGGCCCTGGGGACCACAACCCACCAGTTCCTGCTATGTCCGGGGGGCATACTCCCAGGACATAGCTGTTTGCTCTGACTTTGCGGGAGTTTTGACTGGGAGTCCCCACGGCTGAAATCAGCCCGGAAGGGGAGCCATGCGTCTCCCCTCCCCATTGAATAGTGTTTGGCCTCGGGGATGGGGTGCCTGGGGCCTAAATTGGCCAGGGGAGGGGGCTGCATAGGCCCACTCCCCCATTGAATAGTTGTGATCCCGAGGGGATGGAGTCCCTGGTGCCAGAATCTGCCAGGGAGGAGGGCCGCACTGGCCGCCTCCCACATTGAATAGTTATGGGTCCTGGGGGATGAGGTCCCGGGCGCACTGCTCCCATTCCTTAGAGTAAATGGTTCTCCCTTTAAATTGCTACGAGTATGCAAATGTACAAAACACCTAGAAGCTGCCCCCGCTTGGTCCCACACTGTACACCTTAGTTGTATGCAATGGTCTTCCCCCTTTTGCCAGGATGATGTTCAGCTTCCCAAAGGCCTCCCAGTACATTTCCCACTGGTTTTGATGGCGCGTTCTTGATGCTGAGGAATATGAGGACATCTTCACAAAACAAAGAAGCACTTACTTCATAAAGATAAGAGGAAGTACCCTGGTTTGGTGGAGATTTACATCTTTGTAGTCTTGTGTGCCTCTCTCTAGGAGGATTCATGTTATCACACAACTCAAGAGAAACAGGCACCAGGAACAATCATGTTGCCAAAAATGCACACAAGGTCACTGGTGACATTTCCTTGTGGTCCATTACACAGCTGTAGTGTAGAATACATACTGGACATTTACCCAAGGAGGTAGAAAGAACTCTACTTGGGTAGCTATTAAATGCAAAGCTCTGGACTCTTGTTGGATACAAGGGCAGGTGAGTTTCCTCTGTTGCAGAGTCACTCACACAGCTACTGACACACCCACAAAGACAGTCATACACCCACTCAGAGACACACTCAGACACTCATGCACCCACTCACAGACCCACTCAGAGACTCACGCACTCACTCAAGACCCACTCAGAAACTCATGCACGTACTCGCAGACCCACTCAGACACTCATGCACCCACTCACAGACCCACTCAGAGACTCACACACTCACTCACAAGCCCACTTGGGCACTTATGCACCCACTCACAGACTAACTCAGACTTTCACACACCCACTCACAGACACACTCAGAGACTCGCACACTCACTCACAGACTCACTTAGACACTCATGCACCCACTCATAGACTCACTCAGACTTTCACGTATCCACTCACAGACTCACTCAGACTCTCTCATACTCACTCACTTACCCACACAGACACTCACACACCCACGGTCACACCTTGAGACATCCTCTCACATCTACTCCCACACCCAGACAGACACTCTCAAACCCTTTCTCACACCCACATAGATCCTTCCTCACCCACTCTCACACCTAGGGAGACACTGTCACATCAACTCTCACATCCAGAGACACCCTCTCTCACACCTATTCTCACACCCGGAGAGACTGGCCGTGCAGCCAACTCCCATCACACACGGCAAACGGACATGCATGGCTGTGGTTGGATTAAAGTATAGTAATGAAAATTACTTTACTGTGAAAAAAACATAGAAGTTCACTCAAAAACGTTATCGTTAGGAAATAAAATTTACAAAAAAACTGAAATTCACTTAAAAACCCAAAGGTTACAAGCATGTTATAGTTAGTTTCTGAATAAACTCCCACAAAACCAGAGAAATCCAGCAGTTATAATTAGAGTAACTATAACTTGCGGCCTAAGGTAACTATAACTCAGGCCCTTACCATGCAGTGCTACTTACTCCAGAAATCACAGCACTCATGACAACTTTTATAACGTCAATAAACATTTCAATTAAACATTAGCAGTCAATTTATAGAAGAAAAAACTGTGTTTTGCGGGGGCCTGATTTACAGTTACCGTAGGCTTTTAGGGGTGTATCTATATATATATATATATATATATATATATATACACACACACACACACACACATGCACATATGTAACCTACTGCCTTTCACCAGTAGGTAGTTATAGTTAGGACCTAGTTTCCATAGGAAGAGCATTTTTTGTTTTGCCAGTAACTTTGGTGCCGCTTTACGAATCTTCACAAAAGTTTCAAAACTAATACCACATGTAGGTGTGTTGAAAGTTTTGGGGTGATCCATCAAGCGGGGCGAGAAGAAGGGGGTCCCAAAACACCTTTTCCGCATGCATTTTTCCATAGGGATTTTGAACACAACTACATGGATTAAATTACACCAAACTTGGTAGAAAGATAGCTCTTGGTACAGAAAGTGTGTTTTTTCTGAATTGGTGGAAATCTGTTCAGTAGTTTTTAAGATATTAAAGGTTAAAAATATAGATATCTAGGGATGCAGAACCTCCATGGATCCAACAGTCCTCGTGCTGATGTCTGATTGGCTGTCAGCTCATCAACCAGGAAGTGTTGGGAGCCATTTTGGGACGCAGCTTCAGCCGAGCCCCAAAAAACACACACAAAAAAGAAAAGGAGGCATGGTAGGAATACCCTGAGCCCCTAACCTTGATCCTGATGTTTTCATAGGACCCTTCCAGAGCTAAATAGTATTTTCTTTTAATTGTGTGCAAACTCCACAGCTGGATCCACAGATTTTTCCAGAATAAAAAACAAACAAACACAGTCTCCTGTGCTTTTAATTAATTTTGCCCCAGGGTGAGCCAGGTCTTGGTGGCATTGCACATATTTCATAAAATTAAGGGGGGTCGCATGCCCCCACTCCAGGGGCTTATTGAAGCCCCAGGGACCACCACCTCCCCGGAGCTTCAAAAAGAAAGGTATTTGGGGGGCTGCACCCCCTCATAACTTTATTTTTACGCTATGGGGGGACACCACTGCCTTCAGGGACCACCACCTCCCTGGGGCTACAACAATTGAATTATGCTGGTGGGCCACGAGGACTTCCCCCGGCCCCTGGGACCACTACCTCCCCAGGGCTACAATATTAAAATAAAGAGGGGACATTGTGCCCCACCCCAGGCCGCGGGAACTGCCATCTCCCCAGGCTATAATTAAAAAAGATGCAGTGGGCCACACAAACCCCCCTAGCCCTGGGGACCACCTCTTCTTTGGGCCAATTCATCTTTAAAATAAGAGGGGGACATATACAGCCCTGGGCCCTGGGCCAGCCCTGTGCTGAACAAAGGAGGGGGGCTAGCCAGGCCCTTCCTGGAGCCATATATGGCCCTGGGGACTGCCATCTCCCAGGGCCAGCTCCTGAGATCTCCCGAGTTGCCCACCCTTAGGAGGTAGCTGTTTTCTTTTACTTAGTGGGGATTTCATCTCGTTCCCTGCCCCCAGACATGCGGGTAGGGAAAGAAATTAAAGTATTGCTCCTGCATGCAGGGAGCTGCAATTACAGCAGCTTCCTGCATGCAGGAGCAATCCCGGCTCCCGCAGGCGGCAAGGAGCCGGCTGGGACCAGGGGGCCCTGGGGCTTCCCCTGCGGTCCTGATTACAGAGATGTATTCCTGATAGGAATACAATCACATCTCCATCAAACAAAGTATACTTACTTCTGCAAAGTATAAAGTATCCAAGCGCAGTTCCACCCTGTAAACTTATCTGATGAAGATGCTCGAGGAACAATGAAAATGGCAAAGTTGCAGACACAGGAGACATTACCTTACCTTCCTTTACTGAGCTGTAGTGTAGGAGATGCACTATACATTTAATCAGCGATGCAGCACTTACTATTTAGCCTCACATTTTAAACGTACAAAACCATAGAAATTCCCCTTTATAGATATAGCTATTTCAAGTAACTATAACTCATGCCCTAAGATAACAATAACTCATGCCCTGGCCATACACTGCTAATTATTCCAGATACTACAGCACTCATGACATGTATTATAATGTCACTGATGATATCACTACAACATTTTCAGTAGAATTATTAATGAGAAAGCCGTGCATGGCAGGGGCACGAGTTATAGTTACCTTAGGGCACAAGTTATAGTTACTTGAAATAAATTTAACAGGTGAATCTCTATGGTTTTGTACATCTAAAAAGTGTGTTTTTCAGTGAATATATGTATATATATTCACTGAAAAAAACAAAGGTTACGGGGATGTTATAGTTAGGAAATAGAAGTTTTAAAAAACATAGAAATTCACTTTAAAAAAAAAAGGTTACAGAGACGTTATAGCTAGGCTCACATTTTAAAAGTACGCAACCATAGAAATTCACCAGTTAGAGTTACCTCAAGTAAGTATAACTTGTGCCCTAAGTTAGTGGAGCCATTGATTAACATTCTCCCTAAATGTCTTGTGGGTGTTTATCCCCATAAATGTTGTTTTTGTTGGGTTAATTTCCAGACCCCTTGCCTTACAAATGGCCACGAAGGAGTCCAGTTCTGCCTGAAGGCCCATTGGAATTCGAGAGATGAGCAGGGTATCGTCGGCAAACATTAATATCGGAAGCGGGGCTCCAGCAAGCTTAGGGGCATCATGCGTACATTGTGAAAGCCATTTAACTGCCCAAATAATGTAGAGACTGAAAAGTGTTGGCGCCAGTACGCAACCTTGCTTTACTCCTTGACGAGTTGGAATCGGGTCTGTTAAATCCCCCCGATGTTCCATCTCACTTTGGCATAGGTGTTTATGTGGAGTGCTCTCAAGATACGTATTAGGTCAAACGGCACCCCATATCCTGCAAGTATTTCCCACAAGTTATCCCTAGGTACCAGGTCAAAGGCTGCCCTAAGATCTATAAAGGCAACATACAGGTGGTCCCTCTTTAGGGTGACACACAGCATAACATCTTGAAACGAAAGACCTGATCAACAGTGCTGTTCTTGCTCCTGAACCCATTGCCTAGGCATCCTCAAGGATATGATTGTCCATTACCCATGCTTGTATTTTAGCCAGAACGTTCCTGCAAAAGATTTTTTGAGAATTGTCCAACAGGCTTATGGGTCTGTAGTTAGAGGGAACGTCCTACTTCCTTTTTTGAATGTGGGTACGATAACAGCTCCTAGCCAGGTCGGTGGAATGGTCATGCCCTTCTTATAGTGTTGCTCAATTCATTCATGTATGGGATCCAGACATCTGGGTGTGAGAGGAAACGTTCACCAAGAATACCATCTGGGCCAGAGGCCTTCTCCTTCAGTTGCATCAGAGCTACCCTGGTTTCAGCCTGGGAGAAATATGGGCACTCGGTCTCTACATTAGCCTCCATCTCAGGAGGGTTGTTAAAAGCCTCCAGACCTACCAAGAAATCCCTCTTAATTACCTCCTCCCTAATGCTTTTATCGTGTTCCACCCCACCTCACTGTACAGGGATCTGAAGTGCTAAACCCAAGCTCCCAGTTGCACTACCGCTTCAAGGTGGTTATCTATTATTTTCGATCTGGATACCAACAGTGACCAAAACATCTTTTGATTCTTACTCTTAAGAGCGTTGGTAAACTCTTCCAGATTACAGCTACTAAATATAGCAGGAGAGAATACAGCACTTAAGGCCTCATGATCGCTATCTGTTCGAGGGATAACTACCATGTCTGTCAAGAGCGGCCACATTTCCAGGTCGACCAGGAGATAGTCAATGTAAGAACTCAAAAGACCTCTCTTAAAGGTCAGGTGCAGGGGATTATCGGAACAGGTATTGCCATTAGCAATTATTAAGCCATTCGCCATTATCAGATCTTGTAGTTGGCCAGCTACAGTGCTTAATTTCCCTGTCATTTGTGCGGCTGCCCCAGAACCAATCACAGCACCTGGGAGATCCTGCAAATAGACTATCTCCCTCTGCCCTTTACCAAGTGTTGTGTTACAATCACAAGCGATCAATTTTAAAGTGCCTCCTTTTAGGGGCTGAACAGTATTAGTGAGATGAACTACGGTGGGGGAGGGGACGTTTGCAGGGACTGATCTAATGTAGGCGTGAATTATCGCAATATATCTGGCCCCAGTGGGCGTTTTAACTTTTATTTCTACCCTAAGTAAGTCCTTACTTCTCGTTGGTGCTACTTTTACTAATGGGAAAATATCTAGTTTCAACCAAATAAGAAGACCCCCAGAAGCTCTACCCATGGATGAAGGGACTGCATTGGCAACAAAGGTAATATACCCACTTCTATGTACTGGTGCCACTGCCCACGTCTCCTGCAAAAGTATAATCTGGTGGTGATCGATGAACTCACCCCAAACTGGGTCTGCAAGCTTAGCATGGACACCTGCTACATTCCAGATTAGAATTCTAATGGAGTTTTCGGCAATCAGCCTGCTAGCCCACCTCGGACCCACCCTAGCGCCTGCCTGTTCAGCCATAATAGAATTAATCTTATTCTGTGTAGCTGTGTCCCTCATATCATCACCCACGGCACTCAGCTCTAGGTCCTCGATGGCGCATGCTGCAGTTTGCCCACTCATGCCTCCCTTAGATGTACAGTTAAGGACAGAACTTGTCCTTACCCCCCAATTGTCAATCAATGTCTGCCAAAGTAGAGCATTCCCCCACTAATGTGGTGTGTTGGAAGTGAGTTAAAGAGTTACACCCTTCTGAGATCTGGGGTTCTTCTAGTCAGCTGGGGGCGTTGAGCTTAAGGCATTAGTGTGTTGTTGGTGTAGGTCTAAATCTTAATTCCATGGATATCAGCTCATCCACCAATTTAGGACTCTTAAGTTTCACTCCTATATAATCCCATTGGTGTGCAAAGGGGCTACACAGTGAGACAGATAACATGTCATACCAAATGATAGATGTACAACCCCTGGTGTGGCGGAGCCAGTGGATTACTTTGTTAATGCAAGTTTGGGGACATTTGTCAGGTGGATAACGCTAGATAGACGTGTACTCTGGTTGTTATTGGAGATGTTTTGACTCCCAGAATGAATCTGGCCTGTTTGACAGGCAGTTGGCCAAGTGGACTGTGCACTGTGTTGCTTGAGGGTGTATCTGCCTCCAATTAATTCTCCTCTTACAAGGTTAGATGAGGTTGAGCATGTTACACTAGCAAACCCATCATTGTCAGCAGCTAGCCTTTTACCCTTAACTGACTGCGGCTTTGGGAGGGGTGCTTGACTATAGTGCTTTGGCATTGGATTTGCACCTCCTATCTTGGTTCCTAGGTTTTCCACCACAGTAGATAATTTGCCCACCTTTTCACCTAATGCGACAGCCATCTTGTTCATACACTCATGTAACCCTGTATCTCTCCTCTAAGTGCCTGTAGCTGTAGCTGTGCCAGTGGTTCCCCTATCTTAGGCTGATGTAGCTCTACTATGTCTGGGTGCCTTGATAGATCCAATGAATTGGGGTTCTCATCTGGTACAGTTCCTTGGTTAGCTAGGAGGGCAAACCAAATATTAATAGCGGCTGTTCTTTCAACCTGAGAATGATCTATTGAAGGGACAGGCGCAGCTGCTAGTGTGCTTACTCCTAAATGCTCATCCCCTGGTGCATAGCTATCTTTTGGGCTAGAGCCGGACCTGGTGCCACGCCCCTTTGTTGTTTTCTTAAAGTAGGTCTTTATACCCTTGGGAGGTGTAACTCGTTTCCCCTTACGTTGAGATGGGTCTGCATTGTTTGTGGCCAATAAACCCTCTACTTCCACTATCAGATCATCAATTTCATTCAGGGTACAGTTCATTGCGGAATGCCTAGCGAACTTGGTTATGCCTGCTGCCTCCAAGGGTTCATCAGTGGCCTTTCTCTTGCCCATAATAAATGAGTTACTTCCAGAATTACAAAGGAATCTTGCTTGCCTCAACGATATGACAGCAATTTACCTATACGGTGCTTTATCGATAGAAGCCAGCTCAGTCCTTGTACAATGCAATACCGTCGCAAGCGTTCACCCTGCACCATTCAAGGGATTATGCCCCATATACCCAAGCCACCGACACCCAGTGCCAAGACTATGACCGGTCTAAGGAAAGCCTTTGCAGTCTCTTCCCTTCTTTCCCACCTGCCCCTCACAAGAGCTCCCATGCAAAGGCCAAATGGGGTGGCCCTGCCCTGCCTCTTCCTGTCGCTGACGGGCGCAGCATGGGCCCGTCTTTGGCCTGGGCTTCACCTGCGTGAGTCCCACGCTGCGGCATTCCCCCTTGCGCTTTATAGCACTCGTTGGATCTGGCAAGGGGGAGCAGGTGAAGCAGAAAATGGCCCCCTCCTGGGGCCACAAAGCAGTCTGGGATCTGTAGTCCCTCTGGCCTCTGGTCTCCATCAGCGCATATTTTTATCACATCTGGTATCAGTTATGATGTAACAATACAATAACACAAAGAACATAACAAGCAGTGCATGTCGGCAGTTCAATAAAGCAACAATCGCAGAGACATGAGCATGAGCAAGGGCAATACATACAATCTAGATCACATTTCCACCAGAGCTGGATCCCCAGCTTTTCATGGCATAATTCCTAGGTGACCCAGCGACCGCACACATGGGGACCACCTGGGAACACTGTGGGGGTCATTACGACCCCGGTGGTCGGTGCTATAGTGGAGGTATTGCCGCCAACAGGCTGGTGGTACCTACCTCCACTATCATGACATTGGCGGTTTGGCCAAAGCCAAACTGCCAAGTCAACACACCGACTGCCACAGTGGTAATGACCGCCAGGCTGGAGACTTCAGTCTCCAGCCCGGCGGTCGTCACTAGGCCACCCATGGCATTTTGACCCCACCCACCGCCATGGTTTCCGTGGTTTCTGTACCACCACAGAAACCATGGCGGTAGGCACTATCAGTGCCAGGGAATTCCCTGGCACTGATAGGGGTGTCCACCGCCCCCCCAGCCCCACCCCAGAGTCCTCCCCACCCTCCCCCTCACCCTCCTGACCCCCCCACATATACACACATACATACACACCCATACACACACGCATACACACGTTCACCCACACATGCATACATGCATATACACTCACAGCAAGACTCAAACATATATCCAGACACTCATGCACTCAAATGATACAATATGCACATACACACATCCACTCATGCCCGCACACAGTACATACACATGCACATGTTCACACACAGTCACACACACCCCTACACACACACACACAACCCCTCCTACCCCCCTCTCCTGTCAGAGTACCCAACTCACCTGCTTGCAGGGGGTCCTCCAGCAGGAGACAGGATGCGGTGCTGCTGCCAGCAGCAGCGTCTGCCAGCAAAACACCACCAGGCTGTATCATGGAACATAATACGGTAGGCGGTGTTTTGCTGGCGTGGCGCTGCTGCTGGCAGCAGCGCCACCTTACCGCAGTCCGCTAGCATGACCGTAGCCGGAATTCCGTTGGTGGAATTCCGGCTACAGTCATAATGGCATGGACGTCGGTAGCCACAGTGACGGTATGTTGGCGGGCGTTGCCGTGGCGGTAGGCGGCATTTGCCGCCAAGGTCCCAATGAGGGCCTATGAGTCATCAAATGTCACAACATCACTACAACGATGTCCACACATCACTCCCCCTCACTGGCGCCGTCCTTAGAGTCATGTTCATCCTCCTCTGTAAAATTGTGCAATAGGGACCCCCACAGCGGGATGGCCTCCGAGGCCTCTCTGTCCCTGGGGGTATTATTACACATATGCATCTTCTCAGCTACTCCCCATTCGAGGAGATCCCTCTGCCACGATGCCTTCCGGGGAACCCGAGCACTCATCCAGCATATGGCCACTTGTATCTTGGCTAGCATCAACGCCAGTTGGACCATATTATTATGTATCTTTCGTCCCTTGGGTCTAGGTACCACTCCCAGAAGGCAGGACTTCGGGGTCAACGGTATCACTATGCCAGTCCCCTCTGTTATCTTAGGAACTACCTTTTCCCAGTATCCCTGAACCCCCGCAAGTCCAGGCTAGATGCAAAAAACTGGTGCTTAGCTCCCCACATCTTGTGTACCTTGCCTCCCTCTATGGAGTTATTCTACTAAGGCGCCCTGGGGTCACATATGTATGGTGTAGGAAGTCAAGATGGAGCAAGTTAAATCTGTGATTGCAGGACACTTTCTTCACAAGCAGACACGCTTGTGCCCAATCAACGTTACCGGCTCCTCCAACTCCCTCATTCACGCAGCACACGCCACACACTGGGATAACACCTTATCACCTCTAACTGCTCTATAGAATAATGAGAGGAGGTTTCCTCCTCTCCCCAATGGAGCAAGCCGCCCAACACTTGAGATGGCTGCGGGGCAGCCGAAAACCCAACCCAAACCTTCCACGCCACACTTTCCAGCTTGGCATACTACAAAAACTGTCCCTGCCCCACCTTAAAAGTTCCCTAAGCCTCCAGGAACTCAATGAATACCTCCCTGGGGTAAAGAACCCCGCCAGTCTGGCAGCCCCCGTTCTCCAAAGATCCATAGACATATCAGCGTAGATGACCCTGAATGGGGCAAGATCCCAAATGTGCAGGTCCCTGTCGAATGGCGCCCTACCCAGCACTTTAGCCACGAATGCCTCCCAGTTGTCGTGGTCTGCCTTACCAGGTAGGGAATTCCCTCTGTCTATCTCACTCTCCTCATCAATAATTGAGCCAAGGTATCACCACCCAACATACCCAGGAACAACTTTTTCTCCCAATTGTCTGATACCGTCAGCCATCGTGCAGCATGTTGTAAATGGCCCGCATAATAGTAATGCTGCATATCAGGCAGGACGAGTCCATCATTCGCCATATCCCGTTTAAGTACTGACAAGGCCACCCTACTACGATGTCCGGCACAGACCAGGGAGATAAGCAAACTGTCTAACTTCCAGAAAAAGGAGGAACAGATCAGGAACATGGCATTCCGAACCAGATGAATGCAACGCAGAAGAAAAACCATCTTCGCTACAGCCTCCCTACCCATCAAAGACAGAGGCACTCGACTCCAAAATGTACTGACCCCCAGAGAATGGTCATAACTTTATCCTCGTTGAGGCATCTATATGTTTCCTCCGTATGGGCCACCCATATACCCAAATATCTAAAGCCTTCTAATTCCCAGCGGAGGCCACCGCAGGCATTCAATCAGCAGGAACACCCCACTAAGCTGCCCATTGGAAACAGGAGCGAGTTAACAACATTAGCTCGGAGGCCCGACACCACACCAAAGGCCTCAAGGAGCCCCATCAAGACCAGTACCACCCGGGCAGGTGTCTGGACATATATCAACGCATCATCCGCGTAGAAAGAGAGAACGTGGGTAGAATCACCAATCTTAATCCCCCATCGCTCCATCACCCCACGCAGCAGAATCACCAACGGTTCAATGCACAGGCGAATAGTAGCGGCTATAGGGGGCAGCCCTGACTGGTACCCCTTCCCACCTCCCACTCTCCCCATAAGTCTCTCCCGATTCAAACCCAAACTGAAGGGTTGGTATACAAAAGGCGCACCCAACTTTAAAAGGTAGGACAAAATCCCATTCCTCGCACCACAGCCATAAAGTATGGCCACTCCACTGTATCAAATGCCTTTTCCAAGTCGAGTGACACTAAAGCCAAGTCAGAAGCACAGTTCATTGTTTCATGCCATACATGAGTGAGCCTACGAATGCTAACAGTGGTACTAAGTGCAGGCATAAACCACATTGATCTTCATGGACTAGTGTGTGGACCACCGTCGATAGCTGCATTGCCAACACTTTGCATAGTATTTTAACATCAGTATTCTGCATTGTGAGGGGCCTGTATGAAGATGGGTGAGCCACATTCCTCCCAGGCTGGGCAACAGACAGATAACCCCATCCCTCATCGTACACGGTAGTATCTCGCTATCCCGAGCCTCACGGAAAACATCTAACAGCTTTCCTTTCAGAGTGGCAGAATAAGCTTGATAAAACTCTGCAGGAAATCCATCCCCCTCAAGGCTCTGGATCTGCTGAGGGCCTGAATAGCTACCCCTAGCTCCTCCACATCTATCTCACTCTCCAATTCCTGCACAAGCTCAGGGGCCAGCTTGGGCAGCCCCACTCCATCCAAGTAACCCCCCGTACTCTCAGGCGGACCTGCCACCCCAGCACTGTACACTCTGCGAAGGTGCTCCACGAATACCTGCAGGACATCTTGACAATTAGGTACAAGGTCCCCATTTAGAGTGCCAATCCGCAGAACATAGGGGAATTCCTGTTCCCATCTTAATATCCATGCAATCCATGATTTGTCCCCTTCTCTACGAAGTCACTGACAATACGCAGTGAGCGTGTACCTGTTCAATGAGTCCCATGCCAACTGCACTTCGCGCTACACCTATAGCATCTCCTGTCACACCTCCTGTAATGTCTCCCCAGAGCATAACAATTGAAACAACAACCATTGTGCATCCATAAAGTATCATGCTGTCAGGACCCACAGCCTAATCCCAACCCTTTGAAACATGGCCAACAACTTATAGTACAGAGAGGCATTTCCACCCCCAGATCATATAACGTCCCAAATGGTGACCAATTACTTCAAGTCGAAGCATCCATATTACCACCAGCCCCCCTCTCTGATGAAATCTGCACTCCACCCCCACAACGCCGGAGCAGGCAAGAGAGACTGGGTAGAAAGAAAAAAGCAAAGGGGAAAGCAGATCAGAAACATAGTGTACACAATACAGTTAACATTTATACAATCAAGTTCCAGTTCCAACAACTTCCGCCTCCCTTGCATCAGCCGTCTCCATTGATTCAATTGTCTCATCCTGATGTGTCAGTGCCATCGTGCCACCGTCCTGAATTTCGACCCTGGTCTGACTCGCCCACTCTCTGTCGACAACTCCAACTGTCCGGCCGCCTCCTGAGACCTTCAATTCGACCTACGAGCCCCCCTGTGCAGCTCCATCTTCCTTCCTCCGGGGTCTAGCTTCCCCATGAGGTACCTTGTCCCATATCTCCAGCCATTTCCACACACCAGCATGTCAAAAAAGTGGAACTTGTCGGCATAAAGGACCTTTAGCCAGGCAGGATGCAGCAGCATGTAATGTATGTTACGCAAGCGTAGCTTGGCCTTGACCTCCAGGAATCCCCTCCTGGATCCCTGTACTTTGTTGGTGTCATCCGGATATATTGAAATCTTATGATTGTCAGAGTGAACTGACTCCATTTCTCGACTGGCCCGCAGGATGCAATCTCTGTCCTTATCGTTAAGTATGTAGGCTATGGTGGCCCTCGGGAGCACTCCTGGCCGAGGGGTGCACGGTGCGCCCTTTCGATCACAAATATTAGGGACCGTTCAATGGGTTTGAGTACCTCTATCGGGACCCGGGTCCCAACCCACCATCAGGGCCCAGTGTTCCCTCGCTACTGTCAATGATGCTGTGCCAGACGGGGACCCCCAGATCAAATAGAGACACCTTCAGCGGCCGTTCTTGGAAACGCTCCAAACTCCTGGTACCGCGGGCCAGCCCCTCCTCAGCATAGGGTCCCTGTCAGTCTTCAGGCCCCAGAGCAAGGGCCCACCCCATCGCACTCACCTCAGGGGCCCTGGTGTCGCTGCACCGCGACCTCTGCTGTAGAACCCAGGCAGTTCCAACCCCGGTCCGGCTCCCGGCTATGCCACTCTGCCGCCCCCCACCCCCTCTCCAGCAAACATGCGGGTGCGCCCGCACATCAGGCCAGATGCTCCGGGCAGAACACCGCATGGGCAGATGGAGATGAGCTTCTCCCACCTCCGCCACGCTCACCTCTGGCCCTCTCTCCTGCTCGCCTCTCCCTCTCAGGCCGCCAGCCCTAGCCGCAACAGGCCTGACCAGGCCCGGCACCAGTGGGCAGACTCTAGGCTCCAGCTGCAGCCCTCAGCTAGGCCGCAAGCACCAGCAACGCACTCATGGCCCTCCGCCGTTGGCAGGGAGCCCCACAAACCCCCAGGGCACTCGGGAGAGGCACTCCAGCCATCAGCGAGCCTTCATGATATGCCCAGTTGGGCAGGATAACTTGTAGGATTTCGTAGAGGACACAGGAGCCTCTCAAAGGTGTGTCCTTTTGGCCATCTTGTGTGGCCACACCCCCACGTACTTCAGTGTTTAGTGGGTGCATCAGTGTATGTGTTGGTCTGTGAGTGGGTGCATGAGGGTGTCAGTGGGTCTGTGAGTGGGTGCGTGAGTGTCTGAGTGTGTCTGTGAGTGGGTGCCTGAGTGCCTGAGTGGGTCTGTGAGTGGGTGTGTCAGTGTCTGAGTGGGTTTGTGAGTGGGTGCGTAAGTGTATGAGTGGGTGTGTGAATGGGAGAAATCGATTGAAAGAGGGAAAGAGAAAAAGAAAGTGAGAGGGAAGGAGATAGAGGTTTTTTTAGGCTTTAATATCTCATATACTTAGAATGAGATATTTGTGTTTGATTTAAAATAATAAATGTATTTATTATTTTAAATAAACTATAATATATTTTGTTAATTAAAAGAAATTGAGGGAAATGAGTCCAGCTGGTCTCGAACCCTCAAATCTCAGTGCTACCGTCACACTGAGCTGTGGGAGTTTATTTATTAATTTTATATTATTTGCTCTTTATGGGCTTTCTGGGCCCTTGAAGGCTCCCTAGCAGTTCCTACATATTTTTTTATTTATATATTTATTTATATATTTAAAAAAATATAATACAAAGCTGTTACAGGCTACCTGGCACTGAGTGGGAAGCCTTCGCAGTGCAATTGCTTCAGAAAGCACAGAGCTGCTTTGAAAGCATTTCATGTCTGTCCCATGCACGCATCCAGGGGATAGAGATGAAAGCTTCAGTTATTGACAGCGGGAGCTGCTTTACAGGTCCCGCTGTCAAAATCAGAAGCAAACAGCTATGTCTCAGGTCATGGGCACCCCGGGACATAGCAGGAGCCGGCACTGGGGTGTGGCGGTCCCCCGGGCCATCAGTGGCTCTAACGAACAGATAGCCCTGGGGGATGGTGGTGCCCAGGGCTTGGGGGTCCTTTAGGGACCACCTTTGTTTTCTTAAAAGATTTGCCCTGGGGTGGTGGTCTTCTCCCGCATGATATTATGTGAACGCCCCGGGGTGGTGGAGGTCTTCGGGGCAGCAGAAGGGAGCCAGGGAGCCCTGGGGGGGGGGGCGGTCCCCAGGGCAGCAGGGGGGCCACAGCCCCCGCATACAACTAACAAGTCTCTGGAAGCTGGCAGTCCCTGGGGCAGTAAGAGGAAGCCAGGAGCCCTTCCCTCGGCTTTTATACACATAAGCCCCCGGGACTTGCCCCAGCGGGGGGGCAAGATACTAGCGCTTCATTGTTTTCAATTTTATGGCAGATCCATGGATCCACCATGACTCTGTCCATAAAATAAAATTAAAAAATGCTTTAGACCTGTGGTGGTCCCTTTGGGACTCCACCACTAGAGCTAAGGGGTCACAGTGTTCGTACTCTGGCACCTTTTCTTTATTTTTTACTTTTGGCTCACAACACTTCAACGGCTTATGTTGTTGAGATGTTATCAGCCAATCAGATCTCTGCACAAGAGCGGGAGGGGTTGCGGAGCTTCTCTTCCTTAGCTATACACATTTGGATTTTCTTTAATTTCTCTAAAACTGCTGAACAAAATTACTCCAAAACACAAAAAACACTGTTTCTGGACCAGGACCTACCTTCCTGCCAAATGTGGTGTAATTCTGGAGAGTAGTATTTGTGCTATTGCTGTTCAAAATCCCTATAGAAAAATGAATGGGGAAAAATGTGTTTTGCGACCCCCCCTGTTTCTCGCCCCCACCATGGATGGATCACCTCAAAACTTTCCAGGCAGCAGCTGACGGGACTGGCAAACCTTCTTGGAAAGTTTTGTGAAGATTTGTCAAGTGACTCCAAAGATATAGGCAAGTAAAAAAATGAATTTTATATAGAAACTAGGTCCTAACAATAACTACCTAGTGGCAACTTCCACTAGGTATTTTATATATATATATATATATATATATATATATATATATATATACACATATATATATAGTCTACCTCTCACCCATAAGTAGCACTCGTCAACAAACCAAAAGCCAAAAACACCTCAGCTCTTCTCCATTAGAGAGTTTTAGCCCACACTAGGTACCAATTGGTCCTGGTTTGAGGAGGAAGCCCAATGATGAAGCATGCCACCCTCAGGTGGGCGAGGGTTCTCGTCCTAAAGGAAGCATTCTCCCTTACACAACAACAATAATATTTTTTCCCCCTTGTTTACTAACCTAAATTTTTGGTGTGTGCACATTTATTGAAAGCACACTGCATATGTAAACATGAATTAATTTATTCACATTTTGCAGTTATCCTAACATTATACATGCACCGATGAAGGGGTGTTAGACGTACACATTGAAAATGATTAGCTAAAGTTGGCTTAACTAGGCCATTATTCAAAAATGCAATGTATTCTTTCAATGCTCTGCATGTTTCTTCTTTTGCAGGTGCACATTAGTGATTTCTTAGTTAGAGAAAGGAGTATTGAGTATTGGAGATAGAGAGGCCTGAGAAGAGAAATCTTGGCATGAATAAGTCAATTTAATGAGTAGAAGAGGCTTCCTATTCATCGTGTATCAAGAACAATAGTGTTCAAGTTAAACTTAGTAATTTGAGCTTCGTAGAATGGGAAAATCAAAGCATGTTGCAGATGCACCTTGTGGGAAAGAGAAATAACTGGGGTTTTGGAACACATTCAGAGATATGGATGCTCCCAGACCTCTCCACTTGAAATTAGTGTTCACATTGTTAGAATTATGGCAGATTCATTTGGACTTGGAGAGGCACAGACCTTGATATTTTTTTGGACAAAATGGAACAGATTCAGACTAAACCTAATGTTAAGGAGAGGGACGTAACTTTGGTAGTAGGTGCAAATAAAGCAGCATGTAGAAAAAACTTTCTCAGTAAATTTACCATTAATACAGAGAAGGAAACTATTGAGTGTATTGGCCAAATAAAGTCAGGGGCTCCATCAGATCCCTGTCCCCCAAATATAGTTCATGATATAGCAGAAACAGGGACTCCTCCTCATACTAAACTCTTGAATTCCATTATTGACTCAGGAGAATTCCCGATTGAACCGAGGAAGCTTTAATCCTTCCATTATTGAAAAAATCCTTGCTAAATCCCACGGTACCAAAGAACTACCCCCATCACTCGTTTACCTTTTCTAGCAAAAATCCTGAAGAAAGAAGTACATGAATATGTTGCTCTTTTTTTTTTTTTTTTTTAATGAAAATGATATACTAGACTCTGCTCAATTCGGATTTAGACCAAACGATAGTACACAGTCAGTGTTGGTAGTAGCTACAGAGGAGCTGAGAAGCATTTTAGATAATGGTGGGAGGGCAGCAAATACTCTGCTGGATCTATCGGTAACCTTCGATACAGTGAGCCATGTGATCATGCTGCAGTACCTGGTAGAAATTGGAATTGGCAGTACGGCTCTTGAGTTATTTCATTCCTTTCTATCACATAGACAGCTAACAGCTGCCCTGGGGAATTTTCTTTCAAAAGCCTTTTCAGTACTGTGTGGTGTTCCCCAGGGCCATCACGAATTATAATTATTTTTAAATTTTACATGTGCCTTATAAGCCAATATGTTGTGTTGGATGCAACTTTTCAGCGACTATGACTTTGTGGTTCAGTTCCAAAAAAGAATGGGAATGTAGATGCACTATCCAGATGAGTGGTATAATTAGTAATAATGCTGAAGGGCATTCTGACAGGGCATAGCCTTATCCCTCTAAAGCTGATGCAGGTAACTGCATCCAGACATAACAGTTCTTTGCATCCACGGTTTCAACATATTCATAAAGCAGTTTAAAATAAGCATTTGATGAATAATCTCCTCTAGATACATCTAAATGCAAAGCCTTCTAATCTAGTGCATGCGAATGTCAAGGTTTACACTGGGCTTACCGCCGAAGTTGATGAGAGTTGGGGAACGACCCCGGTTCCGGCAGGTTCCGCTCTGGCCGACGTAGGGGCGACCCCTTCCGGTAGCCACGGTGCTGTTTGACAATAGCAAGCCACTACAGTCCGTGCCCTCCAGAAGGAGTCCCAGAGGAAAAACCCCAAAAGGGTCAAAAAACTCCAACAGGAACTCCCTGAAACAGAAGGAGGACACAAGGACGTTAGAACTGAAGATCCGAGAGTACAGGAATACTGGAGACAAAAGACAGGTCAAGAATAACTGGCTTCACAAGAGGAAACCAGCCAGAGCGTGACTACCACCAAAGGAGTATTGCAACGCAATGAGAAAGAAGCTAAAGTCCCCTTATATACCCATAGACAGGAAGTGAAAAACAGGAAGTAGAATTACCACCATCTTGGATTGGGGAAAAGGTCATGTTTAATGATAGGGAACAAGTGCATAGAAAAGGAAAGCAATGCATGCAGGGAAGAGATGATGTGAACAGCATGCTGGGAAAGGAGGAAGCATGCATAAAAAGAAACCATGTGTATGCAATCGGCTTTTGCCTTTGTGACCGGTAAGTAAGGGACAAGAGGGTTTCTACATTATGTAAATGCACCTAGAATGTTAAGCGCACTAAGGGCCAGATGTAGCAAAGACACTGCGACTCGCAAACGGCGAAAATCGCCAATTGCGAGTCGCAAATGCGTCTTTGCTATGTTGAAATGCATTTTGCGAGTCGGAACCGACTCGCAAAATGCATTTCCGAGTCGCAAATAGGAAGGGGTGTTCCCTTTCTATTTGCGAGTCGCAATGGTATGCATTTTCATTTGCGACTGCGATTGCGGTCGCAAATGAAAGCGCAGTTACCATCCACTTGAAGTGGATGGTAACCCAGGCGCAAACGGGAAGGGGTCCCCATGGGACCCCTTCCCCTTTGTGTCTGGCACAAAAAAAAAAAATCAGAGCAGGCAGTGGTCCAATAGACCACTACCTGCCCTGAAAAATACCGAAACAAAAGGTTTCGTTTTTTTTTTCAAAGTGCAGCTCGTTTTCCTTTAAGGAAAATGGGTTGCACTTTGAAAAAAAAAACTGCTTTATTTAAAAGCAGTCACGGACATGGTGGTCTGCTGTTCCCAGCAGGCCACCATCCCAGTGAGTGCCCTGAATCGCTATGGGGTCGTAAATTGCGACCCACCTCATTAATATTAATGAGGTGGGTCTTTGCGACCCCATAGCGACTCGCAGAAGGTGTCTGAGACACCTTTCTGCATTCCAAATTGCGAGTTGCAATTTGTGAGTCGCTGGGACTCGCAAATTGCAAGTCGCAATTTGGAAGTTTGCTACATCTGGCCCTAAATGCGCTATACGCTATACGCTATGCGCTCGGAGTCTCTTCCCCTGCCGCATCTGCCCTTGAGGTGATAAACAAAAGAAGGGAGCGCGGCGAGTGCCGCGACCCCTGACCTGAGTCGCGGCTTCCCTCGCGGCCCGCCTGCAAGCCGCGGCTTCCCCCGTGGCTTGCCTGCGGGCCGGGGTGTTTAGCGAGTGCCGTGCCGCAGCGGCTTGTGCTTGCGGCCGCGGCGCGACAGTAGGTCCCCTCCCCGAGGCCCCAGGTTTGTGAGGGAAGAGCCGGAAAAAGCGACGGACCAAAAGAGGAGCATGAACCGAATGGGCATCTTCCCAGGAACTGTCACTCATAGGATAGCCCTTCCAATGAATAAGATATTGGAGGCGTCCATGGAAAAACTGAGAGTCACAGATTTCCTGGACCTCGTACTCGAGCACATTATCAATCAACAGAGGGGGAGGACAGGAGAATTGTCTGTGAAAAGGATCAGGAAGGTAAGGTTTGAGTTGAGAGACATGGAACACAGGGTGTATCTTCCAAGTCTGGGACAGGCGAAGACGCACAGACACTGGGTTAATCTTTTTGAGAATCAGGAATGGACCATAATAACGGGGTTTAAATTTGTTCTGAGTAAGTCGGAGAGGTAGGAATCTAGAGGAAAGCCAAACTTTATCATGGACCTGATAGTGAGGAGCCTCACAACGTCTCTTATCAGCCATCTTTTTCATGCGTGACTTAGTGGCCACAAGGTTGGAATGGATAACACGTTGGACACCCCGTAGCTGTCGAACATAGGAGGAGATGGCAGGAAGATTGGAAGTATCTTTCAGGGGAGTTGGGAAGGCCTTAGGATGGAAACCGTAAGAGCCATAGAAAGGGGAGACTTTCGAGGCACTGTTTATTGAGTTGTTGCAGGAGAATTCTGCAAGTGGTAAATAGGTAGACCAATTACTCTGCGTAGCATTGCAGAAGGTACGTAAATATTGTTCGAGGCCTTGATTTAGTCGTTCCGTCTGTCCGTTAGTTTGAGGATGGAACCCTGATGATAAGGCCACTTCGATTCCCAAGGTCTTACAGAATTGTTTCCAGAATCGGGAGATATATTGAGGACCCCTATCCGATATAATGAACTGAGGTAATCCATGAACTCGAAAGACTTCTTGTGTAAAGATTTGACTTAATTCCTTTGCCATTGGTAACTTTCTTAAGGCAGTGAAATGAGCCATTTGAGTGAAGGAGTCCACGGTTACCATAATTACTTGATTTCCCACTGAAGAGGGTAAAGAGCACATGAAATCTGTGGAGATAGTGTGCCATGGACCTGGGGGAACTGGTAATGGGCGAAGTAACCCTACTGGTTTAGTATGGGGAGTCTTGGCTTGAGCACATACAGGACAGGATGATACATAATCTTCAGTATCTGTCTTGAGAGTTGGCCACCAGAAGGAGCGAAGCAAAAGTTCTTGGGTAGCTTTCATTCCTCGATGACCTGCGATGGGGGAATCATGGCACATACATAAGGCTTCAGTCTGTACTAGCTTAGTGGGTAAGAACAGGGCCTTATCATGGTAATAATACCCTTGATCTATATGAAGTTGCGGACGCAACTTCTTCAGCTCTGTATCTTCTAGACGGGAATATTCGGACTTGACTTGGTCTAAAAAAGTCTGTACTAAACCAATGATCTTGTTATTGTCAAATAGGTTCTGTACAGGAGAATCGTTACACTCAGGATAACGTCGAGACAAAGCATCAGCCAGGATGTTCTGAGAACCAGGGATGTATGTGATATAAAAGTCATATTGGCTGAAAAAGAAAGCCCATCGAGCCTGCCGGCCATTCTGACACTGAAAGTTTCTCAAGCATTGTATATTTCTGTGGTCTGTTCGGGCTTCAAAGAGTTCTTTCGAGCCCATCAGAAAGTGTCTCCATTCTGTGCACGCGGTCTTCAAGGCGAGTAATTCACGTTCTAGCATGGAATAGTTCCGCTCTGAATCGGATAAAATGTGTGACAGGTAGAATACAGGGTGCTCTAAATCATCATCGTCTTGTTTTTGCAGTAAGGCAGCCCCAATGGCTCTTTCTGAGGCGTCTGTGACAACAATAAATTGTTTGTTGGTGTCTGGGTGTCGTAGAATAGGAGCTTGAATAAAGGCTTTCTTTAAGTCTTGAAAGGCTAACTCTGCTTCTTGTGTCCAACAAAAGCCCTTCTTTAGATGGTCTTTTTTAAGGGTTTGAGTAATGTAACTGGTTCTCTGGGCAAAGTCTGCTATAAATTGTCGATAGAAATTGGCTAATCCCAAAAAACACTGAGGGGGTCATTCCGACCCTGGCGGTAAATACCGCCAGGGCCGGGGTCCGCGGGAGCACGGCCAACAGGCTGGCGGTGCTCCTTTGGGCATTCTGACCGCGGCGGTACAGCCGCGGTCAGAAACGGAAAGTCGGCGGTGTACCGCCGACTTTCCGCTGCCCAGGGGAATCCTCCATGGCGGCGCAGCTTGCTGCGCCGCCATGGGGGATTCCGACCCCCTCACCGCCATCCTGTTCCTGGTGGTCTCGACCGCCAGGAACAGGATGGCGGTGAGGGGTGTCGTGGGGCCCCTGGGGGCCCCTGCAGTGCCCATGCCAATGGCATGGGCACTGCAGGGGCCCCCATAAGAGGGCCCCACTTTGAATTTCAGTGTCTGATTAGCAGACACTGAAATTCGCGACGGGTGCTACTGCACCCGTCGCACACCTTCCACTCCGCCGGCTCCATTCGGACCCGGCTTCATCGTAGAAGGGTGTTTCCCACTGGGCTGGCGGGCGGCCTTTTGGCGGTCGCCCGCCAGCCCAGTGGGAAACCCAGAATGACCGCCGCGGTCTTTTGACCGCGGTACGGTCTTCTGGCGTTTCCCGCTTGGCGGGCGGCTCCCACCACCCGCCAAGCTTGGAATGATCCCCTGAGTCTCTTTGATGGAAGAGGGAGATGGCCAATCCAATATAGCTTGCACCTTGTCTGAATCCATGGCGACCCCAGTTTGGTTAATGCAATATCCCAAGTATTTTACCTCTGTCTGATCAAACTCGCACTTCTCGGGTTTGCAAAATAAATGGTGTTGTCTGAGTCTCTCTAGAACTTGGAGAACATGTTTAGAGTGTTGCTCTGGGTGGACAGAAAATATTAAAATGTCATCGAGATAAACAACCACTGTTTGTTATAGAAGATCGGAAAAAATAGAGTCCATGAACCTTTGAAAAATGGAAGGGGCATTGGTGAGTCCGAATGGCATTACTCGATATTCGTAGTGACCAAAAGGTGTTCTAAAGGCGGTCTTCCACTCATCCCCTTCTTTGATCCTTAAAAGATGGTATGCTCCTCTGAGATCCAGCTTGGTGAATCTCTTTGCCCCTCTGACCGCTTCCAGAATGTCCTTAATAAGGGGTAACGGGTACCGATCCTTAATGGTGATCTTGTTTAATCCTCTGAAATCAATACAGGGACGCAAATCTTTCGTCTTCTTAGGCACAAAGAAGAGAGGAGCCCCTGCAGGTGAAGAGGAGGGAGCAATCAATCCGCTCTGTATGTTCGCATCAAGGTATTCCTTAAGAATCTGCTTCTCAGGTTCTGTTAGAGAGTACATTCGCCCAAAAGGAACCACTGTATCTGGTTCTAAAGGAATGGCGCAATCGTATTCTCTATGGGGTGGCAGTTCAGGTTTTTCTGGCTTCTGGAACACATCGGCATATTCTTGATAATGACTGGGTACTCCCTGTAGGACGTTAATAGAACATCCCACCTTAGGGGTTGCTGCTAAAAGACCTTTTGGGGACCAATAATCACCTGCTAGGTAGCAGTGGTGTTGGCAGAAGTGAGAAGATAAAGAAATAGTTCTTGTTTCCCAGTTGATGTAAGGGTTGTGCCGTGTGAGCCATGGGATTCCCAGGATCATGACGTGATGTGGTGATGAAATTAAGTCAAACAAAAGATTTTCTTGGTGTTTCCCAAATTGGAGACAGAAAGTAGGGGTGGTATACTGTACGGGTCCTGAGGCCAAGAGTGATCCATCCACCGTGTGGACTTGTTCTGGTACTTCCTTAGGTATTGGTGCTATCTGTCGTTCTTTTGCCCATGCTTCATCTAAATAGATACCACTGGCTCCGCTGTCCAATAAGGCCAGAGTTCTTTCTTCCCGGCCATCAGTTAAGTGAAGGATAACTGGTAAAAGGAAAAGAGCAGTCCCTTCCTCCCTGGAAGAACAAATGGAAGGTATTTCACAATATCCCGTCCTCACCCTTCTCACTGAGGACGGGAGCTGGCGTTTCCCAAAGGCTTGGCTGGACGAACGGGGCAGGTGCGAATTAGGTGACCAGCTGCACCACAATACAGACAAAGGGGGTCATTCCGACCCTGGCGGTAAAATCCGCCAGGGCCGGGGACCGCGGATGCACCGCCAACAGGCTGGCGGTGCATCCCTGGGCATTACCGCCGGTTTCCCGCTGCCCTGCTGCTTGCTACGCCGCCATGGGGATTCCGACCCCCTTACCGCCATCCTGTTCCTGGTGGTTTTGGCCGCCAGGAACTGGATGGCGGTAAGGGGTGTCGTGGGGCCCCTGGGGGCCCCTGCAGTGCCCATGCCTATGGCATGGGCACTGCAGGGGCCCCCGTAACAGGGCCCCACCTAGATTTTCAGTGTCTGCCATGTAGACAATGAAAATCGCGACGGGTGCAACTGCACCCGTCGCACCCTTTCCACTCCGCCGGCTCCATTCGGAGCCGGCATCCTCGTGGAAGGGGGTTTCCCGCTGGGCGGGCGGGCGGCCTTCTGGCGGTCGCCCGCCTGCCCAGCGGGAAACTCAGAATAACCGCGGCGGTCTTCTGACCGCGCAGCGGTATTCTGGCGGCTTCCGCCGGCCCTGCGGTTACCGCGGCCGGCGGGAGTCAGAATGACCCCCAAAGTCCCTTCCTTCGTCTGTGTTCTCGTTCACTAGCTGATAAAGGTCTTCGAGCCATATCGATTTGCATCGGCTCTTCCTCGGTAGCCCCCTTAGGTTCAGGATGGACTTCTTCGGTACGATGAGGGAAGGTGCGAGACTGAGAGTGATGGCAAATGACTCTTCTTTTTCTCCATTCTTCGCTCATTCAACCGATATTCTATCGTCAGGGTCTGATCCATCAACCCTTTAAGGTTCTCTATTCTAGCAGAGTGCACCAGTTCATCCTTAATGTCCTCTCTGAGACCCCTGCGGAACAGAGTCACCAAGGTACGTTGCACCCAGGACGTTTCTGCTGCCAATTGTCTGAAACGGGTGATGTATTGTAATACATCTTGATTTCCTTGTTGGATATCGCAGAGAGCTTCTTCTGCTGAAGACTCGAGTCCTGCGCTCTCAAACATCTGTTTAAAGGTAGTGACAAAGTTGGAATAATGAGACAGGCAGGGGTCATTTCTCGTCATTAAAGGAGTGGCCCACGCCAAATCTGGCCCAGATAGGGCGCTAATCAAATACCCCACCTTGGTCTTGTCTTGCACAAATTGTGAGGGGCGAAAGCAATGCATGCAGGGAAGAGAGGATGTGAACAGCATGCTGGGAAAGGAGGAAGCATGCATAAAAAGAAATTATGTGTATGCAATCGGCTTTTGCCTTTGTGACTGGTAAGTAAGGGACAAGAGGGTTTCTACATTATGTAAATGCACCTAGAATGTTAAGCGCACTAAATGTGCTATACGCGGCAGGTTCGAGACCCGACTCGGAGTCTCTTCCCCTGCTGCGTCTGCCCTTGAGGTGATAAACAAAAGAAGGGAGCGCGGCGAGTGCCGCGACCCCTGACCTGAGTCGCGGCTTCCCCCGCGGCCTGCCTGCAAGCCGCGGCTTGCCTGCGGGCCGCGTTGTTTAGCAAGTGCCGTGCCGCGGCGGCTCGTGCTTGCGGCCGCGGCGCGACTTCAAACTATTGTACTTGGGACTCAGGGTTAGAGGGGTAAGCTCAATTACTGTAGAAGGTGTGGGTGAAGATAATCCTACAAAAAATGATCAATACCACAATATTGACGAGCAACACTCTTCCTAATATATATCTACGTCTATGTGTGTTATTAGTTTGCATAACTTCTCTAGAATCAGACCATTGAGTAGAAATTAGCAGCAAACAGTGAGAATCAGACAGGACTTATTCCTGTAGGAGAGTCCACTCCAAGATTGCTCAACCCTAACATGTCTAATTGGAATTCACCTCAGGGTGTTATCAACTGTAGTCCCAGAGAGAGGGTAGAGTCTAATATCCCTGTATTACATAATGGTATTAATTCCTGAGCGCTTGATGATTTGATTTGATTTCACAATGGGTCCCCAGGAGCAGGTGAAGGCTCAGGATTAAACAGGATTAAACAGAGAAATTATTCAGACCCAGTGAAGGAAAATGGGTTGCATGTGGCCAAATTAAATTTAGAATTGGATGGGATGATACACGGAAATCTTGATCTTTCCCATTTAAACACTTATCAAGAGGAGAAGCTTGTTTCTGTGTAAAGATGTTACTAAACTTGCAGGATAAGCTCATGATAAATTGTCTGAATTAGCCCAAACTTGTGGGATAGATTTAAATGAAACAAGGTAATTGCAGAAAAGTTATTGTGCATGTTTTCATGAGAATGACAATTGTGTTATGATAACAACAGGAATAAAAATGCAAATTAAAGAATTAATTGTAGCATATGAAAATGAAGTGAGTTGGATAGGTGGGATAGCAGATGGAAAAAAAAGAAAGAACAAAAGAAGCCGAAAAAGGGCCACCTCATTCTTTACAGGATGAAGAGGGTGCTTCAAATTTTCCAGTGAGGAAAGCGCCTGCTGGAGGTTATGTCAATGTGCCTTGGAGTATGAGTGATCTTACATCATCCACTAATGATTTTCCAAAATTAAAAGAGGAACCAGTAGAACGGTACAAGCAGGTTGAGCAGTTTGTGAAGATTTCACAAGTCTTGTGGGTAGATTTGAACACCTTCTTTGATACTGTGGCACAGAGTGACTTGTGGACAGAATGTAAAGCGGCTGTAGAGTGTCCAGAAAGGAAACCTCCGAAAAATCCAATAACAAATTCCCCTTCACGGTTGGTGATGAAAAGCTATCAGCAGATGATAACCTTCTTGAAAGGGATAATACCAGTAAAAGACATTGATTGGGTTAAACTTGACAGGACATGCCAAGAGCCCAAGGAGTCACTGCATGCTTCCTATGCGAAACTGTTGCAGGTGTTTAAGCAGCACAGTAGGATGGAGACTTTTGAAGCTAAAGAAATTTTGTGCCTCGGTTTGTGACAGGTATGACACCTGAAATCAGCTTGATGATTCATCAACATTTGATCTTTTGGCAGATAGAGACAGTCGACAAGATCCTGACATATGTGAAATATTGTAGTGATGAATTGGAAATGAAGCAGAAGCGGTTGCAGAAGAATTTGATGGTGGCACAGATGAAAGCAGCACAGACAGGAAGTCAGAGTCATTCTTTTGAAGGGAATGTTGGCTCTATGCAAGGAATATTTCAGCAGGGAGTTCCTAAGACGCAAGGTGGGAATGGGTCCCTGCAGCGAGGTAGAGGTCCTGGTGTTCTAGTTGACCTGAGTCCTGGGATTGATGTCGCAACTTTGAAGAGATTGAAACCTCATCATTATTGTATTAAGTTAGGCCATTGGAAGTGGATATATCATCTTGATCCCAATAGAATGATGAATGAGAATCAGGTTTAGAATTCAGGATTTGTACAGCCCCAGAGTAATAGCCTCAAACAGCCACAGAATTTACAGAGATTGAGAATGCAATGTTCTAATGTGTCCCAAGCTCCAGTGATGCAGGTTCCAAAAGCCCCATAGCCACAACAAAATGCAAATGGTCTCCAATTTAATTCAAATCAAGCCCCAACTTTAAGTCAAAACTCCTTCCAACATTAGAATCACTTCAACATTTTCCTGTGTTTGATGCATTCGAAGGCTACATTTCTGACCAATCACAATGACGGTGCCTCAGGGGGCAGGAAGATTGCATACTTGGTGCAGTCTTAGAGGTAGAACAGAGTGGTCCATTCATAGAAGGTGAGGTGAAAGGCCAGCCGTATCATTCTTGATCAATCCTGGTGCTACCCGCTCAACTGTTGAACAGTGAAAGTTCTAAAACTACCCCTCTCTGGAAAAGAATCCAAGTTGTAGGAGTTACAAATAAGCACGACAAACCCTGTAACAGAAGTAGTGTCTGTTAAAATAGGGTCCTTTGAGGAGAATCACCAGTTTGTGGTGTGTGATTCAAGTCCTGTGAATTTACTGGGGTGTGACTTATTGTTCATGTTAAATTGCAATATTTATTGCACACCAAAGGGTGCAGAGTTCCAGACCCATGATTAGGACATAGGCTTTAAATTGACGAATCAAAGGCCAGAGATTGAGTTTCATCCTTTAATGACATCTGAGGATTTACCACCGGATCTTAGAGTTTCAGTGAAGTGTGAGACTTTCCAGGGAAAGACATGGGTCTCATAAAGGGAGTTGAGCCTGTTTGCTTAAAAGTAAAACCTTATGCTGCGTATCCAAGAACCCCACAGTACAATCTGACACTGAAACAATAGCTGTGATCACTCCTATGATTGAGTCAATGATATGACAAGGCATTTTAAAGGAAATAAGGGGAAGCCCATGTAACTCACCCATTAAGGGTTTGCAGAAACTTAGCTGTAAGTACTACATAGTGCAGGACCTGAGAAGGATCAACAGTATTGTTATTCCCTGTTGTCCTGTGGTACCAAAACCAGATTTCATGTGAGGCTAAGTGGTTCACTGTCATCGATTTGTGTCAGACATTCTTTTCTGTTCCCTTGCATAAGCATAGTCAGACCCTTTTCACCTTTTTGGTTCCAGAACTGTGTTTTGGCATGGTGCAAAGTCCCACAATGGTATACAGAGCCCTTAATTTTTTTACCAGAACCTCAAAAAGAATCTTAAGGCCCTAATCATGCCCTATAACTCTGTCCTAATACAGTACATCGATGACATGTTAGTGGTGTCTGATACTTAAGAAGCTTGCAAGCAAGACACCATTGCATTAGTAAACCACTTAGCTGAGAATGCACATGAATGAGTAAGCTCCAGTATTGCCAGAAAGAAGCTCTTTCTCTCGAATATCACATTGAGAAGGGAGCGAGGAAGGTGTCACAAGAAAGAATCACAGCTATTCTTAAAATTAAAATTAAACCGCCAATCACCCAGAGAGAAGTCATGGTGTTTTTGGAATGGTGGGCTACTGTCGCCAGTGGATACCCAACTTTTCCCTAGTGGCCAAGCCTTCACAGAGGTTGACAAACAAGAATGTGTCTGATCCAATACCATGGGATAACGATTGCTTGGTTGCCTTCCGAGAGCTGAGAAAAAGTCTCTGTCATATCCCGACAATGGGAATGCCTGATTACAATAAAGCTTTTACACTTTTCTGCAGTGAGAGGGAGGGCTGCGCTCACTCAGTGCTTACACAGATGCACAGAAATATGAGATGCCCTGTGGGCAACTTCTATGATACTCTTGACCCTGTGGCCTCAGGACTGCCTGGCTGTCTTAAAGCTGTGGCAGCTGTATATGTGTTAGCATAGAACAATGCGAAAGTATTGTGATGGGATCACCACTAACTGTTCTTGTGCCACATTCAGTTGAGATATTGTTGATAGGTAATCGCACTCAGCACCTTACAAAGAACCACTTGACGACGTATGAAGAGATTATACTTGCAGATGGAAATGTCACTCTTGAATGGTGTGCTACTTTGAATCCTGCTACCCTTATGCCTCTCCCAGAGAATGAAAATGATGATGGGGAGGTTGAGCATGATTACCTCGATGTTATGGAACTATGCATCAAGTCGAAACTAGCTGTATGGAATGACCCACTGATTATGTACTGTTTGTGGAGGTGTTTTGTCTAAGAGACAATGAGGGGAAACTAAAGAGCTGCTTATGCAGTCTGTACGGTCTCAGAATCAGTCAAAGCTTCCTGACTTTCAGGGGTGTTTTCCACACAAGTGGCTGAATTGGTAGCTCTTACTAGAGCTTGCTGTGTCTCTGACCAGTTGAGAGTAACTGCATTTACAGATAATCAGAACAGCTTTGATGTCATTCATTATTTCAACCAGTTATAGTCACAAACAGGGTTTATGACATCATCTTTCTTTCAGAGTATATTATGAGACTACTGGAAGCCCTACAGTTACCTGCCAAAATCTCTGGTGCAAAATATTCTGCTCATCACAGTGATGATGATTATATGAATGTGGGCAACCTATATAGTGATGAGGTTGCTGGATATTGTGCATATTGGTCACAAACATTCAATGGTGAGTACATGAATGAATCCAAATGTGAGACCAACTATAACCTTTTGTTGTCCACAACTGATACCTAGGAGGACGTGAAGAGACAGCAGGAGGAATTGTCAGAAGCAGAACAGTAGGGTTGGATCAGAGCAGGATGTGTGAAGAGAGATGATATATGGGTCTGCAGATCAGTGTTGCCTGATAGCATGCTATCCCCAACGGCAAGGCATTTCCATGGACCCACTCATATTGGGAGGGATGTGATGATTAGGTTATTCAGACAGCATTGGTTCAACCCACAATTTAGATTGGTGACTGATAAATTGTGCCACAGATGTGTTGTATGTTAGCAGATGAATGTAGGTAAAATAACTCCCGTGACACTGAGCAACATAGCAAGATCAGAAGGGACACTCAACCGATGCAGATGTACTTAATCGATATGCCTGTGTGCAACGGACTGAGATATATATACTGGTGATTGTGTGCATCTTCTCACTTTGGGTAGAGACCGACCTGACCAGGAGAAATGACAGTCTCACAGTAGCCAAATTGTTGTTGAGGGAGCGGATACCTAGGTTTGGTGTTCCAACTTTGCTGGAGTCAGAACAAGGAACTAATTTCAATAATGAAGTCCTGAGAATGTTGTGTGCAGTATTACAGGTGGAGCAAAAAATATACTGCAGTTATTGGCCGGAGGGAGCTGGTATTGTGGAGTAGGTGAATGGAATGTTGAAAGTCCGATTGGCCAAAGTGTGTGCATCAGCATCTTTGAAATGGCCAGACGTGTTAATGAGTCACTGCAGTGTCCCTGACAAAAAAACAGGATTGTCGTCTCATTAGATAATCACCAGGAGAGCCATGAGAATGCCTGCAGTGCCTAGAAATATGTTTTTGACCATTAAAGCTGACATGGATCTTGACTATTGCAAGAGACTAGCTGATTTGGTCCATTCTGTGTCCTGCCATGTTGAAGCCATTAGCACCTCTCCACATCTAGGCAGTGCTATGACCTCAGTCCTTGCGACTGGGTCCTGGTGAAGAAGCAGGTTTAGAATCATGCCTGGAGCCTGGATGGCATGGACCATAACAGTTTATTCTAGTGACGAAAACAGCTATCAAGTATGGGGGTCTTCCCAACTGGATTCATGCATCTCATACTCGAAGAGTAGAGTGTCCCCTTGATAATGTGACAGTATCCCTTCCTGAAGTGCAACCCGCAACTTAGAGACAGCGAGATGAGGGAGTACAAAGTACTGAGAATGGGCAAGAGCCTAGGATAACACGTCCTCAGCTTAGTAGGGTCTTGATGAACTGTTATTTAAGAAGTCTTGGCCTGAACCGCTACCTGAGCCAGATTGAGACCCTGATGAACTGCCTAGTGCTGTGTCACGCAGAGTAGACACTGAGGACAGTTGGCCAAGGAGGCAGGAAAGAGATAGATTGTGATTGCCTCCAGAACGAGGACTGAACACTGTCCCAGAGGATACTCAGGAGTCTGACCTGAGTGACAGTGAAAGTGAGCAACCTGCACTCAGGAGATCAAAAAAGAGCTAGGGTGCCGTGTCGGACGTACTCATCCCCTAAAGGTACATACTTTGCTGATAAAGATGAAGGAGGGGAAACCTGTGGTTTAAAAGACAAAAGTGAAATCCCAGTTGAGCCTTTGTCAGTTTGAACTGCAAACTGATTTGAGTTTGAACTGTACTCTCATTGAATGAACTGACTTGAAAGACTATTGACATGATCATTTGAATTGAAATTTGATTTGTAAATAATAAAAACAACATTGTTTAAAGGAATTAAGAAGAGTTCCCCAGGTCTGAGTCAGCAGAAGGAGTGTAAGGGTGTCATTTAGAAGAAGTCAGAGTAGGGCTAAGAAAGTCTCATGAAGATTTTGTGTATAATTGTACAATGTTTTAACTTTGTTTTGCCATTAGCACAAGTAGAAATGTACAGAGAGGACTCTGTTTGCTGCTAATTACTACTCAGTGGCCTGATTCTAGAGAAGTTACCGAAACTAATAACACACATAGACATAGGTATAAGTTAGGAAGAGTGTTGCTTGTCACTATTGTGGAATTGATAATTTTTTGTAGGATTATCTTCACCCACAACTTCTACAATAATTGAGATTAACCCTCTAACCCTGAGTCCCATAGACAATAGTTTTCATGCACTAGATGAGAAGGCTTTGCATGTAAATGCATTTAGAGGAGATTATTCATCAAATGCTTATTTTAAACTACTTTATGAATATTGAAAAGGAGACCCAGCACATCGAAGTGTCCATTGATATCCACAAAATTATCACATTTCTTCAAAAATCACATAATTCAATAGAGTTCTTATGAAAACTTTTTGTTCTTTATTTATCCACAATGACAATACCTAATCCATCCTAGCCAACGCGTTTCGTCCAAACGGACTTCTTCAGGGCTATAAAAAATATACAAATACATAAAATATCAATCAATATAATATTCTATATACATCCTCCACCCATATCAAATATAAAATGCCGTGAAAAAATTAAAATCATCAATAATCACCATCATGGTAATTTTTTATTTTATTAAAGAAATTAAACTAATGACTTAACTTATAGAAAAATATAAATAGAGGGAAAAAGGGTAAAATAGTTTTTTAAATTTTAATTTTTTTAATTAATTGCAATAATTTCCAACATTGTCAGTTTTTTATTTATTTCTTCATTTCCTTCACTTCCTCCAAAGCCACCTATGTCATCTTATTATGTATTTTATTTTATTTTAAACTCTTCTTTTTTATATATATATATTTTTTTTATATATTTATTTTATTAAAAAAAACTATATCAAATGTTGTAAAAAAAAATTGTAAAAAAATGTGTTTCTTAATATAGTAATTGCATATATGTTACTTCCTACCAAGTGACAAACTTTATCCTCCACATTTAACTTAATTTTGGTTCTCAATTAGTTTTAATTACAAACAACTCCAAATTTCAAAGATTTATTTTGTATTCTTCTGATTCTCATCTTTCAATCTTTCCAACACTATTCCATTTCCATTAGAAGTAAGGCTACATATCAATTATGTATTGTCAATTGATCATCTACTAGGACAAAATAGAGATGGTACACACTATTACAGAAGAAACATCAACCCATACCTCATAATTGCAGTATGTAACGCGCTCCACGGCAGAACACCATCCGATCTCCTGACAATGAAACCGATTGTGTTCTCACACATCGTTTTTATACTTGCACTAACCATTTCCACCTGAAGCAAACTGAAACACTTCCTTTTGAGATATGTAACGGTGGCGGCCATTTTGAAATGGCACTTGGACCACACTTTTATTTTAGCTTTACACTGACGATTTCATATATATTATCATTTGGTCGCCCACTAAAACAAAATAGACTGTGCCTACAATAACATATGGCAAAAATGTCAATTATTACACCAGAAACACTGATCCATACCTCGCACTTGCAGCATATAATACACTCAACATGCTAATAAAATCTCATTTTTTAGCATGTGATGAGGGCAGCCATTTTGAAGATGCACCTTTTGCCATATATTTATATGAACTCTACATAAACGGGTTAAATACATGTTGTTATTTTATCATCTTATTACAACAATGTGTGCGTTTTTATACTTGTGCAATCACTAACATCTGGGGCAAACTAAAAACCCTTAGAAAACCTCATTTTTTAAACCATGTGAAAGTGGAGGCCATTTTGAAATGGCACCTTTTATGTTTAATAAACTTGGCATGCCAGTAAAATCTCTTTTGAAAACATATACTGGTGGCGGCCATTTTAGAAAGGCACCTTTTACCTTATATTTGTACAGAATCTACATAAGCAAATTTTATGTAAGTTGTTATTTTCATCGTCTACTAAGACAAAATAGACGTTATAATACTTGTGTGATCGCTTCCACCTGAAACAAGCAAAATGACCTCATTTTAAGACATGTAACAATAACAACGTTTTAAACCTCATTTTAAAATATGTAACAGTGGCGGCCATTTTAGAATCACACTTTTTATTTTCCCCACATTTATATTGATCATGTACAAAGAGTTCTAAAAGATATATTATTGTTTTGTCTTCTACTAAAAAGGATAAAATATACCTGCTACAACATATAACAATAATGCAAATTATTAAAGTGGAAACACCAGTCCATACCTCACGGTTAATACCTATAACGTGCTCCACTGCCAAAAGCCATCAGGCCACATATCACTAAGAAGTCGATTGTATTTTTATACATCATTTTAATACTCATACTAGACACTTCTACCTAACGCAGTTATAGAAAACCTCACTTTAAATCATGTAACAGTGATAGCCATTAAAAAGTGGCACTTTTAACCACACATTTCATAAAGTTCGCAAAAAATAATTAAATTCGCTATTAATATTTAATCCTTCTTGCACTGTTCGTAATCTATTTATCCATTTTGCCTCAGCTTTTCTTAATGTCAATTCCCTGTCGCCTCCCCTTTCATCATGATGTACATGTTCTAAACCATGAAACCAAATCTGAGTGTTGGTGGGATGGGAAGACTGTACGTGTGTAGCCACAGGATATTTGATATCTCTGTTTTTTATAGCTCTTATATGTTCCATCACTCTTGTCTTTAGACTCCGTATACTACTGCCGATTTTACAACATTTGATATATTTTTTTAATAAAAAAAAAAAAATTGTATATAAAAATGAAGAGTTTAAAATAAAATAAAATACATAATAAGATGACATAGGTAGTTTTGGAGGAAGTGAAGGAAATGAAGAAATAAATAAAAAACTGATAATGTTGGAAATTATTGCAATTAATTAAAAAAATTAAAATGTTAAAAAATATTTTAGCCTTTTTCCCTCTATTTATATTTTTCTATAAGTTAAGTCATTATTTTAATTTCTTTAATAAAATTAAAAATTACCATGATGGTGATTATTGATGATTTTAATTTTTTCACAGCATTTTATATTTAATATGGGTGGAGAATGTATATAGAATATTATATTGATTGATATTTTATGTATTTGTATATTTTTTATAGCCCTGAAGAAGTCCGTTTGGACGAAACGCGTTGGCTATGATGGATTAGATATTGTCATTGTGGATAAATAAAGAACAAAAAGTTTTCAGAAGAACTCTATTGAATTATGTGATTTTTTAAGAAATGTGATAATTTTGTGGATATCAATAGACACTTCGATGTGCTGGGTCTCCTTTTCAATGTTATGAGCCCATGGCTATTTGAGGTCTAGAGGGTTGGCCCTCACGACCCGTGCACCGAAAAGTGCCATAAATTGCATATATATGATAAAGGAAGAAGGTGCGGTTTCAATTCACCTTGATCCCCATTTTTTTTTTTAAGTGCTTTATGAATTTGTTGCCACCATTGGATGCAAAGAACTGTTATGTCTGAACGCAGTTACCTGCGTCAGCTTCAGAGGGAATTACCTATCACCATATTGCTCTTACGTATGGTGTCAGATGTAGTCTTATGTTAAGTTTGTTTTATGGAACGGGACATTTCCAGTATTATTTTTCGAATTCTGATTTGGTATTTATTGAAGTTCCTTGGTTGAAGCATGTGAATTGTAACTTCCAGGCTGAGACAATGGCTTTCTTAAACTGATCACAACAGTGGACACGGCTTATGTACATAGACACAGTTTGACATGCTCTTTACCTGAAGTTTCGAAGACATTTGTGGATTCAGTAGAAGACAGGAACTGGGTGTAGGAAAGTCCTCCTTTTTTGCCCTGGTCACCCCTAAACTAGACAGATACTGGTGGTTACTGACTCTCGGCTGTGCCATGGGTACTGCTTACCAGTCCCAGGGCCAGGGCTCTGTGTAAAGTGGATATGCAAATTAGGCTAATTATAATTGACAATATTAACCTACCTATAAGTCCCTAATATATGGTAGGGTATGTAGGTTTAGGGACCCAGGCATAGGTAGTGCACCCATTGGTGCACTGCTGAGGTGCACAGTGTCATTTTAAAGGCGAGTCTGCCTTGCTGGCTGCTTTTAAACTAAAGTTATATGCAAATTCTACTTTGGAATGAAAAGCATTTCCAAAGTCTTAAACTACCTTAGTTTTACACATAAGTCCCCCCTATGTTGTGCCCTATGTGCCACCAGGGTTGGGTGCCATGTAACTATAAGCAGTGACCTTATCAAAATAGTTTTATGAGCCCTGGTGAGGTAAAACAGACACATTTGTTTTTCCCTCATTGTAGTGAATGGCCTCCATAGTCTAGAATAGGAGACTTTATTTTAATTTATAATGTCCCCTTAAGTGTCAGATACATCACATTTGATATCAAATTATTTGTTATAATAAATCCCACAAAATTGTAGGATTTAATATAACTTTTTCAGGTAAGGGTTTTAAACTCTACCTAAAAAGTTGCCAACCTCAGCCCTGTAGTGCCCTTCTCTGATTGGCCAGCCTCTGGCAGCCTGGCCAGGCTGCCTTGATGAGGTGTGAAGTGGCCTGGGCTGAACACAAAGAGATGTGCCTGGGGAGGGGAACTTCCCTCAGCAGATGGAGAAGCAGGAAGGGGGGGCGGGCTGCCACAGAGGTCTTCAAAGGCAGGGAAGGACATTTGAAGCAACCCAGCACCTCCCTCACATCCTGAAAACCCAGACAATTAGGTGCTCTCTTGATTAGATTAGGAGAAGGCAGAAGAGGGGTGTGTTTAGGATTTTTAGCCACACCAGTGAGTGGGCTCCGCCAGATGTAACTTCCAAAAATCAGTTTCAGCCATGATGGATTTTTGAAGAGTGGTGCTCCCTGGGATTGATTCTTGCCACACTTCCCAGGAAGTGGTCATCACAGTGGGAAGGACCCTGCATCTGAATAGAGAACCAGGACCCCCCTGTTTTTCACCCAAGAGCAAGGATAAAACTGACAGAGCTGCACCCACACTTCAGATCCTTATCAGATCCCTGCAAGAAAGAATATCAGAAGAAGAAGGACTGCCCTGCTGGACCCCTGATCTGCACCTGGACAATGCACTCAGAAGGACTGCACCAGCTGCACACTTGGGCTTCACCGCAAGAAGAAGTTTGTCTGGCTTCAGTTGGTTCAAGGAGGGACTCCCTGTTCGCTACAGGTGAAAACTTGCTAACCAGAGTCCCCTGCACCAACTCCTGAAGAAACTGACCAGCTGACCACTGTCCAGTGGCCAATTTGGAGTTTTTGCCAGATGCATTCTGGGAGTTGTAGTCCGCACCCTCATGGAGCAACTCAGAGCTTCTGGAACCTTGGAGTGAGATGTGGACAGCAAAAGAACATTGAAAGACCTTCTGAAAGAAGATCCAGAAGTTTGAAGAAGTTTGAAGAACTTTTTGAAAAAAGCTCCATAAAGGGACCGACCCCCTGTGGCAACTCTAGCCAGCTTGCCTCAACCGCGACCTAGCCTAACTTGCAGGTTCGTCTCAGTGAAGTAAATCTCAGAAAAAGTGACTAATTCCGAACGTAGAAAGTTGATCGGAACCTCTCAGGCAGTGTATCCAAAGAGGGCTCCAGTGATGTCGGATCAAGATTCAGGTCAAAGGATTTTCATCTTGAAAAATCGATTAAGTCCAAACGTAGAAATCTTCACTGAAGGCTCCTGCTACGCGTATCAGAGGAAGGGCTCCAGGAGGTCGGATTGGACTGGCGACTTGGTCCCGCTGAAGAAAATCTTCAAGAAAACGACTAAGTTCAAAGGTAAACATTTGACCGAGGCCTCCTGCTTGCTATAGCTGAGCAGGGCTCCATTGCGGTCGGCATTAAACTTGACCTTTGCCCCGATCGCGGTGCGACCAGATGACCAGATTGATGCTTTTCATTTCTATGCTCTAAAAAGCATTAATTCTTTAGAAATTCGTATCTCTGGTTTCCTTTATCCGATTTTGTTTGTTTTGGTGTCATTTTAAAGCTAAAAATATTTCCTATTTTTATAAATTGGTTTCAGATTTTTAAACTGTTTCCTGTGTTTTATTTAATTACTGTTTTGTGATACTTGAATGCTTTACACTTTGGGGGTCATTTTGACCCTGGCGGTACTAGACCGGCAGGGCTAAAATGACGGAAGCACCGCCAACAGGCTGGCGGTGCTTCCTT